>NC_139610.1:16352108-16875431 GCF_964270895.1 Podarcis filfolensis
CCCTCCAAATCAAGAAAAGAAGATGGAAGGGAATGAGAAAGACCAGGGGAGAGCTATGAGTGCATCCATACCCAGAGTTACAACTGTGCATCAATTTCGGTGAGACAAAACAGTTCCTTGGAAACTATGCATTTACATTTTTTTTATTTCTTAAAAATACAACAGATGACATTAAGTTTCCAAGCTTTTAATGGGTTTTTCAGATTATGGTTATTCTTTTCTACCCATGCTGTTTTTTAAGTGATTGTTTTAAAAACTTCTCTTGCTGTCAGTTTTTATTGTATTAAGATGTATGTTTACATCCCAGAGGGCTTTTCTATGCCAAAAGCTGGTATATGAATACAGTGGTACCTTGGTTCTCAAACGTAATCCATTCTGGAAGTTCGTTCCAAAACCAAAGCGTTCCAAACCAAGGCACACTTTTCCATAGAAAGTAATGCAAAACGGTTTAATCCATTCTAGACTTTTAATAACAACCCCTAAAACAGCAATTTCATATGAATTTTACTATCTAACAAGACCATTGATCCATAAAATGAAAGCAAGAATCAATGTACTGTACTATAAAATAAATAAGACAGTATTGTAGATGATAAAAATTAAAATAAAATAAAAATTCTTACCTGCACTGATGATAGTCATTGTTTGGATGGGGGGCTTTTATCCATTTCCACAGTCACACAATCAATCAATCACTAGCTGCACTGGGTTCCACACAGTCACAAAAACATATTAACTGAAAAAGCCCCCAAAACAAAAACGTAAAATAAACAGCAAAAACAAAAGCGCCAAACTTTATCCATTCCCGAAGTCCATTTGACTTCTGAAACGTTCAAAAACCAAGGTGCAACTTCTGATTGGTGCAGGTGCCCCAGAAACAATAGCCAACAGCCACATCGGATGTTTGGCTTCCAAAAAATGTTAGAAAACCAGAACACTTACTTCTGGGTTCTTGGCATTTGAGTACCAAGGCATTTGAGAACCAAGGTACCACTGTATTCTTTTTCCCCCATGCTGTTTTTTAAGTGGTGGTTTTTTAAAATTTCTCCTGCTGCCAGTTTTTATTGTATTAAGATGTATCCTTACATTTCGGAGACCTTTCCTATGCCGAAAGCTGGTATATGAATATTTTTTAATGAAACATATAAATATTTCAAACCCATTCCTGTAGGTACTCACTTTGCAGAGAGGGCAACGTTTTGTGAGTGACAAAGCATCAGATATTACTGGACCCCAGAGTCAATAAGGGGTGCATGGAGGGGTAGGGAAGGGATAGAACCTTTGGTGGGGGGACAAGTCATGCTGCTTCTGGTGGTAGTTTGTCCACTTCTAGGCCCCACCCTGCACTCAGCTCTCACCTGTGGCTCCTAGAGGCTGTCAGCATGTGACAGTGGCCACACCAAGGGAATGGTTTTGACTGGCCGGCTAAACCAGGTGAGGGTGGCTGGTGGGTCTCAAAGACTGGGTGAGTCACGGTCTTCCCCTGCAGACAGGCTCTGGTTGTTTGAGTGGAAGGGACCAATAGTGGGACCAATGGTCAAAAAGGCGGTTTCTGCACTTGCTGCAGAGGGAAATGAGAAGGGCTCATCAACCTGGGAGTGGAGTTCAACTCTGCTCCTAAATTTCCACTGCCTTGCAGGTGTCAGGCTGTAGGGAATAGGCTTCCTCCCCCCGTGGCAGTAGATAAGCAGAACAAAGGAAAGTCTTCTTACCAGTTAGAAACTTTAATAATCACAGCAAGAGAACAAAGAACTCATCTCCTAGAAATGGCGGTGCTCCCACTTAAGGTTCACACCCCCTTCCGTCCCTATTAATCCACATCACTTCTACGTCTTGTAATCTGAGTCTATACCCTCTGTGCTTTGTGTGCTTTGTGTTCTGAGACTTTCTGAACTCTTCTTGACCTTGGGGAGATTGGATGAACGCTTTCCAGAGACAGTGAATCTGTTAACCCTCTCTCTCCCAGTGTTTCTTCTCCTAGCTGTTCCCCATCCAGTATTTCCCAGCTTCTCCCTTCTGAACTATGACCCTCTGCAAACCACTGTTCCAAATCTATACTGTCCTCCTGCTCCTGGGAAGATTCAGGATCCGGAGCAGGAGCAGGGGGAGGGGGAGGGGGAGGCTCCAACCATTTCTGCTCAGTGTAGCCCTCCTCAGCACAGTCTCTGACAGCAGGACATCTTCAGGAGAAGAAAAGGCTAAGGGGTAAACCCTACACAAATTCGGTTGGATGCGAGTCTTGTCCTCTGGGCAGCTCAGGACCTCCATACAAAGTCCAGCTCCTCAAGAGCTTCAAAAGCCAGCCTGAAATTTCTCAGCGACCTTTCCTAGGTAGCTTCCGCATTTGATTTGATTTATTTTTCTGTAATCAAATTAGATTCCGCCCCCCCTCTAAAAATAGCATCCAACCTGCTAAAAGGTGTGGCTTCAGATACATTCCAGAAAGTGGTTTTATTTGAACAAGAGGGATGTACAACAAAACAGTGCAATGTGGAATGCTGCTCTTCTGGATTCCAGTCACTCTGTTCCATTACACGCTGTCCTCTCAGGTTTCCATTTCCCCTGTCAACAGTTGGTCAACAAGGTGAGACTGGAAAGTTCAGTGAATGGTCACAGAAATCGGACAGCGAGAAATATTTGAATATTGCAGGCCTTCAAAATAAGCCCCCTCTGATACAATGCACTGTTGACAACGTTCATAGAACTGTTGGAAACCTCTGGAGAAGTCCTCTTTTCATACTGCTTTCAGTTCCCGCATCACAGCAGTTGGATTTGTAAAATGTTACAGTTCTCAGTTTTGGAAAGCCAGTGGGGCCAGATTGGGAGAATATGGAGGGTGGGACAACTCAGTAACCTCAGTAACGATTTCATGCAGAATATGCAATTCTTCCACCATCGTTCGGACAGACAAACACTGATCCCACATCAATAACTCACAAACTCTGTCAACATTTGCCTCTGTTCTGCTCATCGACGGTCTGCCATCTTTGATGGTTTTCCACCCTTCACAGAAATGCTTAAACCACTCATATACTGTCTTTCGAGTTACAGCTTCAACTCTGCACACAATTGTGAGCATTTCGTGGGTTTCCGATGCTGATTGTATGTTCGAATATTTCTCGCTGTCTGATTTCTGTGACCATTCACCGAACTTTCTGGTCACACCTTCTATGTTCACTGAGCACATTCAGTCTCCACTGAGCAATTGTTGTGGGGCGGGGGGGTTGCGGTGGAGCAAGTCTCTTCCACTTAGCATTTTTTCAGAAGTGTGGTTGTTTGTTTGTTTGTTTGTTTGTTTTGTGTTGTTGTGTTGTTGTTTTTTGTACTTCTTGTGATTCCTCCAAAACTCCTGACTCTTGTGCATGGGTGGTACAATTTTGGCTACCCAAGCATTGGCACCCAGAACGTGAACACTGGAAATAATGTGAAATGCTAGCTTTAACATAGGCCATTGGTGGCAGTTATGGAAACCACCAGTGTTGACTACTGACTAGAAAGGATCTAAACAGAAGAGGTTAACTTTTCACTTTGGACAACAGAACTAGCTCAGTTAGTAGAGCATAATACTCTTAATCTCAGGGTTATGGGTTCAAATCCCATGTTCGGCAAAAAAATCCTGTGTGGCAGGGGGTTGGGCTAGATGACCCTCATGGTCCCTTCCAACTCTACTATTTTTTGAAAACATGATTTAGTACAACAACAAAAAAATGTGTACACTTGTAAATTCTCTAATATATTTGAAATCAAATGAACACACGTCTGTCAATCTTTGAAAGTCCGTAGAAGTATAACATAGTTGAAACAAAGTAATAGATGCTATGCTGTGGGCTAAGCGGTAAAACTTTTTAGGCCTTCATGGTGCTGAAGTAGTAAGTGAATAACAACGTAGGACAGCAATCCCGGATAATCTGACTGTTCCGCTGGAATCTTCTACAGCACAACAACAAAAGAATTCAAAAATGACACAAGGACCTGTGTACATGAAAACTATATAAACTTCACACATTACAACCCATATGCTACAACTACAATAAGAAGAACAAAGATTGACATACGTGTGTTCATTTGATTTCAAATATATTAGAGAATTTACAAGTGTACACATTTTGTTTTTGTTGTACTAAATCATGTATATCATGCAATAAGAATTGCAGTGCTATCTAATACAGTGGTACCTCAGGTTAAGTACTTAATTCATTCCGGAGGTCTGTACTTAACCTGAAACTGTTCTTAACCTGAAGCACCACTTTAGCTAATGGGGCCTCCTGCTGCCACTGCGCTGCTGGAGCACAATTTCTGTTCTTATCCTGAAGCAAAGTTCTTAACCTGAAGCACTATTTCTGGGTTAGTGGAGTCTGTAACCTGAAGCGTATGTAACCTGAAGCGTATGTAACCCGAGGTACGACTGTATGCTGGTCTTCGTGCTGCTTGTATTGTTTGTTATTGTATATAGCAGCTTATGCTATTTTACAGAAAGAGATTTTCAGATTCTCACAAGAGTTTTGATTTCCAGAAAGCTGTGGTTGCTGTTGTTTTTAAAGTAACTATTGAGTCTTGTGATTCTCCAGGGCAATGAGTGCCTCTCCGAGAAAGCATGGAGAGAATCTCCACGAATCCTTAAAATTACTGGGGTACAGAAGCAGAGAAGAGGAATGGGGAGTGTTGGATGAGATCGCGGTGCAAAATGCACGTAATGGCCTCGTGTCGTTTGAACTGGATGAGCCCTTAGACAGGTAAGACAAAATCAAATCCTTTACATCTGCAGATGCAGCAGTGGATTTGCTTGGAGAAGACATTTGTCCTTGGGAGTGGGGCTAAACCATCATCACACTGCATCCATCTTCACTCTTGGCTTGGTGATGTCTAAATATGGCTCAGCTTCCATTTGCATAAGAAAGTCACCACGATGAGGCTATAGAAAATGAATGAATGAATGTGAGAACCAGCCCTGAAATTCAGAGTACCATGTATTGGACACGCTTCAGATTTATTTATTTTTAATAACGTTCTTTAATCTAATGATGCCCCTTCTTAATATATTTAAACACGGAGACGGTAGAATGTACAGAGAAATGTTCTTGATCTATAACAACAACAATAATAATATTTCACCAATAAAATGGTTGAACATAGTGAAATGGTTTTCCTAGTGACTTGATGCAAATGAAAACTGCATCAATCACAACTGACAGTCTTGTTTGCTTATTTCAGCCCAAGAACACACGTTCAGATCCACATATATTTTCTTTCCCTCTTTTTAAAATGCAGCTTTATTATCCTCCGCCTGTCCTCTTCTGTGGATAACACACATTTAGTTCAACTTGTTAAAAATATGGAGAAAGACATCTACACCACAATGGTGAAAGTGGTGCTCTATCGAAAAAAAGAAGATCCGTACAAGGTCGCTGTCTTACTCGTTCCATCCAAGGAACTGAACTTGGAGCTGCAGGGACTGCGTGAAGAAGGTTTCTCTGGTCCTCCTGATCCCTCTCAGCAGTTCAAGCTGAGAGAAGGGGAACAGGTTTATTTTAGATTTAGCGGAAATATTCATGCTTCAGGTAAATCCTTTTCCTGCTCCACAACTACATTCCATGTAAGTGGCCCATTCTGAAGGGTACAAATGCACGAGGGGGTAACCCTGTCCCTATCGCCTCCCACTGTGGCCCTACAAGCCTTATGTCTGGGCTGCATGTGAATGGACACAGTGTACTAATAGATGAACACACCTAGGACTCAGTGACATTAGGAAAGAAACAGTGATTTGAATGCGCTATAAACACACAACACCAGATGGCGCCAGAGAGCAGGAAATGAAAAAAACACGGTTTTCCATAGGGATTTTTTCCTTGTTGAAACAATCTAATTTCTGCCTGTGTTTAGATACACCCATAGAGGTCCCCTCTAAAGAAGGGAGGAGCTGTAGGTTCATACAGCCCCTTCAGAATGTGTGGGTGGTGATGGAGAGCAGCTGTGGCATTTGGGCATCGAGGAGAGAATGATTGAAGGGAGCTACAGCCAATGAGAAAACAAGTAATATTTGGGGTTGGAGGAGGGTTTATGTTGTGTGCTAAAAAATCAAGCATGCAACATTGGTGAATACTGATCCGTTGCATCAACTTAATCTTCTCTCCTTCCCCCAACTTTCTCTTCCCCATGGTGTATATTCAGATGATGGGGCGGCCTTTGGAAAAAGCTACAAGCTTACTTTTCATGCGCAGAGAAAGCCACGGCTTGACCTTCAAATCAAGGAGGTGGATGAATTTGGCAATTACAGCTCACCGCATTACAAAGGAACCGCCTTGTTCTACAAAGTGAGCAAAGAAGCCATTGCTAAAAGCTGGGAACAGCCTCTTTTGCCTGAAGGCCACCAGCAGGAAGACCTTGTCTGTAAATTGCCTCTAACCTTGCCAAAAGTAAGTTGTTTACCCACATTCTCAATTTATTTATTTATTTATTTATTTATTTATTTTCCTCATTGGATTTACCGTATTTTTTGCTCTATAAGACTCACCTTTTCCCTCCTAAAAAGTAAGGGGAAATGTGTGTGCGTCTTATGGAGCAAATGCAGGCTGCGCAGCTATCCCAGAAGCCAGAACAGCAAGAGGGATTGCTGCTTTCACTGTGCAGCGATCCCTCTTGCTGTTCTGGCTTCTGAGATTCAGAATATTTTTTTTCTTGTTTTCCTCCTCCAAAAATTAGGTGCGTCTTGTAGTCTGGTGCGTCTTATAGAGCGAAAAATACCGTATGTACCGCCCTATACCCGCGGGTCTCAGGGCGATTCACAGAATAAAACCAAGATATAAAACCACAAAATGCATAATAAAAATAAAAACAACAACCCAATTGCACTTCCCCCCCACCCCCAAAAAAACACATTTTAAAAAGGCATAGGATGTCAAACAGATCAGCCAAAGGCCTGGTTAAAAAAGGAATGTTTTTGCCTGGTGACTAAAGGTATATAGTGAAGGCGCCAGGCGAACTTCCCTGGGGAGAGCATTCCACAGATGGGGAGCCACTGCAGAGAAGGCCCCGTTCTCATGTTGCCGCTCTCTGGACCTCTTGAGGAGGAGGCACACGAAGGAGGGCCTCAGAAGATGGTATCAGGGTCTGGGTAGGTTCATAATGAAAGAAGTGGTCCTTGAGGTTTTGTGGTCCTGAGCCATTTAAGGTTTTATAGGTCAAAACCAGCACTTTGAATTGGGCCCGGAAACTAATCGGTAGCCGGTACAGTCAGACCAGGATGGTTATAATATGCTCAAACTGTCTTGCTCCGGTGAGTAACCTGGCCACTGAATTCTGCACCAGCTGAAGTTTCCGAACTGTCTTCCGAGGCAGCCCTACATATAACGCATTGCAGTAATCTAACCTTGAGGTTACCAGAGCATGGACAACAGTAGTTAGACTATCCCTGTCCAGATAGGGGCGAAGCAAGTGTTCATTTTTCGTAAAATGAGTGATAAAACTCTTTTTGGGGGGGGGTAGGTTGTGCACACTGCAAGTCCGCCACAAAGCAAAACACACTCCATTCTTGCAACCCTGCACTGTCTCTTACATTTAATGCTTTCCCTCATCCATCAAATTCCTGAATATGATCAGCATCAGTTGGCAGGTGCCTCCTCCTTGCAACTTAAAAGTGGGGAGATGGGCAATAGGAAGTGGGTACGGTGGCCAACTTTCCCCTAACCTGCTTCCCCCCCCCCAAAAAAAAATGACAAAAATGCACCTTGGGGAAGGGATTGTGGGTGGAGAGATAGGCAGCTGAGGGAAGCTATTCAGTGGGCAGAAAATGGCAAAAAGGGCCATTTTCTCTTTTTCTCTTTCCCCCCTCTCTTGCTTGGCAAGAAGTGAGCTGCACTGTATCATTTGTAGCTGTAGAGAGAGGCCCAGAGGCAATTGTCTTCTAACCACTGTTGAGCAGGAAAAAAAGATATTTGCACAGCTCACCTGACACATCTACGGGGAAATTAAGGTGAAGAAGACCTTGATTATGCTGTGATGTAAGGGCTTCCTATACAATGGTACCTTGGTTCGCAAACGCCTTGGTTCCCAAATGCCGAAAACCCAGAAGTACGCATTCCGGTTTTCAAACTTTTTCGGAAGCCAAACGTCCTATGCGGCTGTCGGCTATTGTTTCCGGGGCGCCTGCACCAATCAGAAGCGGAGCCTTGGTTTTTGAACGTTTTGCAAGTCAAACGGACTTCCAGAATGGATTAAGTTTGGCGCTTTCGTTTTTACTATTTATTTTGCTTTTTTGAGGCTTTTTCAGATAATTTGTTTTTGTGACTGTGTGGAACCCAGTTCAGCTACTGATTGACTGATTGTGTGACTGCAGAAATGGATAAAAGCCTCCCCTCCATCAGTGCAGGGAAGAAGGAAATTTAATTTTTTATCATCTACAATACTGTCTTATTTATTTTATAGTGCAGTACATTGATTCTTGCTTTCATTTTATGAATCAATGGTCTGGTTAGATAGTAAAATTCATGTTCAATTGCTGTTTTAGGGGTTGTTTTGAAAAGTCTGGAATGTTTTAATCCATTTTGCATTACTTTCTATGGGAAAGCGTGCCTTGGTTTTGGGACGCTTTGGTTTTGGAACAGACTTCCGGAATGGATTAAGTTTGAGAACCAAGGTACCACTGTAGATGAAAAACAGTCTGCTTATACTGGGGGTGGAGAAAAACCTTCCGGCCACCTTTCCCCTCTCAGTTACCAGCAGCAGACTCCGTGTTGGGAAGTCAGGAACCCAAACTGCTCCATCCTGCCAGCTGTAATCTACAAGCATATGTATCTTAATCTAAACAGCTTCAACAATGTCATTAGTTTTTTGGTCTATGGCACAAATGCCCCCATCTCCTTTGCTAAAGCAACACTGACTATTGTTTGCTTCATGTTTGCTTCTCTGATCCCTCAGTCATTATTGTTTCCCTCTCTGAACACCTTTTCTTGTACAGAGGGAAAAGCTTATCGTTCGTCCACAGAGCACAAAAATAATGTCAACTGATTCATCAGGTAAGAAGACTCCCTACTCCCACCTAGAGATGGAAAGGCCTGGGGGGAAACCAGAAAAATGGAGGGGGGGACCATTTTGTTCTGGAAAAAAATGAAAAAAAGTGTGTGGAATGTTCAAACTATATCAAGCTGTTGTTATTTTTTTCAATTTTGGCAGAAAAAAACTGCTTTGGAAAAAACTGGGTTTTTTCCCTATTTTTTTCAGGGGGTTTTCCAGGCCTTCCCATTTCTACTCCTACCCCAGCAAATGGTATGCCATGTTTTCACTCATGTTTCCTCTGAAATCATACCCTGTGAATTTAAGGACCATCTGAATCCTAGCCGAGTAGCAACAGGATATGATGAAGGGTGGATCACAATTCTGGATCTTAGTGTTTTAACCTCAGGGCTGAATGCCATGTTATTCATTCAGCTTGTGTCTTCAAGTCCTAGGGGGAATCTAAATGTAAAGGTAAAGTACCCCTGACAGTTATGTCCAGTCGCAAACGACTCTGGCGTTGCGACGCTCATCTCGCTTTACTGGCTGAGGGAGCCAGCATTTGTCTGCAGACAGTTTTTCTGGGTCATGTGGCCAGCATGACTAAGCCACTTCTGGTGAAACCAGAGCAGCGCATGGAAATGGCGTTTACCTTCCCGCTGGAGCAGTACCTATTTATCTACTTGCACTTTGCAGTGCTTTCGAACTGCTAGGTGGGCAGGAGCTGGGACTGAACAACGGGAACTCACCCTGTCGCGGGGATTTGAACCGCCAACCTTCTGATCAGCAAGCCCTAGGCTCTGTGGTTTACACCACAGCGCCACCCGCATCTTTAGGTGGAATCTAGACACACAGAAAAAACGGTGTGAAAATGCTTTTTTAAATAGTGTTGAAAAATATATACCATATTGCCCCAAATATAAGCTGCACCTTTTTTCCAAATTCCTACTGTGAAAAGTTAAAGTGTGGTTTACATTCGGAACCGAGCGCTAGGCGCCCGCCTCCTGGCACTACCGCCCTGAACGGGGGACAGGGGCAGCCGGTGCTGGCATGGGGAGGTAGTGCCAGGAGGCTGGCCACATCCACAAATAAGCCTTGAATTTTAAAGGTGTGGCTTATTTGCGGGTGCGGCTTATATTCAGGCCAATACAGTATATTGAATTTGCCATAAGCTCACAATCGCCATCTAGTGTCACATTTGTATAATGCACTTAAAACGCACCTAAAATGTTTTATTTGCATCTGTATAGCTGAGTCCCTCGTTGCTGCTTTTTAGCTGCAAAATAGCTGCCAGAGGAGGGCATGTTTTACAAAGGAAAAATGGCAGGCGGGAGGTTTCTTCCATTATCCCTTGTTTTTCTTTCTTCCTGTGTGACTTCAACAGCACTTTGCACAGGTGGCGCAGCAATGGCCCTGAAAACAGATGTGATTATTTTGCAACTGGCTATTGTGTGATTGTGGTTTGTTTAGTAAATAGCAGCCACAGTAGGGTAGAGGGTGAATATGAATCAGGACTACACTGAGGGGAGAGAGGGGAACAGGTTTTAACCATTTGTCCCCACTGTGGTCCTGATCTAAGTTAGGTCCACCACAGAGCTGCAACCACAGCAAAGCTAAGCAACCAAAAAAGAATTGTGCAAAAATGCCAGTTGTGCGATTGTTGCCACTTGGTTTTGTATCTCCGCCTGCTCTGCCCTTTCTTTCAAGAAGCAAAGAGGCTTAATTTCCTTCAAACCTTTTATGCTTATGATTTCTTCAATCCTTTAAAATACGATTCAGTGCCTTTAAAACAAAACCCTTAGCCACAAACTAGATTTAATGAACACTAACACCAGAGTGCTCTCTAAATTGATATAGTCTTTTATATACTAACCTTATATGCTCTTCCACATCCGTTTAATGCTTCTAACCCTTCTTTTAGATTCTTTTCATTTCTTTCAGATTCTTATAGCTTTTTATATATACCTTCTGTTTTAATACTTTTTAGCTTTCCGAAACATTTTACAGATTCTAAATTATTGTACCCCACCCTACTTATGCTGGTCTATGACCGTAATAAAGATTTGATGATGACTGTCTTAATATTTTTACTTGCAGATGCACTGTGGGACAATTTACTGTACTGGCTGTCACACGAGCTGTCGGAAGATAACGCTTCTTGCCTCGCTCTCTGTCTGCCTCTCCACCGAAGCACTCTTCCGTTTAGTAAACTGAAGTGCCCTGATAATCTCACCGAACAGATCTATGAGTTCCTGTGCTTCTGGAAAAGGAATCTTCCGCGATCTGCTGACAAGCTCCAGCTCCTCTCCCGCTATCTTTATAAAAGCGGCAGAAGCGATCTTGTTGAGGATCTCCGGTTCAAATGGGAGAGCAAAGTTTTCTGGAGGAAAACTCATTGTCACCCTGATTTCTTTAGTAGGCCAGTTGGGGATGGGGAGTCTATGTAATTGTCTTTTCCCCCCTGCTCTTTCTGAACTACTGCTTCATTTCAGTAGTGAAAAATGGAAACCATTCAGGAGGGAGATGTCAATCGTTAGATACGTATATTTTAACACCATTTCATTTGCTCGGCAGTACATTTCTCTGCCAGGCCTGCAGACAGAAATTATACCTATGTGTGGTTTTGATGGGGGTCCAAAAATCCATGGGGGCACTGGGTGCTTGTCAGCAAAATTTTATTCAGAGCAGACATATTTAAATTAATGAACATTACGAACATAGGCTTATTAATAGGTCTGAGTAAAACCTAGTTGAATACTGTGGAACCTCGGTTGTCGAACACTTCAGAAGCCAAACAATTTGGAAGCCAAACACCGACAATCCAGAAGTGAATGTTTCCTTTTTTGAACGCGCCTCAGAAGTCGAATGGCTTCCGAGGTGTGTTTCTCCATTTTTTAAAAGGAATTTGCTGACCGGCCATTGCACCTCAGTTGTTGAACCTTTCGGAAGTCGAACAGTCCTCTGGAATGGATTACGTTTGACAACCGAGGTTCTACTGTATCACTCATTGCCAGCAACCGTAAAAGCAGCTTAATGTATTTATATTAAGGATTGCATTTGCAATCCTATACCAACTTTCCTGGGAGTAAGCCCCATAGAACTCAGTAAAACTTACTTCTGAACAGTGCTTTTTTCTGGGGGGTACACAGGGGTACACATATCCCTAAACATTTTGTGAATCTTTGTACTTTTGTCCATTTACTGTATTTATTTCCCCCGATTTGAACTTTAAAATGGTGATTTCCTTGAATCAAAATGAGAGTACTTCTAAACATTTTTTTTAAAGCACTCACTGCTTCTGAATGGCCACTTTAAACAGTTGTAGTCCCCCCCCCTCCCCAAGAATCTGGGGGACTGTAGAGTGGTGATAATTCTTTGTTGTTGTTTAGTCGTTTAGTCGTGTCCGACTCTTCGTGACCCCATGGACCAGAACACGCCTCCCGCAGTGGAATAATAATTCTTAGGGGACTCCAGTCACATACGACTCTGGGGTTGCGGCGCTCATCTCACTTTACAGGCCAAGGGAGCCGGCGCTTGTCCGCAGACAATTTTTCCCCTGTCATGTGGCCAGCATGACTAAGCCGCTTCTGAGACAATTCCCAGACTTTCCTGGAAAGAAGGATATTGGGGATTTTTGCTCTGAGTGGGGAATAAGGACCTCCCAACTATTCTCAGCACCCTTAATGAAGTCCCCAGTATTTGAGCATTTTGTTTCCCAAGTGTCTTTCCTCAAATACCCCATATACCTTTCAATGAGCCAGGGATTCATCGCATCCTGAGCCCCTCAGCCCAGCAGATTGGAGCTCAGGATTTCTCCCGTAGATGGTACAGCATGAAGCCAAACCATTCATGAGAAACGCCATTTAAATGTGGCAAAATACACTTCCAGACCCTATCCAGGAGAATAGAGAAGCCCACAGAAATACAAAAATTGGATTTTAAAATTCAGGTTAAGTTTCCAGCTTTCAATTAGAAGCACTCAGTGCTTTTTTTCTGGGGGGGATGCAGGGGGATGCATACCCCTAAACATTTTATGAATCTTTGTACTTTTGTCCATTTACTGTATTTATTTTTCCCGATTTAAACTATAAAATGATGATTTTTCTTGAGTCAAAATGAGAGTACGCCTAAACATATTTTTTTAGGAAAACAAGCACTGAAAGTATTTGTGTTTAACCACAAGATGGCCTCGGTGTCTGCTTTTTCAAAGAAAAACATGGTGCAATGTAGATACAGAAAGCTGAAATAAAAAAGGGACTTTCCTTTAAAAAAGAAGAAAGAAATCCACCAGGATGTTTTCCACAAGTGTTTTGTAAACCAAATGGTCATTTACACTGACAATGAAACAAGCAGTATAAACAAACTCCACAATTGTGGTTTCAGGCTTGAAAAGGCTTTTCGTGAGTATATAAAATGTTTCAGAACTCAACCATGGTGTTCCTATGTGTGCATAGGCTTTTATGACCTCCATTGGGTGCTCCAGAAGCAAACAGTGTCTTAAAAACCTGCATCTAGAATCAGTGGATGCATTCAGCATCCCTTCCTAGATGGTCAGATACTCACATGTGCCAAATAGATGCTATATGTTTAATGGAAATGAAACTGACTTTAAAATCCGCAGTAACTATTCTGAAGCTTTGTGATTTAGGGCTTTCTCAGTTGTTTTCTATAATAGGTGGATCTAAGTATTAAGTCATCAGGGTGTGCATTTAACCACTTTGTAAGATGATGTTAGGGATGCAGGTGGCGCTGTGGTCTAAACCACAGAGCCTAGGACTTGCCGATCGGCGATTCGAATCCCCATGACAGGGTGAGCTCCCATTGCTCAGTCCCTGCTCCTGCCAACCTAGCAGTTCAAAAGAACATCAAAGTGCAAGTAGATAAATAGGTACCGCTCCGGCAGGAAGGTAAACAACGTTTCCGTGTGCTGCTCTGGCTCACCAGAAGCAGCTTAGTCATGCTGGCCACATGACCTGGAAGCTGTCTGCGGACAAACACCGGCTCCCTCGGCCAGTAAAGCGAGATGAGCGCCACAACCCCAGAGTCGTCCGCGACTGGACCTAACGGTCAGGAGTCCTTACCTTTTTAAGATGATGTTAACAAAAATTAATACAGAGTACATAAAAGGATGATGAGCAGAAGGAAAAAAGTTCTGGAGAAATCAAGATTAAGAGTGTTTCCCAATTATCTACCATTCATGATAATTCATTCATTCACAGCCATTCCCATGAGGTTACGTGTTCCGGCTCTGCTGATATTCAGATTTTCCAAAAACGGATGAGCTGTATTGGTATCTGAAAATAGTCATGCTCCAAACAGCATACATACCTACTGCTAGTTCTACTTGCTTTCAAAATGAATATGTGCAGATTGTATTTTAAAAACACGAAGCAACAGGATGTAATGGGATAATTATTCAGTCTCTCTGTTTGCATCTTTAACTTTAGGATCATGGTTCACAAAAACATTAGTATATCCTAGGGATTGGCAAATCTACCCATCTCAGTTTCTCTTATTTTTTCCAGTCCTAAGTTCAGTTCTCTATATTTCCACATTCAAATGTGATTTTTTTTTTAAAGTATTCATAAAAACTCACCAGCATTTTAATACAAATTTCTCCTAATACGCACATTTTTTGTAATGTTATCTAAAATACACAAGCAATCATCCCTAATATAATGCATTTTTGCAGACATTGCTTAACTGGAGAACAGCATTGCAAAACAGTGGAGAAGAGCAAATTTTGAAGGATGGCTCTGTTTTGGTCCATGTATTATTTTGAAAAGTATAAATTAGGTAGGTTTGCTTTTAAATGCAAACTTAATTAAATTTTGCCCTATCTCTACCTTTGACTCACAGTCAGTGTGACCAGTTGTCTACTAATCCTGTCCCAGCAATGATATGAGCTCTGTGGAAGAACAGTGATTTCAGCGGCCAGGTTGCTTACCGGAGCAAGATGGTTTGAGCATATTACACCGATCCTGGTCCAACTGCACTGGCTACCAATTAGTTTCTGGGCCCAATTCCAAGTGCTGGTTTTGACCTATGAAGCCTTAAATGGCTCAGGACCGCAATACCTCAAGGACCGCCTCTTTCCATATGAACCTACCCAGACCCTGATACCATCTTCTGAGGCCCTCCTTCGTGTGCTCCCTCCTCGAGAGGTCCGGAGGGTAGCAACACAAAAACGGGGCCTTCTCTGCAGTGGCTCCCTATCTGTGGAATGCTCTTCCTAGGAAAGTTCTCCTGGCGCCTTCATTATACACCTTTAGGCGCCAGGCAAAAACGTTCCTTTTTAACCAGGGGTTGATCTCAATGACATCCAACACCCTTTTAGAATGTGGCTTGGGGGGCAGTTATTGGGTTATTGGTTTTGGTTTGATTTTATATGTTGTGGTCTTGTTTCTGAACCGCCCGGAGACTTCCTGGTATAGGGCAGTGTATAAATTGAATAAATATTTTATTGTATTTAAGTGTGCAGTTGGAAGCCACACAGAGTGACTGGGGAAATAAAATTATTATTATTATTATTATTAAATAAATAAATAAACTAAAAAATAAATTTACTTCCCAGGAAAGGCAACATTCACTGTGAGGAGCACTCAATGGCTTGCCATTTTCTACTCATTCCACTATTGTAAGTAGAGGAGGGAGAGATTAGGTAGGCTGCAGGAATTTCTGCCTGCCAGAGCATATTTCTTTCAGGCCCTGTTTGGCAATCAGAAGCTATTACAGGCTTCTCCGTTTCCCAAGTTCCCTCGCCTGTCGATTCACTGGAGGAAGGAGGAAAACAGCCCACGGTGGTTAATGACTGCCACCCCATGATCAGAAAGGACATGGTGAGCCTACAGTCAGGAAAGGGACGAATCCGTTCGAGGCTTGTGGCTGGACCTGGGAGGTTGTCCCTGTCCCTCTTGCCTTCTCGCAGGCTTCACCCGAGGCCACCTTTAGGTCTCTGATGCAGATCTAGAGTGGCACGCTATCATTCGCAGCTGCTAGCGGGCAACATTTCCACACGGGTGCCTCTGCCAACTGACTCACCCAGGACTCAAGCTTAGCTGCCAAACGCAGAGATGAGATGGAATCCCTTTCTTCAAGGGGCTGTTCTGATGACTCAGAGGACCAAAAATAAGAGAAGAGCTCACTTTGAAATGACTTCCTTCCGCACTCAAGCTCAGACAAATTTGTGTGGCAAACCTGCTCTCTATAGCTCAATGTCAAAAGCAATGGACGCAAGTTACTGTATTTTTTGCTCTATAAGACTCACTTTTTCCCTCCCAAAAAGTAAGGGAAAATGTGTGTGCATCTTATGGAGCAAATACAGGCTGCACAGCTATCCCAGTAGCTGCGCAGTGATCCCTCTTGCTGTTCTGGCTTCTGAGATTCAGAATATTATTTTTTCTTATTTTCCTCCTCAAAAAACTAGGTATGCCTTATGGTCTGGTGCGTCTTATAGAGCGAAAAATGCGGTAATACATAATCAGGATTTTAAAAAACCCAAACGTGTAATGTTATAGACAATGTTTAGATTCGGAGGTAATTAGAGATAAAGATTTTATTGACATGCATGATTGAAGATAATACAAAGGAGCCAGGGGAGGGAAGTCAATTCAAGTAATCCCATAATGTGGATTTAATATTGATTGTGTATGCAGTTGTTTTAAATGTTTTCTCTTATGTTTTCCTTTCTTTAATGCAATGGTTTTGTTTTTTGTGAAAATTAATAAAAATATTATACCTCCCCCCCCAAAAAAAATGTCAGACTGTTTCTTTCAGGTGAAACAGGTTTATTGTGTTCTACACACAGACAAGAAGAAAAGGCTATTGTGAGATTAAACAGGACCCTCTCACACTGGTGCAGGACAGTCCTGGTTTAAGATAAATCCTCAGTCTGAGAGATCCAAAAATGCTCTCCTTATGTCAATCAAGGACCCTCCAAAAGGTTTGGCCAGCAGCTCCCAGCCAGGATGGGAAAGGCTGTCTTATGTTCTCAACATTGTCCACCTCAATTTAATGAAAACTTCAAGTTTAACAAGGTCCTTGGCACTTTGTGCATCTCTTGATAGCAGATGTGGAGTGACCCACTTCCTTGTGCCAGAGGACCTCAGTGGGAGCTGTTGCCTAGCAACACCAAGTACCAACAAGAGAATATATACTTCCATCATGGGCTGAACGAGATCCAGCTGTTCCCCCCCCCATTGCCTTGGAGAACAACACCAAGGAAGGTCAAAGGTGGACCTGAAAAAACTTGTCACTGTGGGATGTAATCCATTGGTGCAGTCAAATGCAACATTCCTTATTTCCCTAGAGTGGGCACAGGCAGGGGGACATCCAATCAGTGTAACTTCCTGTTCCTCCCCCTGCATGTGACCTGGGAGATGGGCATGGCTCTGGCTGACTCCATAAAAGAGCCAAGTCACACAGCCATTTTCTCAGTCTAGTCCAGCAGTCTTGTCTTGCTCTCTTGTTTGTGCTCTCCTGCAGCCATTTTGTTATCTTAATGTAATTTTTGCTGTCTGCTGGCTCTCAAAAAAACTTAGTTTTAGCACACATGAAAAAATTAACTAATAAATACTCCCCCCCCCCCCGATGAATAGCCTTTGGACTATAATGTAACTTAAATAGAAAATTATCTTTAGAAAGATTTTTCCTCCGAAAGCATTCTATTTTAAAAATCCGATTTAAATTTTTAAAAATCCAATTAAAATCAAAACAATCTGATTTAAATTTTAAAATTGATATATATATTAAAAACATTTATTTTTATGCACCCTGCTACAACCAGTCTAGAGCTGGTACTGTCTATTAGCTTCCTCCTCCTAAGTCTCAGTGTTGAGGTTAAATATCTCAGCATGCATGAGTAGGAGGGCAAAATAGATTGGCTCTGCCTGCCATTAGCTTTGGCTCTGCCTACTGTTGGTCTCCCTGCCTCCCACCTTACCAGTTCCATGGGATTTCCCTTCCTCCACATGTCTGTGCCCCATTCCTTGGAAGAGGGGAAGGAATTTCTAGAGACAGCAGTGGCCTAAGGCTACCAGAAATGGATGTCAGAGAGAAGAAGAAATTCTCCATGTTATGCACTGAAGTTCTCACCCTGGGCCAGCAGGGGATACTGTAGATAGTTCAGGTCCACATATGCAAATAAGGGATCAAAAGTGACGTTCAGTGATTGGACAGTTACAGAAAATGGTTACTGTTGCGTTCTAGTGGAGCTCTATATAAGCAGGCTGGCTGAACCCTTCAGTTCAGTTCTGTTCTGGCCTGTGGATAAACAAGAGCTGTTTGAAGAATTGCTGTGTCGTCAACTTAACACTCCACAGGAATGAGGGCAAAGACAGGAAAGAATCTGGAGGGGACACAGGAACCTAGGGAAAGAGCATGTAGAAGAGATGGGAGATCACAGGAACATGAAGGGTAGGAAAAGAGTGCTTTCTGATTGGCTCCAATTGTGACCTTGGTCGCTAGGTAACTGTAATTATTGTCTCCATTCTTTCCTTCCATCTGCAGAATGAAAGGCCTGTTTCGTACAAACAACTTAAAATACAGCCACCTCTTAGGCGAGCTACTTAGGTGGTGCAATTTGATTCAGGGTTACAGCCATTAAAAATGCAGTGCTATGGTCACAGTCTCAGAAAGTCTGCACTTCTGTTGTCACTTGGCAGTGGCAAAGGTAAGGAGTATCCTGGTAAACTCTAAGGGAAATTTTGCATAAATCAAACCCTGCGTCCAGTCACGCTTCCCTTTGCGCAGCTCTGTTCAGAAGCTGATCTGGCAGGGTAGCAGAGTCGCAGCGGTCCTGTCCGTGTGAGATGAGGGATAAATCAAGTCCAGAGACAGTTCGGTTCTTATCTCTAGTAGCGTTTATTTACAAGCCATAAATCAGTCTCCTCCGTCGGAACTTGGAGGCATTCTCAGCCGTGCGTCCAAAAGCACACACTCGCAGCTTCTGTGCTAAGCTGCTGCTCAGCGAGAAGTGAAAGGAAGTCTGGAAGTCGTCACACACTGTGAGTCACTGCTCTGCGACAAGCTCCTCCTTCTACTCCCCCTCCTCCCCCTAGATACAGGACACTTCGGAGTTCTGACCCTGTCAGTTCCAAACTCCACACCCCCTCTTGTCCTGGATCTGGGGACAATAGCCAACAATGCTTTCCCCATACACAAACCCTCACAGAACTCCTCGTGCTTCTGGAAGGTTAATGGTTTTGTGAAACCATCAGCGAGGTTCTTTGTTGAGGGACAGTATTTCAGAGCAACTAGCCCCTCATGAACGCTCTGACACACATTTCGGAAGCGTATGTCCAAATGTTTGGTCCTCGCTTTGAATTGCCCTGTCTCAGCTAATTTAAGGCATGGTTGATTGTCCTCATGCACCACAACAGGCTGACAATCCTCTTCACAGATTTCCTCGACCAAACACACATAGAACTCCAGTTCTCTGCAAACCTCTGATAGCGCACTGAATTCAGCTTCAGTAGATGAAAGCGCTATGAGACTTTGCTTTCGGGACCTCCACCCAATCACTGAGTCCCCAAACTTCACCACTAGGCCTGACACTGATTTGCGGTCCTCAAGGTTAGCCCAATCCGAATCCACCCAGGCGGTCAGCTTGACATCACCCTCAGCTGACATCTTGAGGCAAAAGTCTTTGGTATCTTGCAGGTAACGTAGCACCCGCTTAACACCATTCCAGGCCTGCACACTAGGACTTGAAGCTTCTCTACTGAGCAGATTGACAGCAAACGCTATGTCTGGTCTGCTCCACTGTGACAGATACAACAGACTACCCAGAGCTGACTGAAAGAGTTCAGTGTTTTCGAACACCACGCGTTCTACTTGCTGACACTCCTTCACGTACCCAGTCTCCATGGGTGATCTGGCACCTGCATAATCAGACATCCTGAACTTCTCAAGCAACTGCTCAATCTTACCTTTCTGGCGAAGCAAAAAGCTTCCATCACTTGCTCTTGTGATTTCCACGCCTAGATAGGACTTGACATCTCCAAGTTGCTTCAGCTTGAACCGCTTACCAAGCTCCTTAGCAAACTTCTCTACCTGTTCACTTGTTCTTGTCATCAACAAAATGTCATCAACAAACACCTGTGCCACTTGCTGTTGCAAGCCTGAATCTCTAATGTAAAGACAACTGTCTGCAAGAGATCTCTTAAAACCTAGCTTTTCTAAGGCTTCATGTAGGCACATATTCCAATTCCTGGCAGATTGGCGTAACCCATAGATGGATTTGTGCAACCGCCACACAACGCCTGGCTCACTGACTTCGAACCCTGGAGGAGGACGCATGTACAACTCCTCCTGGAGATCTGAGTTCAGGTAGGCGACATCTACATCAAAATGGTTCACCTTCCAACCTCTCTGTGCTGCTATTGCCAAAAGCATTCTCAAAGTCTCCGCCCTTGAAGTCGGCGAATAGACCTCTGTGAAGTGGACCCCGCGTTTCTGCGTAAATCCACGCGCCACTAACCTCGCTTTGTATTGTGGCTCTCCTGCTTCTGTGGGTTTAAGACGGTAAACCCATCTGCAGCCTACAGCTTGCTGGTTAGCCGGCAGCTGTGTGAGTGAGAACACTCCAAGAGACTCCATTGAATTCATCTCCTTCTGCATCGCCTCATGCCATTTGCTGGCTTCTTCCCGAGGCAACTTCTGAACATCCTCAAAGGATTCAGGTTCACATCTAGCCACACCAACCCAGACACTCGTGGCTTCAAACCTTTCAGGTGGCTTCCCTTTGGTTGATCTTGCTGACCTCCTCAGCGTGAATTCTGGAACTGCGCCTGATTCACCTGGATCAACCCCCCTATCTTCCATGTCAGCATCATCCCCCTCTGACCTGCTGCGCCGTTTAGGGCGAACAGCTGGTTCTGCTGGCGAGGATGATTCACTCCTTGGCTCAGACTTGACAGAGACCTGCGGAGGGGTCCTGGGACTCCCTTTTGGAGAGATACGGAGCCTCTCCCTTGGAGATCCCGGTTCTGGACTCTGTGGCTGTGGACTGTGCTCATCAGCAACAGGTTCAGCCTCACCCTCTTCCTCTTCCTCATCTGATTCTACCAGAACATCCGGATTTCCGTGAAGCCGCTTCCACCCACTCTGCTCGCAAAACTCAGCACTGCCGCTAATAAGCAGCTTGGACTGGTTGCCAGCAGGGTATGCGAAGCGCCACGCCTTTGAACCTGGCTCATAGCCTACAAAGATCATCTTCCTGGATCTTGGCTCACCTTTTCTGCGCATGGCCTTTGGAATCAGAACCCAAGCCGTTGACCCAAAAGTGCGCAGAAAATGTACTTTGGGCTTTTTCCGATGAAGCAGAAAATATGGTGTGTCTCCTACACTGGAATTGAACACTCTATTCTGCAGGAAGCAAGCTGTCCTATAACTCTCAGCCCAAAAGCACTGTGGCAGACCTGAGTCTGCCAGCATAGCATTCGCTGACTCCTGTAGCGTGCGAAACTTCCTCTCTGCAACCCCATTTTGTTGCGGAGAGTGGGGGGCCGTCAGTCGATGACTGATACCCTTCTGCCTGAAGAACGATTGCAGCGCAGAACCTGTAAACTCCCCCCCACAATCAGATTGAAAGGAAACTACTTTGGTAGAGAACCGTAGCTCTACTGCTGTGATCCAATCCCTGATCAGTGCAGCTGCCTCTGACTTCTGTTTCAGAGCAAACAGCCACGCATGTTTTGTAAAATCATCAACCAAAAGCAAAACCCACTTAGAACCAGCTAACGAAGGTGTCGGCATGGGTCCCGACAAATCTGCATGCACAAGTTCAAAGGGCTTACTGGTTTTCCTCTCAGACCTGGGGTATGAGCATGTTGTAACCTTTGATTGCTTACAGGCTTGACAATCTAGGTATTTGTCACATGCCTTGAACCTGCACCCAATAGTGTTGTCTGTGGCCTTCCTCACATATGACCACCCTGCGTGTCCAAACCTGCGAAGCCATAAGTGTAAGCAATCATGGTGTGGTGGGACATTTGCACACTGCCCTTGGGCATCGTCAATGGACTCTCCACTAGCCCCATTTTCCACCAGCCCCATTTTCCCACCAGCCCCATCTTCAATGGGCATCTCGACCAGAAAAAGCGTGCCTCTTCTCTGGACACTGTGAATCTTCTTCCCATTCCTGTAGAAGGAACACACATTGTTAGAAAACAAAACATCAAACCCAGCAGCCATAAGGGCTGGCACACTTAAAAGAGAGTGGGCAAGCTCTGGTACCACAAAAGCTTCTACCCAATGATCTATGAAAGAGCAATAAAGAAGCCCAGTTTCAGTCAGTGGTCTTTGAGACCCATCTGCTAAAGTAACATAGCGTCCAGTTTTAACTGTCTTGCAGTTCCTCAACAGCCCTCTAGAGGTCACAAGACAATGCGACGCTCCGGAATCCACCACGAGAGATAAAGAGTGTCTCTGGTTGTTTTCCACAGATGCCATGCCGTTGCTCACGTTCCCATCGGTTGCCATGGCCACAGCCTCTCCCCGGCTAAGGCTCTTGTCTTTTCTCAGAGACGCAATCGCAGCTGTGAGATGATAAGACGCCTTGTCTTTGTTTTTCTCCTGGCCTGCTGCTTTCCCACGTCTTTGCTGGGAACCGGCCCTGGGAACCTGTTTTGTTGACATTCCACGCCGGCCAGTGTCCTTGGCAGCCTGGGCCTCTAGCGGATGCTTCCCAGCGCTGTTGGACGTCGCCTCAAAGCACAAACAACTTTCGAAGCCTTTCGCTTTCTCAGAGCTCTTGGAATGGCCTGCCTGGCCTGCCCCCCCACTCGCTCTTGGGGTGCAGCCTCTGCCCTGTTCCACAGCTCTCAGCTGCTCTCCAGCACACAGTCCATCACACAGACGTGTCGAAGCATAGAAACAGCTTCCCGGAACAGCCCCCTCTGGTCTGGCTCTCCCTTCAGCCTGGGGCTTGCTCCCTTGGCCCTCGGCTTCCTCACGGCCCTTGGCTCCTGCTGAGCCTTCGCACAGGCTCCTCAGCACCTGCCACGCGGCCTGAGCCGATTTAACACCCTCCAGGTGGGGCAACAGCAAAGCGTCCACACTTGCTTTCAGCAGGCAAAGCTCTCTCTGCTCTCTTTCACTCAGCAGAGCAGTAGCTTGCATGGGTGGGGCCGGCTCCTTCTGGGCTAAACTCCAGAGCCCTGTGGCCACAAACCACCCCCTTGCTCTTCTTGACCAGGCCTCCCAGTTGGCCCCATTCAGCCTCTCACCGGGGTAGCTCTCTTGGCTCTGCTGTGCCTGTGCAGCAGCCATTCTGCCTCCCCCCGGGGCTTCAGCGTACTCACAAGTTTGCCAGCAAGCCGGACCTCTGAAGCAGCCGTTCCTTCTGGCTCTTGGCTCCTCTCTCCGGCATCTCCCACTGCCCTTTCTGGCAGCAGATCACAGCAACACGTCGCTGGCAGCCTTCTCCCTTCTCACACTTATCAGGAAACGCGATACTTCCATAACCTTTGCATAAATCAAACCCTGCGTCCAGTCACGCTTCCCTTTGCGCAGCTCTGTTCAGAAGCTGATCTGGCAGGGTAGCAGAGTCGCAGCGGTCCTGTCCGTGTGAGATGAGGGATAAATCAAGTCCAGAGACAGTTCGGTTCTTATCTCTAGAAGCGTTTATTTACAAGCCATAAATCAGTCTCCTCCGTCGGAACTTGGAGGCATTCTCAGCCGTGCGTCCAAAAGCACACACTCGCAGCTTCTGTGCTAAGCTGCTGCTCAGCGAGAAGTGAAAGGAAGTCTGGAAGTCGTCACACACTGTGAGTCACTGCTCTGCGACAAGCTCCTCCTTCTACTCCCCCTCCTCCCCCTAGATACAGGACACTTCGGAGTTCTGACCCTGTCAGTTCCAAACTCCACAGAAATACCATATTTTTTGCTCTATAGGACGCACTTTTTCCCCTCCAAAAATGAAGGGGAAATGTTTGTGCATCCTATGGAGCGAATGCAGGCTCCTTGGCTTCAGCAAAAGCAACGCGGAGCCTCCAAAGCGCAGAGGGAGCACTCCCTCCGTGCTCCAGAGGCTTCGTGTTGCTTTCGCTGAAGCCTGGAGAGCGAGAGGGGTCGGTGCGCACCAACCCCTCTCACTCTCCAGGCTTCAGGGATAGCCGCCTGAAGCCTTTGGAGTGCAGCGGGACCTCGCGCTGCACTCCAAAGGCTTCGGGGATAGCTGCGCAAAGCCTCCGCAGGGCAGGGGGGTGAAGGCACCCTGCTGCCCTGTGGAGGCTTGAAAGGCTGTCCCCAAAGTCAGAACAGTGAGACGGAGCGCTGCACAGCGTCTCGCCGTTCTAGCTTGGGGATGCCGGGGCTTTATGGGAAAACCCCGGGCTTCCCCCCTTCAGCCCCGACACTGATTTGATTCAGAATATTTTTTACTTGTTTTTCTCCTCTATAAACTAGGTGCGTCCTTTGCTCGGGTGCATCCTATAGAGCAAAAAATACGGTATGTCCACGTTCAATGTTTCCCTTTCAAAACCAATGTAGCAGTGCTACATGTGTTTCCATGCAGTATGCTCTGTGTAGCACAAGAGAGAATCCCAGAAAGGGATGTGGAGGTAAGTAAGATACAAATTCAAATACGTGCAGTCAGATTTTTTTTTCCAGCAGTGGAAGAGGGGCCAAGTCCCTAATTTCCCTTGGTAAATAAAAGCTGAACTGGCTGGGAATGAAGGCAAGGTGTGGCAGTTGGAATCGACCAAGGTAGATCCCATTAGAATCAGGCTCAACTCAAGGCCAGATTTAGATGAAGAGAGGCCCTAGGCTACTCCATTTGTGAGGCCCCTCCCCATCCCTCACCCTCACAACTAGAAGAAAATGGAAGTGTTATAAACAAAATTGCGTGAAGCCAAGGTTGATGACAGGTATTTAAAATTCTACAATTCACAATTTCTCCTCTAAAGGACATACCATATTTACACCTGAGGATTCATTTATTCCCATGTCAACATTTCTCCTGCATGGATCATCCACTGTCAGAATGTTTATTTTTCGTACACTTCTGTAGGGTTGGAAACACCAGTCTAATGTGAATGTTCTTTGTGTTCTGCCTTATTGAATCCCTTCATTATTTCGAACACTTCTGTCAGCATGCATCGAGAGCCTCCTTGTTCCCATTCAATATATGCTTCATTGTCTCCGCAGAAAAGAACCGACTTTGTGGGAAATGACAGGAGCAGGCATCTAATTTGGCCTCGTATCCTCTTTGTGAGGAGCAAAGCATTTGTCCCTGCTTTACATACTTCATCTCCACTTCGCTAGTTCAAGGTACAGTGATACTTTTATCGCCACTTTCAGAGGGGGGAAACAGATACAGATGTTGTATAAGAAAACAGATTTCTCCCAGAACCAACACGCCAAGGCAATGTCACCCCTCTTTTCTCAGTAGTGGTATCTTAGATAAAAAGAGACAGCAGACATATTTTATTTCATGCATCGTGAACAAACAAGGAACACTGTGGGATTTTCTCTTTTGTAACATTCCCTTGCGTTGCTTTTTTAAGAAGAATGAACAAGGTGCATCTTTACATCACAGTGGGAGAAAATTTTATTCTCTGTGTTAAAACAGATGCACTAGTTCACTTTTACTACTATCTGAAGTGGTTCCTTTATTATTTTTTCTCCCTCCGTTTTCCCTTCTATTGTACAATATTTTAAGTACTATTCTTGTCAGATCCCTAATGTTATTTATAGTTTGGTTTAAGCAGCATGATAAATGTTGCTAAGAACTTATCAAGATTCTTTTACAATCACAGTTAAACTTTACTGCCATGATTGGCAATGATGATGATCATAATTAGGTTCTGACTTTTCCATAAGACTCAGAATAGACCCATTGAAATCCATTGACTCAACTAACTGATGTTAATTAATTTCTTGAAGCCTGTTCCAAATACAGTACAACTTAGATGCGGTGGAACCTTGGTTCTTGAACGTCTCCTTTGACAAACGATTCAGAACCCGAGCACCGAAAACCCAGAAGTAATTGCTTCCATTTTCAAACACATCTCAGAAGTTGAACACCTTCTGCTGCATTTTTTTCATTTTTTCAATGGATTTTGCCGACTGCCCATTGATCCTCAGTTTTCTAATGTTTCAGAAGTCGAATGGTCTTCCGGAACAGATTACATTTTAAAACCGAGGTTCCACTGTACAACACAACAATGATAATAATTGGAAGCAGAATTGGACAAAATGACAGGAAGAATTCGAAACCTGCGGGACCAGAGATTTACAGAAGATTGGAAGAAGTATATGAATTATTTGAAGAGCAACTGTAATCAACAAATTACGCTAGTAGGACTACAAGAAGTTTTGTAAGGAGAAATATACGAAGTGTTACAAAGTAGAAAAAGATAGAGATATTGGTTATGAGTTTGAAATGTAATAGGGAAGATAAGAAATGAGATTGGAAAATTTTCAGACAGGATTGATGGAAGTCAAAAAAATGAATAAGATGTAAAAGTATGTTTAATTACTGGTGAAAATGATATGTTTAAAAAAAACTAACAAAATTAGATAGATGATAGATAGATAGATGATAGATAGATAGATAGATAGATAGATAGATAGATAGATAGATGATAGATAGATAATTGGAAGCAACTTCAGCACAGGCTCCCACTATGTGGACCATCCAAGGACATCAAATGTTTCCATTCTACATTTGATCCCATATCTAGAAGAAGGAAAAAAGGGGGCATCTGAATATATGGTGCCATCTTCCACTGAACCAATGAAACTGGTGCATCTAGCCCTAAAACATTTAATTTGTCCAGTATTGACTCCCCAGAGACTTAGGCTGAAATCTTTTCTGATATTTTTAAAGTAGAACTATTGAGATTTGAACCTTGAACATTCTCTTCCCTGTTACTAAACTAGGGCTCCTCTGAACCATTAAGGCTCCTTCCCATCAGTCTTTGGCAGAATGTAACCACCTGCCACAGTTATTGTGTCTAGCCTGGATGTGAGAAGTCCAGCTTCAAATTCTCTATTTCGTCTTGAAGCTCACAGGGGGCCTTCTGCAAGTGACTATCTCCAATCCAGACCCACAACACATGCTACTGTGAGGTTGAAACGCAGCTATGATCTCCTTGGAAGAAAGGAGGGATATTTTTAAAAGGAAGCAAATAAACTCACCTGAAAAAGAATAGTCAGGAAACAGTTAATGTTCTATTGAATGCCATCTCCACATTTTATTCAAGTCAGGGGAAATTAGTCTGCCGCCTGAATGTTAAATCCCTTACATTGCACTGGTCTCCTTCTGATTTTATTATAAATCACGTATAAAATTCAATATCACTTAGCCAAAGAAATGTATGAAATCCAATCTTCCAAATTAAAACTCATGAACATTATTGGAGACAACATTCATCTTATATAGATTGCAGCTCCTCTGTACACAATGCTCAAATAATATGCATTTATGTCTAATTAAAATAAATGAAGCAAGATGGCAGGAAAGAATATCAGAACTGTGTCCTCAGAATGAAAGAGGATGAGCAGAAGACCCAAAATACTTCAGAACATGGTGTATTGTGTTCAGTCATTTGAGGACATATGCTCTCTGAAGGAAAGAATGTAAATAAAACTTGGCCAGATATAATTCTTCCTGGGCATAAAGTTGGTCCTCCAGCTTTTTTCTTAAACTTATGAACTTACTCCCAACATTTCTGCAGAACTTTTTATTCATCATCATCATCAAACCTTTTATTGCCATCACATCCAAATATCCAAAACAAATCAATACAGAATTACCACTTCCCCAGTGGCACAAAACATTTGCTAAAAGAAAAGGGGCAGAGCAGTCTATCGTCACATCTCTAGGACTCCAGGGAGTTCAGATGTCTGCAGTGTATTTCAGCGACAAAAAACCAAATAGAGATATTTAGCCACTAACTTGGTGAGCTCCTGATCATTCCCCAATAATAGAAAATGTATGACCTCCAACTCTGGTTTCCATTTGGGGATGCAGAGTTGATCTAGAAATTGCTGGCGGAGATCAGCATATAGTTTACAATTAAGAACCATATGTGTAAGGGTTTCCACCAGGTGGTCTTCACATGGGCAAGTTCTTTCTCCTTCCACCCTGCCTGAGAACCTTCCCCAAAGGAGGTTTGATGGATTTGAATTAAACCTGGCCAGTGAAAATGCCCTTCTTTCTTGAGGGCTAAGCAGAAATTCAAGGTAATTGTGGTTAGTTTCATGTGCCCAAGAAAGCTGAAAATAAAGAAGGGGACATGTTTTCTCTGCTGCTAATGTTAGTTTCTGGTGCTCAATATCCCACAACCTAGTTTTTATTATAGCCTTGGCAGATGGTAGAGACATTGACAGTCCACTGACAGTCCGAGTTGCTGTACCTTTTTCTTAAACTGTTGTAGCCCTGGGGAAAGAAAGGGGTTGTTTATTATTATTATTTAATTTCAAGGATGGTGGGAGTATGTGTCCCTTAATTAAAGCAACCTAATGCCTATCCAATGTGACACGGGTGGTGCTGTGGGTTAAACCACAGAGCCTAGGACTCGCCGATCAGAAGGTCAGTGGTTCGAATCGCCGTGACGGGGTGAGCTCCCGTTGCTCGGTCCCTGCTCCTGCCAACCTAGCAGTTCGAAAGCACGTCAAAGTGCAAGTAGATAAATAGGTACCACTCCGGCGGGAAGGTAAACGGCATTTCCGTGCGCTGCTCTGGTTCGCCAGAAGCAGCTTAGTCATGCTGGCCACATGACCCGGAAACTGTACGCCAGCTCCCTTGTCCAATAAAGCGAGATGAGCGCCGCAACCCCAGAGTTGACCACGACTGGACCTAATGGTCAGGGGTCCCTTTATATCCAATGCTCCTCAATGTCTGTATACAGTGGTGCCCCACAAGACGAATGCCTCGCAAGACGGAAAACCCGCTAGACGAAAGGGTTTTCCATTTTGGAGGTGCTTCGCAAAACGAATTTCCTATGGGCTTGCTTCGCAAGATGAAAATGTCTTGTGAGTTCCTGCGGGGGTTTTTTCCTCCCCCCCCCTTTTTCCCAAGCCGCTAAGCCGCTTATCAGCTGATCCGCTAAGCCGCTTATCAGCTGATCCGCTAAGCCGCTTAACAGCTGATCAGCTAAGCCGCTTAACAGCTGATCCGCTAAGCCCGCTAAGCCGCTAATAGCGCTAATCCGCTAAGCCGCTAATGGGCTTGCTTCGCAAGACGAAAAAACCGCAAGATGAAGAGACTCGCGGAACGGATTCTTTTCGTCTTGCGAGGCACCACTGTATCTTGGGTCTACAGATGTTGTTGGGCAACAACTTCCACCATCCTTGGCAGAAGCCCAAAAATCCCCTTCGGTCGAGGTGGGTGAGACTGAATGGTGTCGATGAAGGAGCACAGAAGCACCAGGGATGCGCCGGAGCCCCGCGAAAGGGGGCCTGCCTTCAGCCTGGACGAAGTGACGAAGCAAAACACCGACAAGGAGACCTGGCTGGTGATCAGCGGAGGCGTCTATTACATCACCCACTTCCACAGCGAGCATCCAGGTGGAGAGGAGGTTCTGCTCAAACAATCTGGTAGAGATCCACTGAGAACTTTGAAGATATTGACCACTTATCTTGGATGCCCAAGAGATGCTCGACCAATACCATATAGGTGTGGTTCATCCATGTGACCATAATCCTAATGCCTCCAGGGTTCCAAACAAGTCTCCCTCTAAAGAACCAAGTTCTGGACAGTCTGGCTGATCACTGTTTTGGGAGTCCTAGTCTTGGGATTGATGTATCACTGCTATGTGATGGATGGGAAATCCTCCTGATTTGACCTTGCTGAACCTTTAGGACTCAAAAGCCACTGAAAATGGTGGGG
Source organism: Podarcis filfolensis (assembly GCF_964270895.1). Taxonomy (NCBI): domain Eukaryota; kingdom Metazoa; phylum Chordata; class Lepidosauria; order Squamata; family Lacertidae; genus Podarcis; species Podarcis filfolensis. Next base: position 16,381,936 of record NC_139610.1, read on the forward strand.
TTTTACTAAATTCTGATGAACACCTAGATTTGGTCCTTCACTTGTATCAGTCAGTCCAGCAGCCCTGGTGTCTGCAAAGCCAAGCGGGAATTTGGTGGGGCCCTCTGTTATCTTTCTTGTAACTGCAGAAACAGCAACTTCCTGTCATTCCATGGCATGGCATTTCTGTCACCATTGACCATGAGTCACATTTCATCCAGCAGCTTCTGGTTCGTCGTGATGGTGCCTCTGACCCATGCCAGCCTGCCCCATTAAGTATCAGCAGAAAGTGATGGCATGCTGTCATCATTCCTCTCTAGCAGGAGACCAGCAAGAGAAATGGCCCCACCAGCACAGCGTAGACTGGGAACGGCCACACACACACCTCTTCTTGGGTGTTTTCCTTCAGCTTCTTTCTGTACATAAAAAAGAGCCAGTGTGGTGTAGTGGTTAAGAGTGGTAGACTCATAATCTGGTGAACTGGGTTCGCTTCCCTGCTCTTCCACATGCAGCTGCTGGGTGACCTTGGGCTAGTCACACTTCTCTGAAGTCTCTCAGCCCCACTCACCTCACAGAATGTTTGTTGTGAGGGAGGAAGGGAAAGGAGAATGTTAGCTTTGAGACTCCTTAGGGTAGTGATAAAGCGGGATATCAAATCCAAACTCTTCTTCTTCTACATTGTTTTTGAAATGGTCAAATGAGTGCATTTTTGTTTCAGTCTTCTGGTTTACAGAGTCCTAACTGTCTGCCTTTTTAATCTGCCTGATCTGTAATAAAGGACTTTCCAATTACTCTGGTTAAAAAAGAAAAACTTCCACCATCCTTGACCATTGGACCTTGCTAATGGGAGCTGAATTCAAAAACATCCAGAGAGCCACTAGCTCTGATGCTTCTATGTCATCAGCCCTTGTTGTTATTTTAATGTATTTTTATTAAATATTTTCTTGATTTACAAAGGTATGTGCAATATCTCTCTCTCGTATTTTTTTCCATGTAACACTTTTTTCTTTCTTTTTTAAAACAAATTGGTTTCATTTGTTGATACATTAGGAAAATAGGGGGAAAGAGGTGGAGAGGGGAAATATGAGTGGGAGTGGGGTTGGGTGGTGATGTTTCTATTTTACTTAATATATGTGAGGTTTTGTGTCAGGTCATCAGCCCTTGTTAAAGCATAAAGGAGTCCATATACGTAGCAGATCCCCTATAAATGGGCTGCAGAGAAGGTTTAGAGATGTTGCAATCTTTGCAATGACTTAAAAGGTAAAGGTATCCCTGACAGTTAAGTCCAGTCGCGAACAACTCTGGGGTTGCGACACTCATCTCGCTTTACAGGCCGAGGGAGCCAGCGTTTGTCTGCTTCTGCAGACAGTTTTTCCACGAAGCCAGAGCAGTGCACGGAAAATGCCATTTACCGTCCTGCCGGAACGGTACCTATTTATCTACTTGCACTGGTGTGCTTTCAAACTGCTAGGCTGGCAGAAGCTGGGACCGAACAACAGGAACTCACCCTGTCGTGGGGCCTCAAACCGCCGACCTTCCGACTGACAAGTCCAAGCTGTGCAGTGGTTTAAACCACAGCGCCACCTGCAACAACGTTGTTCAGATCAAAATGCAAATTTCTTGAGCTCTGATTCTTATGAAAGCAATGTATGAGAAGTCCGGTCACCATTTATCTGGTGTATGGCTTTGCAGCCAATCAGCCAAGCCTCAACAGTTTTCCGGCACGGGGGGGGGGGCGGTATGCTGCCTTCCCCCTTGCATCACAACCGGCTGCATCATCTGTGCTGGGGACAGCCCAGCCAACCTGCTGTCATGGAGGGTGTGGCCACGGGCCATTTAATTTCTTGCACGGCCGGCTGGCTCACTCTGCCTTGCCTTTTCGTCAGATCACCCTACCCACCCACCCACCCTCTTTTCATGCTTTGCTCTGATATGACCTTGCTATGGCAGTTGTCATATGTCAGCCTGGTTGTTGGGGACATGTAGGAATTTTTCCACTTGGCAAATTGGCACCGCCATTGGGTTTTTGCCTACCTAGGAGCAATCATCATAACTATTGTGAGGTTAGGCATTGGGTAAGCCTTTGTTTGGTTGGAGGGGAGGTGGTTGCCTCGCCTGGCCCTCCTCAGTAAGTGTATCCTGTTAAATAGATCCAAGGTGTGAATACTATCTGAAGCCTGGGCATGGGCTAGGGCCATGTCACAGCCCCTACAGGGACCCCACGGGGTGCCACTATCTGACATAAGTTCTAGAGCACCCCCTATTGGAGGTTTGCCCTTCCGTGGACTCCCTGAAGATGGACAGGAGTCAATATATAGCCTGGCTTCACCCCAACGCCTAAGCCAAACCACTCACATCTGCAACCCATAAAATTGTGGCCTAGTTGGAACCCATAAACTAAATATTCCGTGTCAGTGTAATTTATCGTTCTCCTGGGAACTTTGGGGCTCGGGTGCCTTGGCATGCAGTTAATTCTCTTGAATTCCCCAGAAGTTCTTTTCCAGGGAAATGAGATTATGTGCATGTGTTCAAACTGACTGAGCTACTTTGTAAGTTTTATGCAGTTCCTCACCCAGAGCTAAAACCTTCCCTTTTCACAATTTATTTGAAGGATTGTGGTAGTTGAATGTTTAGGCAGCTCTCCCTTATAGCTGGTGCTTCAGGATGAGTGCAGGGTGAGTGAAATAAGGCTACGCTCCCTGGCTGTCCTGTTTTGGAACCAATAAGAAGCCCATGTGGAATGGCAAGAAGGGTGGGCTGATTTATTCAGCACCAAGGAGAGCTCCTAATGAGCAACTTGCTCTGATGAGGGCTGGAGATGAATTAAGTCATTTCAATAATAATAATAATAATAATAATAATAATAATAATAATATTTTTTATTTATACCCCACCCTCCCCAGCCAAGGCCGGGCTCAGAGCGGCTTACAAGCAATAATAAAAACAAGATGAATGATTACAACTTAAAAACAAAAATAAAATACAACATTAAAATAATGGAACATTAAAATATTAAAATGTAGCCTCATCGCAGGAGGAGAAGGAAACGAAAAAAGAAAGAGAGGGAGGGAGGGAATCAAATTGGCTCCAAGCCAAAGGCCAGGCGGAACAACTCTGTCTTACAGGCCCTGCGGAAAGAAATCAGATCCTGCAGGGCCCTGGTCTCATGAGGCAGAGCGTTCCACCAGGCCAGAGCCAGAGTTGAAAAGGCCCTGGCTCTGGTTGAAGCCAATCTAACTTCCTTAGGGCCTGGGACCACTAGGGTGTTGTTATTTATGGACCTTGAGGCTCTCCGTGGGGCATACCAGGAGAGGCGGTCCCGTAGGTACGAGGGTCCTAGGCCGTGAAGGCCTAGCCACTGTCCCCATTCTTCCTTGCTTATGCTCTGTTGGAGGATGACAGACATTTGAAGGGACAAGGTTCTGGAGTGAAGAAGAAACTTCTTTGATGGAACAATGGCTGCAAATGATGTGAACCCTCATTTTTCATCTCAACTCAAACAAGTATGGCAGGTTTTTTTAGGGATTCATAAACCCTCAAATCCTGTTGAGCAGAGGTCATAAGGGAGGGAGAGATGAGTGTGGAAATGTGGTCAAATATCAATGTATCTACAATTGTTCCCTACCTCCAGCATTGAGAATACAGTTTCTGTTGACCATCTTCTCCCTCTTGTACCATGTGCCTTGTAGAATAATAATAATAATAATAATAATAATAATAATAATAATAGCAACAACAACAACAGCAACATCAACAACAACAACAACTTTTTATACCTCACACATCTGGCCGGGTCTCCCCAGCCACTCTGGGTGGCTCCTTTCTTTTCTATTGACTCCTTTCCCTTACTGTTCAATGCCCACTAATGTTTTCTCCTTTTAAAAAAGAGAATCAAATCGACTCCGTGGAATTGCTCAAACCAGCACGTATGCACTTAACTCTAGAAAAATCTATGTTTCTCTTTTCTAGTTAATGTGAGATCAGAAGAGAAGAATCATTCTCAAGCTAATTATCCATATTGGAATTTACCTCCATAGGCTGCAACAAAATGGATCATTTAGTTGGGGTCCAAGCATTATTTTCTAAGGACAATATGAAGAAAGCTAAACAGAAGATCTCTTTATAAAACCATGTCTATTTTTCTTATGCAACATGTGCAGAATTTGTTGAATCTCTGGCAAGATAGCTTTACAAGAAAGCTGCCCCGTGTTGCACCTAATAAGATCTCAGCACAATGAATGAGAGCAAATTAAATACCTACAGGCGTCCATTGAGAAAGAAGGGATAATTTACCATTTCCTTCCCCAGAGCGTACATTCATTAGAAGAAAATAAGCAAGCAGCACTGCCACAACTGTTTACAACAAATGGGTACCTTTAAACTCCTGTGCATCTCCACAGTCACTCCCATTGTGGCTTCTTCTGTTATTCTGGATGTTGTCTAGGAAGCTGTAATTTGGAGAAGTTGTTTTCCATCCTGATCCATAAAAACACTGTGAATAAAAGTGGCTGAGTCCAGACTCACCATGAGTTATGGGATGTTCCTACTGGAGGAAGGTAGGAGGCAGAGGCAATGCCATTAATTCTCTTGTGGCCGTCTAAAAATCTGCTCCCCCTAGAATTGCTGAGGAGTGCAACTGGATGAGGGAATTGGCAAAAATGGCCTCCTACCCTTCCTCTATTGGGAGAATGCTCTGAATCTCAGTTTATTCACAAGTGGGAGGGGCCCGGAATCCAACCAATCAGCTGCAATGCACACATGGAAAACCCAGATCCTCCAAGGGTCCCTATTTTCCAGGGATGTCCCTGATTTAGAGAAGCCATCCCGGTTTCTGATTTGAGTCTGAAATGTCCCACTTTTCCTTAGAACATCCCTGTGTTGGGGGTATGGAGTTATCCGACCCACAAGCCACCTGAAGGCAATCATGTATAGGGAAGATTTTTTTTAATGTTTACTATTTTATTATGTTTTTATATATGTTGGGAACTGCCCAGAGTGGCTGGGGCAACCCAGTTAGGTGTGTGGGGTATAAATAATAAAATTAGCAATGTGGAATGGGACGTCCCTATTTCCACTGGAGAAATGTTGGAGGGTATGAGACCCATCTTCTATGAAAACTTTGTGATAAACAGGGGGGCATCTGTCAAATATGTTGCCTACCGGTTGCAAATTTTTCCCTGAAACGTTTAGCGGTCGAAACAGAAGGCTTTTTATCACAGGACAAGAAATCAGCCCACCACAACTTAACCTGGGAAAAAGGTTTTTTTGAAAAAATAAAACCCAAAGCCCCGGGGTCACAATTTTAGCAAAAATCTGACGTTCTACAATTCACTCAAAAATTGTGCCAAACGGTTGCAATTGCTCCCCTGAAGGGTTTGGGGGTCGAAACAGTAGGCTTTTTATCACAGAGCAAAAAATCAGCCCTCCACAACTTAACCTGCGGAAAAAGATTTTTTTTGAAAAATTCCCTAAGCCCCGAGGTCACAATTTCAACAAAAATCTGAATTTCTCAAATTCACTCTAAAATGGTGCTAAATGGTTGGAAATGCTTCCCTGAAAGTTTTGGCGGTCGAAATAGAAGGCTTTTTATCACAGGACAAGAAATCCCCCCTCCACAACTTAACCTGGGAAAAAGGTTTCTTTGGAAAAAAAAACCGCAAAGCTCTGGGTTCACAATTTCAGCAAAAATCTGACTTTTGACAATACTCTAAAAAATGGCTCCAACCGGTTGCAAATGCTCCCCTGAAAACTTTGGCGATGGAAATAGAAGGCTTTTTATCACATGGCAAAAAATCAGCCGTAGACAACTTAACCGGCGGAAAAAGATTTTTTTGAAAAAATCCCTCACCCCAGGGTCACAATTTCAGCAAAAATCTGACTTTCGGGAAATCAGTCATATATGGTGCCTTTCTTATCGCATCCTGGATCTCTTCTGCTTTTATGGGTTTATTTAATTGGGCTCTTTCTTCCTCCGTTATTGTCTTCCCGCTGTAGTCTTCTAAGTATTTTTCTATTCGGGTTATTTATTCACCTTCCTTTTTATACAATTTCTCATAAAATTTGAGGAAATTTTCCTTTATTTCTTTTGGGTCTTCTATCAATTGCTCCTCTATTTTTAACTTATTTATCACATTTTGTTTTTGCCTTCTTCGCAGTTGCCAAGCTAATAATTTACCTGTTTTGTTAGCTGATTCAAAGTATTTTTGTTTCATTAACTTAATTACACTCTAGCTCTAATAATATTTGTTCCAGTTTCTTAAAAAATTCCAATTTGTTCAGATTCGGGGCATATATGTTTATCACATTAAATTTTTCACCCTGGAAATTAATTTGTACCCCCAAAATCCTTCCTTCATCATCTTTACAGATCAATTTGGGTTCCCATTTTTCTTTGACATATATCGCTACCCCTCTTTTTTCCCTTCAATAGAATTTATAAACTCAACCCCCAATTTTTTGTTTATCAAAATATGTTTGTGCTTTTTGGTCACGTGTGTCTCCTGTGTACAGATTAAATCAAGATTCTTTCTTTTCAGGACATTCACAATTTTATTCCTTTTGGTTTTTTCATTCACACCGTTCACATTCCATGACAAAATTTTCAGATTCATTGTTATGTTCACTTTCCAATCTACAAACAACTAATAATTTAAATTCGAGTGGTTTTGTTTTCTGTATCCTCTTTCTCTTCTTCCTCTTCTTCTTCCACTACTCCCTCTTCCTCTTCTTCTTCATCTACTTCTTCTTCCCTTCCTTTCTCTTCCTGTTCTTTTCCTTTCTCTCTTCTTCTTCTTCTTCTCTCCTCTAAGTCTCCATTTCTTCCTCCATATCTCTCCTCTACTTTTCCAAGATCTTTCTCATATCTGCGCAGAAATTTGTTCACTTCTTGGATCTCAGTGATCTTGAATCTTTTATCTTTATAGAAAAAGGAGATCCCTTCAGGGAACTCCCATCTATGTTGTATGCCGTTCTTTTTTAGAACACTTACTAACTGTTTGTATCCTTCTCTTTTGCGTAGGAGTCTGGTTGGTATTTCTTTAAAGATGATAATTGGTCTACCTTCAGTTATTAGTTTCTTTTGATAACTTGCTCTTAATATTGTATTTTTCATCTCTATCGAGTTAAATATGACTAAACAATCTCCTGGAACTTTTTTTGATTTTACTTGTTTGGACCTTATTTTTATTCTAAAAGCGTTTTCTATCGTATATGCAACCTCTTCTTCTTTCAATTCTAACCATTTCGCTAGTCATTTTTTCTTTGATGTTCTCATTTGTTTCTTCTCCTACTCTAAACTTTAAATTTAGCTGTTTCTGTTTCATTTCAATCATCGCTAAGTTATCCAAAACTTGATCTTGATTTCTATTCAGTTCTCCTAATTAATCTTTTATCCTATCTGTCTCCTTCCTTTGTTCTTTCATTTCTTTTTGTATTTTTTTGTTTGATTCTTCCATAGTCTTTGATCAAACTGTTAAGTCTTTAATTTTACTTGACAGTTCTCCTACTGCTCCCTCTATTTTCTTGTCTATCAGCTCATGCATCTCTCCTAGCTTTTTCTCCATATGAATTTCACTCTGTTTGAATTCCTCCTTTATTTTTAGCCATAAGATATCTAAGTCCTTAATTTCTTCTTGTCGAGATGCTTTCCTATCTGATGGTGTTCCTCCTATCTTTTTTTCCATTTTTCCCAGACATTTTCTCCTTCACTTTTTTTTCTTTTTAAATTAAATCTCTTGTAATATTTATTCTCTCCCCTAGAGGGTGCACAATCTTGACCAATTTTAATTAATTATCAAACAATTAATTCAACAGCATCTTCTTGAACAGTCTAATTCCAAATTTTTCACCAATTGAAATCAAGGAGAGAGGTATTGGATGGTTCAGTAAGTTTAACAAATCAAATTATTCCCAGTCCCTTTAGGTTCCTACTGATACACTAAGATATTGTTTATACTTGTAGGTTTTCCAAATCGAGATCTAAAATGCCAGATACCAGTTAATTTCCCAAATCAAGTTCCCTGTTAATGCACTTACAGTCTATACACTCTGAATATGGGTAAAGTCCAAAATAAACTCAGTTAATACAGGTTAGTTTGAGTTAATTCAATAATAATTTTGTTAAGAGATTGTTAGTTATGTAAAGATAGGGGCCTTATAATAAGGCCGTTAATGAAGTGTTAATCTTACAGGAAAGCCTTTATATGAAAAAGCCATTAGGAAAATCATAAGTTTAGCATGTATCCGACTTTTGTTTTTAAATAAGGGCACTCTGATCTTTCTTTTGTTCGATCTTCAGCCACTTGGTTAGCTTAATCCAATTCAAGGGAGGGTGGACAGTATTTAGAGATCTGTCTGAATAGAATCCCTTCTGTGTCCAAAAAAGGCAGAAAGCTCCAAAGCTCCAAAACAATTCAACGTGAGAGAAAATAAAAATAAAAGTAAAAATGAAAAATAGACACAGTCTCTAATATGTAATCTGATGGATTCCAAACAGTTAGGCTTCCAAAAAAGGAAAGAGAGAAGAGGAGAGTCTTAGTTTTTAATTGTTTATTTTCAGTTCCAAATTCTAAGCTTTTCAGCCACTTGCTGGCTTAATCCAATTTAGGGTTGTGTTGAAAAGAAATCCAGGGGTCCAAAATTAAATCCAGTTCATCAGATGGAGGAGGGTATATGCCCCAGTAGTCTTAAGCACACCCCTCTATGACTCGGTTCATGTATGATTCAGTTCCAGAAAGTTCCAAACCTTTGAGAGTCCGGGGTATTCAAAATTTAATCCAATCGCTCAAAAAAGAGAAGATAAATGTCCTAATAAAGATATGTATAAAACCCTATAAGCTCAATTCATGTAGAATCGCAAACAATTTAGCAAAAAGAAGTAAAGAAGAAAACAAGAGTCCAAGTTCTTTAAAGGGGAGAGGTTAGAGTCCAGAGTGGAGGTTTGAAGAGGGAAATTTTTTTTTAAAAAAAAACTTGCTTATTCAATTGCCCAAACTGTAATATAGGAAGTTCAGGATTTGAAACAGAAAGAGTAATGAGTGGAGATTATTATTTTAAAGCCTTTGTGTTTTATTCCGTCATACCTCTTCTCCCCTCCTTCTCCTTTGTATTTCCGTATTAAAGTTTAAGGCTTCAACGTATTTCTCTCTTTGTAACCATTCTGTTCAGTTCTTTCTCTTATTCTTTAGTGCTCTCCCCAAAAAGAATACAAAGTCTCTAAAGGTCTTTTCCGTTACTTTTATTTTATTTAGTTTCCTGTAACTCGCTTAATAGCCGCTGAGGACTTTCACTTTTCTGTTTCTACAGCGGGTGAATAGTCATTTCCTTTCTTCACTCTTACAATTTTGCATCCTGCGCCATTTTAACTCCGAAAAACAAGTCAGGCACCTCATTTAAATCCATTTGCATCCAGAGCTCACTTAGTGTATAATCCAAATTTTTAGCCAAAAATTACTCCAAAAACACTAATTCGGTTCTTAAAGTTACGGAGGTTTGTTGTTTTCCAGTGGAAGCTAGAGGCATCGCAACACGGGGTCCGCAGAGCTTACCGTTCGCGTTTCTGAGTCCAGTCGCTCCCGGGTCCTTTTTTAAAAAATAACCTGCAAAAACCTCGGAACCACTCCAACGCTGCTGCGTAGCTTATCCCTCAAGGGTTTCCCCCTTGAGATTTTGGGGGTCGCAGTGCCTTTGCGTTGCCCCCAAGCCCCCGTGTAGCTCAGAAAAGCCATTCAGTGGCGTCTCCGCGCTCCCTGTCACTTGCGATCCAAACCGGAAGTCGAGCCCTCAACAACTTAACCGGCGGAAATTTTTTTTTGGAAAAAATCCCTAAGCCCCGGGGTCACAATTTCAACAAAAATCTGATTTTTGGCAATCCACTCAAAAATGGTGCCAAACGCTTGCAAATTCTCCCCTAAAAGGTTTGGCAGTCGAAACAGAAGGCTTTTTATCACAGTACAAGAAATCAGCCCTTGACCATTTAAACGGGGGAATTTTTTTTTTTTAAGAAATCCCTAAGACCCGGGGCCATAATTTCAGCAAAAATCTGACTTTTTTTGAAAAAATCCGTAAAAACCGGGGTCACAATTACAGCAAAAAACTGACCTTTGGCAATTGACTCAAAAATAGTGCCAAATGGTTGCAAATGCTCCCCTGAAAGCTTTGGCGATGGAAACAAAAGGCTTTTTATCACAGGAGAAGAAATCAGCCCTCAACAACTTAACCTGCGGAAAAAGATTTTTTTGAAAAAACCCCTAAGCCCCGGGGTCACAATTTCAACCAAAACCTGACTTTTGGCAAATCACTCAAAAATGATGCCAAATGCTTGCAAACGCTCCCCTGAAAGGTTTGGCAGTCGAAATGGAAGGGTTTTTAACACAGGACAAGAAATCAGCCCTCAACAACTTAACCGGCGGAAAAAGATTTTTTTGAAAAAATCCCTAAGCCCCGGGGTTACAATTTCAGCAAAAATCTGACTTTTGGCAATTCACTCAAAAATGGTGCCAAGCGGTTGCAAATGCTCCCCTGAAAGCTTTGGCAGTCGAAACAGAAGGCTTTTTATCACAGGACAAGAAATCAGCCCTCAACAACTTAACCGGCGGAAAAAGATTTTTTTGAAAAAATTCCTAAGCCCCGGGATCACAATTTCAGCAAAAATCTGACTTTTCGCAATTCACTCAAAAATGGTGCCAAACGCTTACAAATGTGCCCCTGAAAGCTTTGGCGATGGAAACAGAAGGTTTTTTATCACAGGACAAGAAATCAGCCCTCGACAAGTTAATCGGCGGGAAAAGAATTTTTTGAAAAAATCCCTAATTTCAGCAAAAATCTGACTTTTGGCAATTCACTCAAAAATGGTGCCAAACGCTTGCAAATTCACCCCTAAAAGGTTTGGCAGTCGAAACAGAAGGCTTTTTATCATAGGACAAGAAATCAGCCCTCAACCACTTAACCGGGGGATTTTTTTTTTTTTTTAAGAAATCCCTAAGCCCCGGGGTCACAATTTCAGCAAAAAACTGACCTTTGGCAATTCACTCAAAAATGGTGCCAAGCGGTTGCAAATGCTCCCCTGAAAGCTTTGGCGATGGAAACAAAAGGCTTTTTATCACAGGAGAAGAAATCGGCCCTCGACAACTTAACCGGCGGAAAAAGATTTTTTTGAAAAAATCCCTAAGCCCCGGGGTCACAATTTCAGCAAAACTCTGACTTTTGGCAAATCACTCAAAAACGGTGCCAAGCGGTTGCAAATGCTCCCCTGAAAGCTTTGGCAGTCGAAACTGAAGGCTTTTTTCACAGGAGAAGAAATCAGCCCTCAACAACTTAACCAGCGGAAAAATATTTTTTTGAAAAAATCCCTAAGCCCCGGGGTCACAATTTCAGCAAAAATCTGACTTTTGACAATTCACTCAAAAATGGTGCAAAGCGATTGCAAATGCTCCCCTGAAAGCTTTGGCAGTCGAAACAGAAGGCTTTTTATCACAGGAGAAGAAATCAGCCCTCGACAACTTAACCGGCAGAAAAAGATTTTTTTGAAAAAATCACTAAGCCCCGGGGTCACAATTTCAGCAAAAATATGACTTTTGGCAATTCACTCAAAAATGGTGCCAAGCGGTTGCAAATGCTCCCCTGAAAGCTTTGGCATTCGAAACAGAAGGCTTTTTATTACAGGAGAAGAAATCAGCCCTCAACAACTTAACCGGCGTAAAAAGATATTTTTGAAAAAATCCATAAGCCCCGGGGTCACAATTTCAGCAAAAATCTGACTTTTGGCAATTCACTCAAAAATGGTGCCAAGCGGTTGCAAATGCTCCCCTGAAGGCTTTGGCAGTCGAAACAGAAGGCCTTTTACCACAGGAGAAGAAATCAGCCCTCAACAACTTAACCGGCCGAAAAAGATTTTTTTGAAAAAATCCCTTAGCCCCGGGGTCACAATTTCAGCAAAAATCCGACTTTTGGCAATTCACTCAAAAACGGTGCCAAGCGGTTGCAAATGCTCCCCTGAAAGCTTTGGCAGTCGAAACAGAAGGCTTTTTATCACAGGACAAGAAAGCAGCCCTCAACAACTTAACCGGCGGGAAAAGATTTTTTTGAAAAAATCCCTAAGCCCCGGGGTCACAATTTCAGCAAAATTCTCACTTTTGGCAATTCACTCAAAAATAGTGCCAAGCGGTTGCAAATGCTCCCCTGAAGGCTTTGGCAGTCGAAGCAGAAGGCTTTTTATCACAGGAGAAGAAATCAGCCCTTGACAACTTAACCTGCGGAAAAAGATTTTTTTGAAAAAATCACTAAGCCCCGGCGTCACAATTTCAGCAAAAATCTGACTTTTGGCAATTCACTCAAAAATGGTGCCAAGCGGTTGCAAATGCTCCCCAGAAGGCTTTGGCAGTCGAAACAGAAGGCTTTTTATCACAGGAGAAGAAATCAGCCCTCGACAACTTAACCGGCGGAAAAAGATTTTTTTGAAAAAATCACTAAGCCCCGGGGTCACAATTTCAGCAAAAATCTGACTTTTGGCAATTCACTCAAAAATGGTGCCAAGCGGTTGCAAATGCTCCCCTGAAGGCTTTGGCAGTCGAAACAGAAGGCCTTTTACCACAGGAGAAGAAATCAGCCCTCAACAACTTAACCGGCCGAAAAAGATTTTTTTGAAAAAATCCCTTAGCCCCGGGGTCACAATTTCAGCAAAAATCCGACTTTTGGCAATTCACTCAAAAATGGTGCCAAGCGGTTGCAAATGCTCTCCTGAAGGCTTTGGCAGTCGAAACAGAAGAAATCAGCCCTCAACAACTTAACCGGCCGAAAAAGATTTTTTTGAAAAAATCCCTTAGCCCCGGGGTCACATTTTCAGCAAAAATCCGACTTTTGGCAATTCGCTCAAAAATGGTGCCAAGCGGTTGCAAATGCTCCCCTGAAAGCTTTGGCAGTCGAAACAGAAGGCCTTTTACCACAGGAGAAGAAATCAGCCCTCAACAACTTAACCGGCCGAAAAAGATTTTTTTGAAAAAATCCCTTAGCCCCGGGGTCACAATTTCAGCAAAAATCCGACTTTTGGCAATTCACTCAAAAATGGTGCCAAGCGGTTGCAAATGCTCTCCTGAAGGCTTTGGCAGTCGAAACAGAAGAAATCAGCCCTCAACAACTTAACCGGCCGAAAAAGATTTTTTTGAAAAAATCCCTAAGACCCGGGGTCACAATTTCAGCAAAAATCTGACTTTTGGCAATTCACTCAAAAATGGTGCCAAGCGGTTGCAAATGCTCCCCTGAAAGCTCTGGCAGTCGAAACAGAAGGCCTTTTACCACAGGAGAAGAAATCAGCCCTCAACAACTTAACCGGCCGAAAAAGATTTTTTTGAAAAAATCCCTTAGCCCCGGGGTCACAATTTCAGCAAAAATCCGACTTTTGGCAATTCACTCAAAAATGGTGCCAAGCGGTTGCAAATGCTCCCCTGAAAGCTTTGGCAGTCGAAACAGAAGGATTTTTATCAAAGGACAAGAAAGCAGCCCTCAACAACTTAACCGGCGGAAAAAGATTTTTTTGAAAAAATCCCTAAGCCCCGGGGTCACAATTTCAGCAAAATTCTGACTTTTGGCAATTCACTCAAAAATAGTGCCAAGCGGTTGCAAATGCTCCCCTGAAGGCTTTGGCAGTCGAAACAGAAGGCTTTTTATCACAGGAGAAGAAATCAGCCCTTGACAACTTAACCTGCGGAAAAAGATTTTTTTGAAAAAATCACTAAGCCCCGGCGTCACAATTTCAGCAAAAATCTGACTTTTGGCAATTCACTCAAAAATGGTGCCAAGTGGTTGCAAATGCTCCCCAGAAGGCTTTGGCAGTCGAAACAGAAGGCTTTTTATCACAGGAGAAGAAATCAGCCCTCGACAACTTAACCGGCGGAAAAAGATTTTTTTGAAAAAATCCCTTAGCCCCGGGGTCACAATTTCAGCAAAAATCCGACTTTTGGCAATTCACTCAAAAATGGTGCCAAGCGGTTGCAAATGCTCCCCTGAAAGCTCCGGCAGTCAAAACAGAAGGCTTTTTATCACAGGAGAAGAAATCAGCCCTCGACAACTTAACCGGCGGAAAAAGATTATTTTTTAAAAAAAATCCCTTAGCCCCGGGGTCACAATTTCAGCAAAAATCCGACTTTTGGCAATTCACTCAAAAATGGTGCCAAGCGGTTGCAAATGCTCTCCTGAAGGCTTTGGCAGTCGAAACAGAAGAAATCAGCCCTCGACAACTTAACCGGCGGAAAAAGATTTTTTTGAAAAAATCACTAAGTCCCGGGGTCACAATTTCAGCAAAACTCTGACTTTTGGCAAATCACTCAAAAATGGTGCCAAACGTTTGCAAAGACTCCCCTGAAAGCTTCGGTAGTCGAAACAGAAGGCTTTTTATTACAGGAGAAGAAATCAGCCCTCGACAACTTAACCGGCGGAAAAAGATATTTTTGAAAAAATCCCTAAGCCCCGGGGTCACAATTTCAGCAAAAATCTGACTTTTGGCAATTCACTCAAAAATGGTGCCAAGCGATTGCAAATGCTCCCCTGAAAGCTTTGGCAGTCGAAACAGAAGGCTTTTTATCACAGGAGAAGAAATCAGCCCTCGACAACTTAACCGGCAGAAAAAGATTTTTTTGAAAAAATCACTAAGCCCCGGGGTCACAATTTCAGCAAAAATATGACTTTTGGCAATTCACTCAAAAATGGTGCCAAACGCTTACAAATGCGCCCCTGAAAGCTTTGGCGATGGTAACAGAAGGTTTTTTATCACAGGACAAGAAATCAGCCCTCGACAAGTTAATCGGCGGGAAAAGAATTTTTTGAAAAAATCCCTAATTTCAGCAAAAATCTGACTTTTGGCAATTCACTCAAAAATGGTGCCAAACGCTTGCAAATTCACCCCTAAAAGGTTTGGCAGTCGAAACAGAAGGCTTTTTATCATAGGACAAGAAATCAGCCCTCAACCACTTAACCGGGGGATTTTTTTTTTTTTTTAAGAAATCCCTAAGCCCCGGGGTCACAATTTCAGCAAAAAACTGACCTTTGGCAATTCACTCAAAAATGGTGCCAAGCGGTTGCAAATGCTCCCCTGAAAGCTTTGGCGATGGAAACAAAAGGCTTTTTATCACAGGAGAAGAAATCGGCCCTCGACAACTTAACCGGCGGAAAAAGATTTTTTTGAAAAAATCCCTAAGCCCCGGGGTCACAATTTCAGCAAAACTCTGACTTTTGGCAAATCACTCAAAAACGGTGCCAAGCGGTTACAAATGCTCCCCTGAAAGCTTTGGCAGTCGAAACTGAAGGCTTTTTTCACAGGAGAAGAAATCAGCCCTCAACAACTTAACCAGCGGAAAAATATTTTTTTGAAAAAATCCCTAAGGCCCGGGGTCACAATTTCAGCAAAAATCTGACTTTTGACAATTCACTCAAAAATGGTGCAAAGCGATTGCAAATGCTCCCCTGAAAGCTTTGGCAGTCGAAACAGAAGGCTTTTTATCACAGGAGAAGAAATCAGCCCTCGACAACTTAACCGGCAGAAAAAGATTTTTTTGAAAAAATCACTAAGCCCCGGGGTCACAATTTCAGCAAAAATATGACTTTTGGCAATTCACTCAAAAATGGTGCCAAGCGGTTGCAAATGCTCCCCTGAAAGCTTTGGCATTCGAAACAGAAGGCTTTTTATTACAGGAGAAGAAATCAGCCCTCAACAACTTAACCGGCGTAAAAAGATATTTTTGAAAAAATCCCTAAGCCCCGGGGTCACAATTTCAGCAAAAATCTGACTTTTGGCAATTCACTCAAAAATGGTGCCAAGCGGTTGCAAATGCTCCCCTGAAGGCTTTGGCAGTCGAAACAGAAGGCCTTTTACCACAGGAGAAGAAATCAGCCCTCAACAACTTAACCGGCCGAAAAAGATTTTTTTGAAAAAATCCCTTAGCCCCGGGGTCACAATTTCAGCAAAAATCCGACTTTTGGCAATTCACTCAAAAACGGTGCCAAGCGGTTGCAAATGCTCCCCTGAAAGCTTTGGCAGTCGAAACAGAAGGCTTTTTATCACAGGACAAGAAAGCAGCCCTCAACAACTTAACCG
Organism: Podarcis filfolensis; assembly: GCF_964270895.1. Classification (NCBI taxonomy): domain Eukaryota; kingdom Metazoa; phylum Chordata; class Lepidosauria; order Squamata; family Lacertidae; genus Podarcis; species Podarcis filfolensis. Next base: position 16,397,999 of record NC_139610.1, read on the forward strand.
GCGGAAAAAGATTTTTTTGAAAAAATCCCTAAGCCCCGGGGTCACAATTTCAGCAAAATTCTGACTTTTGGCAATTCACTCAAAAATAGTGCCAAGCGGTTGCAAATGCTCCCCTGAAGGCTTTGGCAGTCGAAGCAGAAGGCTTTTTATCACAGGAGAAGAAATCAGCCCTTGACAACTTAACCTGCGGAAAAAGATTTTTTTGAAAAAATCACTAAGCCCCGGCGTCACAATTTCAGCAAAAATCTGACTTTTGGCAATTCACTCAAAAATGGTGCCAAGCGGTTGCAAATGCTCCCCAGAAGGCTTTGGCAGTCGAAACAGAAGGCTTTTTATCACAGGAGAAGAAATCAGCCCTCGACAACTTAACCGGCGGAAAAAGATTTTTTTGAAAAAATCACTAAGCTCCGGGGTCACAATTTCAGCAAAAATCTGACTTTTGGCAATTCACTCAAAAATGGTGCCAAGCGGTTGTAAATGCTCCCCTGAAGGCTTTGGCAGTCGAAACAGAAGGCCTTTTACCACAGGAGAAGAAATCAGCCCTCAACAACTTAACCGGCCGAAAAAGATTTTTTTGAAAAAATCCCTTAGCCCCGGGGTCACATTTTCAGCAAAAATCCGACTTTTGGCAATTCGCTCAAAAATGGTGCCAAGCGGTTGCAAATGCTCCCCTGAAAGCTTTGGCAGTCGAAACAGAAGGCTTTTTATCACAGGACAAGAAAGCAGCCCTCAACAACTTAACCGGCGGAAAAAGATTTTTTTTGAAAAAATCCCTAAGCCCCGGGGTCACAATTTCAGCAAAATTCTGACTTTTGGCAATTCACTCAAAAATAGTGCCAAGCGGTTGCAAATGCTCCCCTGAAGGCTTTGGCAGTCGAAACAGAAGGCTTTTTATCACAGGAGAAGAAATCAGCCCTTGACAACTTAACCTGCGGAAAAAGATTTTTTTGAAAAAATCACTAAGCCCCGGCGTCACAATTTCAGCAAAAATCTGACTTTTGGCAATTCACTCAAAAATGGTGCCAAGCGGTTGCAAATGCTCCCCAGAAGGCTTTGGCAGTCGAAACAGAAGGCTTTTTATCACAGGAGAAGAAATCAGCCCTCGACAACTTAACCGGCGGAAAAAGATTATTTTTTAAAAAAAATCCCTTAGCCCCGGGGTCACAATTTCAGCAAAAATCCGACTTTTGGCAATTCACTCAAAAATGGTGCCAAGCGGTTGCAAATGCTCTCCTGAAGGCTTTGGCAGTCGAAACAGAAGAAATCAGCCCTCGACAACTTAACCGGCGGAAAAAGATTTTTTTGAAAAAATCACTAAGTCCCGGGGTCACAATTTCAGCAAAACTCTGACTTTTGGCAAATCACTCAAAAATGGTGCCAAACGTTTGCAAAGACTCCCCTGAAAGCTTCGGTAGTCGAAACAGAAGGCTTTTTATTACAGGAGAAGAAATCAGCCCTCGACAACTTAACCGGCGGAAAAAGATATTTTTGAAAAAATCCCTAAGCCCCGGGGTCACAATTTCAGCAAAAATCTGACTTTTGGCAATTCACTCAAAAATGGTGCCAAACGCTTACAAATGCGCCCCTGAAAGCTTTGGCGATGGAAACAGAAGGTTTTTTATCACAGGACAAGAAATCAGCCCTCGACAAGTTAATCGGCGGGAAAAGAATTTTTTGAAAAAATCCCTAATTTCAGCAAAAATCTGACTTTTGGCAATTCACTCAAAAATGGTGCCAAACGCTTGCAAATTCACCCCTAAAAGGTTTGGCAGTCGAAACAGAAGGCTTTTTATCATAGGACAAGAAATCAGCCCTCAACCACTTAACCGGGGGATTTTTTTTTTTTTTTAAGAAATCCCTAAGCCCCGGGGTCACAATTTCAGCAAAAAACTGACCTTTGGCAATTCACTCAAAAATGGTGCCAAGCGGTTGCAAATGCTCCCCTGAAAGCTTTGGCGATGGAAACAAAAGGCTTTTTATCACAGGAGAAGAAATCGGCCCTCGACAACTTAACCGGCAGAAAAAGATTTTTTTGAAAAAATCACTAAGCCCCGGGGTCACAATTTCAGCAAAAATATGACTTTTGGCAATTCACTCAAAAATGGTGCCAAGCGGTTGCAAATGCTCCCCTGAAAGCTTTGGCATTCGAAACAGAAGGCTTTTTATTACAGGAGAAGAAATCAGCCCTCAACAACTTAACCGGCGTAAAAAGATATTTTTGAAAAAATCCCTAAGCCCCGGGGTCACAATTTCAGCAAAAATCTGACTTTTGGCAATTCACTCAAAAATGGTGCCAAGCGGTTGTAAATGCTCCCCTGAAGGCTTTGGCAGTCGAAACAGAAGGCCTTTTACCACAGGAGAAGAAATCAGCCCTCAACAACTTAACCGGCCGAAAAAGATTTTTTTGAAAAAATCCCTTAGCCCCGGGGTCACATTTTCAGCAAAAATCCGACTTTTGGCAATTCGCTCAAAAATGGTGCCAAGCGGTTGCAAATGCTCCCCTGAAAGCTTTGGCAGTCGAAACAGAAGGCTTTTTATCACAGGACAAGAAAGCAGCCCTCAACAACTTAACCGGCGGAAAAAGATTTTTTTTGAAAAAATCCCTAAGCCCCGGGGTCACAATTTCAGCAAAATTCTGACTTTTGGCAATTCACTCAAAAATAGTGCCAAGCGGTTGCAAATGCTCCCCTGAAGGCTTTGGCAGTCGAAACAGAAGGCTTTTTATCACAGGACAAGAAATCAGCCCTTGACAACTTAACCTGCGGAAAAAGATTTTTTTGAAAAAATCACTAAGCCCCGGCGTCACAATTTCAGCAAAAATCTGACTTTTGGCAATTCACTCAAAAATGGTGCCAAGCGGTTGCAAATGCTCCCCAGAAGGCTTTGGCAGTCGAAACAGAAGGCTTTTTATCACAGGAGAAGAAATCAGCCCTCGACAACTTAACCTGCGGAAAAAGATTTTTTTGAAAAAATCACTAAGCCCCGGGGTCACAATTTCAGCAAAAATCTGACTTTTGGCAATTCACTCAAAAATGGTGCCAAGCGGTTGCAAATGCTCCCCTGAAGGCTTTGGCAGTTGAAACAGAAGGCCTTTTACCACAGGAGAAGAAATCAGCCCTCAACAACTTAACCGGCCGAAAAAGATTTTTTTGAAAAAATCCCTTAGCCCCGGGGTCACAATTTCAGCAAAAATCCGACTTTTGGCAATTCACTCAAAAATGGTGCCAAGCGGTTGCAAATGCTCCCCTGAAAGCTCCGGCAGTCAAAACAGAAGGCTTTTTATCACAGGAGAAGAAATCAGCCCTCGACAACTTAACCGGCGGAAAAAGATTATTTTTTTAAAAAAATCCCTTAGCCCCGGGGTCACAATTTCAGCAAAAATCCGACTTTTGGCAATTCACTCAAAAATGGTGCCAAGCGACTTCCGGAGGCGGCGCGACCGGTAATGGCTGCCTTCTCCGAGTAAGGAGAAGGGAGCTCCGCTGTAAACGGGTCGTCCGCTACGGCGAAGCGGAGACCCATCCAGGAAAACCACAGGTGGCAGAAGCCTGTGGTCTCGGGACCCGGCGGGCGCCAGAAGCAGCCCCCAAAACGTTGAAGGGACCCCGTAAGGGGCTCCGGATCGCGGAGGGGGTAGCGGCGCTGTGGGTCGTTGCGCAAACAGCGAAGTGAAGCCGCATTGCTGTTGCCGGTCAGCGCTGTCCTTTCTTCCTGCAACTTTTCTGAACTTTGGAAACTACAACCCGTGAGTAAATTTGGACATTGAAAACTTTCTGAAACTTTCGTCAACTTCCTGAAACTTTTTGAGAACTTTATGGAACTTTTAAAACTTCTTAAAAAAAAGTTGAAATTTGGCTGAAAACGGAGTGAGAATAAGCAGGAAGCCCATCTCCCGCGATACTGAACTTTAAGCAAAGAGCAGGAGGAGTGGAGACAAAAAGTTATGCTTTAACTAAATGCTGGCACCCTGTTAAAGCAGTTTTCTGAGAGAAAGACTTTGAGCTATTGACTTTTGCTGGTCATATGTGGGATGCACTGATATTCTTCTTCTGTGGTACCAGTGGATTATAAAATAAATAAGAATCTCTGGTGCTGGAACTGCCTGAATGAGCACCAGTTTGCAACTTTGGATATATTGAATTCAGGTTTTGAAACATTCTGAGCTGGAACTGGATACTTTGAAACTGTTGCAGTCAAGGCACTGTAAGAAACACTGTTTTGCTTTAAGTTTTACTCTGCTAAAAATAACACACTGTGGAGGCGATAGACATGGATTTAAATTTATAAGTTTAACTTGGATTTGATCTTTTCCCTGAAGACGTATTAAGCTCCCTCTAGAGGATTTTGGGCTTACAGCAGTGACTTTGTTTTACTTTCCCTTTCCCGGCCTCTGTTTGACTATTGCATCTGGGACTCTGCTTTCTCATGGGAACAACTTGGATTGACCTTGGATTACAGATAACTTTGGAATGAGTGGCGCAAGGAGAAGAGGAAGGACTAAACAAACAACTTTAACTTTATCTGCAGCCTCACAGCGTAGATCTTCTGTGCCGGCCTTGCCTTCCACTTTGCCTCCAGACATAGAGGCGGCCTCCCTAATACAGGCAGGGGAGGGTGAGACAGAGGAGCTGCACCTGGGAGATATGGCTTCAGGGACAAGTAGCTCTGTCTTGGAGAAAATTTTGGAGAAACTGGAGGCTCTGGACAAGAAGGCTGATTTGCATACAGCTAAAATTGAACAGAACACAGAAAGTTTGAATAAGCTGACTGGACAAGTTGCACAGAATGCCCAATCCATTGGAGAATTAAAGGAGGCTGTAGGTGAAAATCGTAAACTGGCTGAAGATACTAGTCAAAGATTGGAAGAACTTGAGAAAGAAGTAAGACCACTCAGCAAACAAGTTGGAGAACATCAGATTTACTTTTTGATGACAGAACTGCGAAACAGGGAGACCAACTTGAGGATACGGTCAATACCAGAGGTGGAAGAAGATAATCTTATTGAATTTCTAACTAAGGAATTTGCCAAGTTTTGGGAGTTAGAGGAAAAAGACTTTAAAATTGCATCTGCTTTCAGGCTTGGCAGAGTCAGAAGGACAGAGAAGCCCAGAGATTGTTTGATAACATTGAGATCAAAGGAGGAAAGGGACAAGATTTTGGGCCTGCACTACGAAAAGTCACTAGACATCTTGGGCAAGAGAATTGAAATCTACAAGGACATTCCTAAGCAGTTGCTGGACCTTAGATCTAATTACACGGAATTGGCAAGACTGTTGAGAAGCAACGCAATTATCTTCAGGTGGGAGTTTCCACAAGGATTATCCTTTACCTACAGAGGGAGAAAGATCAAAATCAAAACAGTGGAAGATAGAGACAAGTTTTTGGGAGCACACGGAGAAGACCTCCACAAAGGACTTGGATTGCCAGCGCCAGAACCTCCAGGGGAGCCCGCCCCCTCGGATCCTCAAGGACCGGAGAACAAGGTACCACCCCAGAAAGAATAACCAGATCTATCCAGGATGTCTCTGCAGCTTTTGAGTTGGAACATAAATGGCTGTAACAGTCCCGAAAAAAGGTCTAAAATTTTTCATATTTTAAAAAAGGAACAATTGGACATTATATGCTTACAAGAAACGCATGTGATTAGGCTCCATAGAAAGGTGTTAATAAATAAAAGGCTTGGTCAAGAATTTATATCATCGGATACAGTTAAAAAGAGAGGTGTAGTGATCTATGCAAAAGAGAGCCTTTCACCAAAATTTCTCTTTAAAGACGAAAGTGGAAGAATCCTTGCAATAGAAATACAGTATCAAGGAGAAAAAATTTTGATATTAGGAATTTATGCTCCAAATGAAGGAAAATCGGATTTTTATAAGAAGTTGCACGAGATCATGCTGGACTATCTGGATTACAACAACGTCATCATGATGGGGGACATGAATGGGGTCGTATCAACAAATATGGATAAGTCACAGAACCAGAACATTACTAAAGAGGGAAGACTACCTAAGACCTTTTTTGAAATGACTGACAATATGGACTGGGTTGACATCTGGAGAGTTAGAAACCCCTTGGGAAGAGAAGGAACATTCTTTTCTGAAGCTCAACTGACTTGGACACGAATCGACCAAATATGGATAACTAGAAGTCTGGCACCTAAGGTGAGGAAGGTGGAAATCTGCCCCAAAACATGCTCCGACCATAACGCCTTGAGAATGGATATGACATTGATCCCAATCGGCTCCTTTAGATGGAAGATGAATGATGGCCTGTTTAGAGATCAAAGAATTGTAAAGAAGGCCCAAAAAACCTTAAAGGACTATTTTGAGATTAATTTGAACACTACGGTGGAAAAAAGAACTATCTGGGATGCAAGTAAAGCTGTGATGAGAGGGTTCTTGATCCAACAGAATTCCTTAAAGAAAAGACTGCAAAATGAAAAGAAAGATAAAATTCTGGAAAGTATCAAAGAGTTGGAGAAGAAGTTAAGATCTAACCCGAAGTCCCAACCGATTCTGAGAGAAATTAAACTTTATCAGGCGCAATATTCCAAGCTGATAAATCAGGAAATAGAATGGAAGATTAAAACAATGAAACAAAAAACTTTTGAATCGGCAAATAAATGTGGGAAACTGCTAGCTTGGCAGTTGAAAAGGAGACAAAGATTAAATACAGTAACAAACTTAGAGGTTGAAGGAAGGAACATTCAGAACCCGGGAGAGATTAGAAAGTGCTTCCAGAGGTATTTTAAAAAGTTATATACTCAAGGGCCACAAGATGAAATAGAGATTACACAATTTTTGGAGAGAAATGGATTAGCAAAGCTGTCAGAAGAAAACAGAACAATTTTAAATGGCAAAATAACACAACAAGAGATTGAACAGGCCATCCTGAGTCTGAAACAGGGCAAATCACCAGGGCCAGATGGACTGACCTCTAACTACTATAAGACATTGAAGGATTATTTGATACAACCTTTGTTGGAGGTCAGTAATGAAATAATGGAGGGGAAGAAGGCGCCTGAATCGTGGAAAGAAGCATTTATCACATTGATTCCAAAGTCAGAAACTGAAAAGACACAACTTAAGAATTACCGTCCCATCTCCCTTTTAAATGTGGATTACAAAATATTTGCAGATGTTTTGGCACGAAGATTTAAGAAAGTTTTAAGTGAGATAATCCATAAAGACCAGGCAGGCTTTCTCCCGGGCAGACATATGTTTACTAACACAAGGAACATTATAGACATATTGGAACTTTTACAAACAAACATAAACACCAAAGCAGCTTTAATTTTTATAGACGCGGAGAAAGCCTTTGACAACATTTCTTGGAAATTTATGAAGGGGAACTTAAAAGAAATGGGAGTGGGACGGGGGTTTGAGAACGGGATTGAGGCAATATATTCAGAACAAAAGGCTAAACTGATAGTTAACAATGTGGTTACAGAAGAGTTTAAAATTGAAAAAGGTACACGACAAGGCTGCCCGATTTCCCCATTACTGTTTATTTCGGTTCTGGAAGTGCTCCTGAATATGATTAGGGGGGACCGGTTGGTGGAAGGGATTCAGGTCGGAGCGAAACAATATAAACTTAAAGCTTTTGCAGATGACCTAGTTCTGACATTACAGGAGCCGGAGTCTAGTTTGAAAAGAGTACTACAACTGATTCAAAACTTTGGTCGAGTGGCAGGATTTAAGTTAAATAAGCAAAAAACTAAAGTTCTGGGGAAAAACATGACAGATATTGAGTTGGAACAGCTTCAGAAAGAGACAGAACTAAATGTGGTTAAAAAAGTTAAATACCTAGGGGTAAACATAACAGCAAAAAATCTGAGTTTATTTAAAGATAATTATGAAAAATGTTGGTCAGAGATTAAGAGAGACTTGGATAGTTGGTCAAGATTAAAACTTTCATTGCTAGGCCGAATAGCTGCCATCAAGATGAATGTATTGCCAAAAATGTTATTTTTGTTTCAGACACTGCAGATTGTAGACAAGACAGAGTGCTTCCGGAAGTGGCAGAAAGATATCTCTAAATTTGTCTGGCAGGGCAAAAAGCCCAGAATCAAATTTAAAATATTAACAGATGCGAAAGAAAGAGGGGGCTTTGCCCTGCCAGACTTAAAGTTGTATTATGAAGCTGCAGCTTTCTGCTGGTTAAAAGATTGGTTACTTCTTGAAGATACGGATGTCTTGGATTTGGAAGGTTTTAATAATGCGTTTGGATGGCATGCATATTTATGGTATGATAAAGCTAAGATAAATAAGGCCTTCAAGAACCATATTGTCAGAAAATCAGTTTTTAATGTCTGGACAAAATATAAAGACTTACTGGAGAATAAAACTCCGAGGTGGCTGTCACCCCTGGAGGCTAAGGCTCGGAAAAGAGCCAATATGGAGGCCAATTGGCCAAAATATTGGGAGATAATAGAAAAGGATGGTGACAACTGGAAATTGCAGAGTTTAGAAAAGATGAGAGACAAAGTGCGAGACTGGTTACACTATGCTCAGATTAAAGAAGTGTTTAAAAACGACAAAAAGTTAGGATTCCAAGTGGAAAAGTCAAAGTTAGAAACTGAACTGTTAGAACCTAAGACTAAGGTACTTTCAAGAATGTATAACTTGCTGCTGAAATGGAACACACATGACGAAATGGTAAAATCAACAATGATAAAATGGGCGCAGGATATTGGGTATAATATTATGTTTGAAGATTGGGAAAGGTTGTGGACCTCTGGGCTGAACTTCACTGCATGTAATGCGTTGAAGGAAAATGTGATGAAAATGATGTATAGATGGTACATGACCCCTGTCAAACTGGCTAAAATATACCATTCGTCTGATAGCAAATGTTGGAAGTGTAAGGAAAATGAAGGAACATTTTTTCACCTCTGGTGGACCTGCCCTAGAGTGAAGGCCTTTTGGGAGAAAATATATAATGAATTAAAAAAGGTGTTTAAATACACCTTTACTAAGAAAGCAGAGGCCTTTCTCCTGGGTATTGTCGGCCAGAGTGTGTTAAAAGAGGACAGAACATTCTTTTTGTACGCAACAACAGCAGCAAGAATATTAATTGCCAAGAATTGGAAAACTCAGGAGCTACCCACTGTGGAAGAATGGCAGATGCAACTGATGGACTATATGCAACTAGCCGAGATGACCGGCAGAATTCGAGACCAGGGAGAAGAAAGGATGGAAGAAGACTGGAGGAAATTTAAGACTTATTTACAAAAATATTGTAATCTGGCTGAGTGCTGAATAGGATGCCAGTGCAGACAATTGTCTACCATTAAAATAGATTTAAAGTCGAATTATATGTCAAACCAAATTAAGATTATTAATTAAGATGAGTTAAATGATAATTTGCTTGAAAATAATTTAATAATGATGTAAGTGTATGCGGGAGGTGTGGGGGAGTCCCATGTAACAATTGAAAGATGTTAAATGGACAACGATAAGTGCTTATTTGATATATGTTTTATTTGAAAACTTTAATAAATATATTATAAAAAAAAATAAAAAAAAAAAAAATGGTGCCAAGCGGTTGCAAATGCTCTCCTGAAGGCTTTGGCAGTCGAAACAGAAGAAATCAGCCCTCGACAACTTAACCGGCGGAAAAAGATTTTTTTGAAAAAATCACTAAGTCCCGGGGTCACAATTTCAGCAAAACTCTGACTTTTGGCAAATCACTCAAAAATGGTGCCAAACGTTTGCAAAGACTCCCCTGAAAGCTTCGGTAGTCGAAACAGAAGGCTTTTTATTACAGGAGAAGAAATCAGCCCTCGACAACTTAACCGGCGGAAAAAGATATTTTTGAAAAAATCCCTAAGCCCCGGGGTCACAATTTCAGCAAAAATCTGACTTTTGGCAATTCACTCAAAAATGGTGCCAAGCGATTGCAAATGCTCCCCTGAAAGCTTTGGCAGTCGAAACAGAAGGCTTTTTATCACAGGAGAAGAAATCAGCCCTCGACAACTTAACCGGCAGAAAAAGATTTTTTTGAAAAAATCACTAAGCCCCGGGGTCACAATTTCAGCAAAAATATGACTTTTGGCAATTCACTCAAAAATGGTGCCAAACGCTTACAAATGCGCCCCTGAAAGCTTTGGCGATGGTAACAGAAGGTTTTTTATCACAGGACAAGAAATCAGCCCTCGACAAGTTAATCGGCGGGAAAAGAATTTTTTGAAAAAATCCCTAATTTCAGCAAAAATCTGACTTTTGGCAATTCACTCAAAAATGGTGCCAAACGCTTGCAAATTCACCCCTAAAAGGTTTGGCAGTCGAAACAGAAGGCTTTTTATCATAGGACAAGAAATCAGCCCTCAACCACTTAACCGGGGGATTTTTTTTTTTTTTTAAGAAATCCCTAAGCCCCGGGGTCACAATTTCAGCAAAAAACTGACCTTTGGCAATTCACTCAAAAATGGTGCCAAGCGGTTGCAAATGCTCCCCTGAAAGCTTTGGCAATGGAAACAAAAGGCTTTTTATCACAGGAGAAGAAATCGGCCCTCGACAACTTAACCGGCGGAAAAAGATTTTTTTGAAAAAATCCCTAAGCCCCGGGGTCACAATTTCAGCAAAACTCTGACTTTTGGCAAATCACTCAAAAACGGTGCCAAGCGGTTGCAAATGCTCCCCTGAAAGCTTTGGCAGTCGAAACTGAAGGCTTTTTTCACAGGAGAAGAAATCAGCCCTCAACAACTTAACCAGCGGAAAAATATTTTTTTGAAAAAATCCCTAAGGCCCGGGGTCACAATTTCAGCAAAAATCTGACTTTTGACAATTCACTCAAAAATGGTGCAAAGCGATTGCAAATGCTCCCCTGAAAGCTTTGGCAGTCGAAACAGAAGGCTTTTTATCACAGGAGAAGAAATCAGCCCTCGACAACTTAACCGGCAGAAAAAGATTTTTTTGAAAAAATCACTAAGCCCCGGGGTCACAATTTCAGCAAAAATATGACTTTTGGCAATTCACTCAAAAATGGTGCCAAGCGGTTGCAAATGCTCCCCTGAAAGCTTTGGCATTCGAAACAGAAGGCTTTTTATTACAGGAGAAGAAATCAGCCCTCAACAACTTAACCGGCGTAAAAAGATATTTTTGAAAAAATCCCTAAGCCCCGGGGTCACAATTTCAGCAAAAATCTGACTTTTGGCAATTCACTCAAAAATGGTGCCAAGCGGTTGCAAATGCTCCCCTGAAGGCTTTGGCAGTCGAAACAGAAGGCCTTTTACCACAGGAGAAGAAATTAGCCCTCAACAACTTAACCGGCCGAAAAAGATTTTTTTGAAAAAATCCCTTAGCCCCGGGGTCACAATTTCAGCAAAAATCCGACTTTTGGCAATTCACTCAAAAACGGTGCCAAGCGGTTGCAAATGCTCCCCTGAAAGCTTTGGCAGTCGAAACAGAAGGCTTTTTATCACAGGACAAGAAAGCAGCCCTCAACAACTTAACCGGCGGAAAAAGATTTTTTTGAAAAAATCCCTAAGCCCCGGGGTCACAATTTCAGCAAAATTCTGACTTTTGGCAATTCACTCAAAAATAGTGCCAAGCGGTTGCAAATGCTCCCCTGAAGGCTTTGGCAGTCGAAGCAGAAGGCTTTTTATCACAGGAGAAGAAATCAGCCCTTGACAACTTAACCTGCGGAAAAAGATTTTTTTGAAAAAATCACTAAGCCCCGGCGTCACAATTTCAGCAAAAATCTGACTTTTGGCAATTCACTCAAAAATGGTGCCAAGCGGTTGCAAATGCTCCCCAGAAGGCTTTGGCAGTCGAAACAGAAGGCTTTTTATCACAGGAGAAGAAATCAGCCCTCGACAACTTAACCGGCGGAAAAAGATTTTTTTGAAAAAATCACTAAGCTCCGGGGTCACAATTTCAGCAAAAATCTGACTTTTGGCAATTCACTCAAAAATGGTGCCAAGCGGTTGTAAATGCTCCCCTGAAGGCTTTGGCAGTCGAAAGAGAAGGCCTTTTACCACAGGAGAAGAAATCAGCCCTCAACAACTTAACCGGCCGAAAAAGATTTTTTTGAAAAAATCCCTTAGCCCCGGGGTCACATTTTCAGCAAAAATCCGACTTTTGGCAATTCGCTCAAAAATGGTGCCAAGCGGTTGCAAATGCTCCCCTGAAAGCTTTGGCAGTCGAAACAGAAGGCTTTTTATCACAGGACAAGAAAGCAGCCCTCAACAACTTAACCGGCGGAAAAAGATTTTTTTTGAAAAAATCCCTAAGCCCCGGGGTCACAATTTCAGCAAAATTCTGACTTTTGGCAATTCACTCAAAAATAGTGCCAAGCGGTTGCAAATGCTCCCCTGAAGGCTTTGGCAGTCGAAACAGAAGGCTTTTTATCACAGGAGAAGAAATCAGCCCTTGACAACTTAACCTGCGGAAAAAGATTTTTTTGAAAAAATCACTAAGCCCCGGCGTCACAATTTCAGCAAAAATCTGACTTTTGGCAATTCACTCAAAAATGGTGCCAAGCGGTTGCAAATGCTCCCCAGAAGGCTTTGGCAGTCGAAACAGAAGGCTTTTTATCACAGGAGAAGAAATCAGCCCTCGACAACTTAACCGGCGGAAAAAGATTATTTTTTTAAAAAAATCCCTTAGCCCCGGGGTCACAATTTCAGCAAAAATCCGACTTTTGGCAATTCACTCAAAAATGGTGCCAAGCGGTTGCAAATGCTCTCCTGAAGGCTTTGGCAGTCGAAACAGAAGAAATCAGCCCTCGACAACTTAACCGGCGGAAAAAGATTTTTTTGAAAAAATCACTAAGTCCCGGGGTCACAATTTCAGCAAAACTCTGACTTTTGGCAAATCACTCAAAAATGGTGCCAAACGTTTGCAAAGACTCCCCTGAAAGCTTCGGTAGTCGAAACAGAAGGCTTTTTATTACAGGAGAAGAAATCAGCCCTCGACAACTTAACCGGCGGAAAAAGATATTTTTGAAAAAATCCCTAAGCCCCGGGGTCACAATTTCAGCAAAAATCTGACTTTTGGCAATTCACTCAAAAATGGTGCCAAGCGATTGCAAATGCTCCCCTGAAAGCTTTGGCAGTCGAAACAGAAGGCTTTTTATCACAGGAGAAGAAATCAGCCCTCGACAACTTAACCGGCAGAAAAAGATTTTTTTGAAAAAATCACTAAGCCCCGGGGTCACAATTTCAGCAAAAATATGACTTTTGGCAATTCACTCAAAAATGGTGCCAAACGCTTACAAATGCGCCCCTGAAAGCTTTGGCGATGGAAACAGAAGGTTTTTTATCACAGGACAAGAAATCAGCCCTCGACAAGTTAATCGGCGGGAAAAGAATTTTTTGAAAAAATCCCTAATTTCAGCAAAAATCTGACTTTTGGCAATTCACTCAAAAATGGTGCCAAACGCTTGCAAATTCACCCCTAAAAGGTTTGGCAGTCGAAACAGAAGGCTTTTTATCATAGGACAAGAAATCAGCCCTCAACCACTTAACCGGGGGATTTTTTTTTTTTTTTTAAGAAATCCCTAAGCCCCGGGGTCACAATTTCAGCAAAAAACTGACCTTTGGCAATTCACTCAAAAATGGTGCCAAGCGGTTGCAAATGCTCCCCTGAAAGCTTTGGCGATGGAAACAAAAGGCTTTTTATCACAGGAGAAGAAATCGGCCCTCGACAACTTAACCGGCGGAAAAAGATTTTTTTGAAAAAATCCCTAAGCTCCGGGGTCACAATTTCAGCAAAACTCTGACTTTTGGCAAATCACTCAAAAACGGTGCCAAGCGGTTGCAAATGCTCCCCTGAAAGCTTTGGCAGTCGAAACTGAAGGCTTTTTTCACAGGAGAAGAAATCAGCCCTCAACAACTTAACCAGCGGAAAAATATTTTTTTGAAAAAATCCCTAAGGCCCGGGGTCACAATTTCAGCAAAAATCTGACTTTTGACAATTCACTCAAAAATGGTGCAAAGCGATTGCAAATGCTCCCCTGAAAGCTTTGGCAGTCGAAACAGAAGGCTTTTTATCACAGGAGAAGAAATCAGCCCTCGACAACTTAACCGGCAGAAAAAGATTTTTTTGAAAAAATCACTAAGCCCCGGGGTCACAATTTCAGCAAAAATATGACTTTTGGCAATTCACTCAAAAATGGTGCCAAGCGGTTGCAAATGCTCCCCTGAAAGCTTTGGCATTCGAAACAGAAGGCTTTTTATTACAGGAGAAGAAATCAGCCCTCAACAACTTAACCGGCGTAAAAAGATATTTTTGAAAAAATCCCTAAGCCCCGGGGTCACAATTTCAGCAAAAATCTGACTTTTGGCAATTCACTCAAAAATGGTGCCAAGCGGTTGTAAATGCTCCCCTGAAGGCTTTGGCAGTCGAAACAGAAGGCCTTTTACCACAGGAGAAGAAATCAGCCCTCAACAACTTAACCGGCCGAAAAAGATTTTTTTGAAAAAATCCCTTAGCCCCGGGGTCACATTTTCAGCAAAAATCCGACTTTTGGCAATTCGCTCAAAAATGGTGCCAAGCGGTTGCAAATGCTCCCCTGAAAGCTTTGGCAGTCGAAACAGAAGGCTTTTTATCACAGGACAAGAAAGCAGCCCTCAACAACTTAACCGGCGGAAAAAGATTTTTTTTGAAAAAATCCCTAAGCCCCGGGGTCACAATTTCAGCAAAATTCTGACTTTTGGCAATTCACTCAAAAATAGTGCCAAGCGGTTGCAAATGCTCCCCTGAAGGCTTTGGCAGTCGAAACAGAAGGCTTTTTATCACAGGAGAAGAAATCAGCCCTTGACAACTTAACCTGCGGAAAAAGATTTTTTTGAAAAAATCACTAAGCCCCGGCGTCACAATTTCAGCAAAAATCTGACTTTTGGCAATTCACTCAAAAATGGTGCCAAGCGGTTGCAAATGCTCCCCAGAAGGCTTTGGCAGTCGAAACAGAAGGCTTTTTATCACAGGAGAAGAAATCAGCCCTTGACAACTTAACCTGCGGAAAAAGATTTTTTTGAAAAAATCCCTTAGCCCCGGGGTCACAATTTCAGCAAAAATCCGACTTTTGGCAATTCACTCAAAAATGGTGCCAAGCGGTTGCAAATGCTCCCCTGAAAGCTCCGGCAGTCAAAACAGAAGGCTTTTTATCACAGGAGAAGAAATCAGCCCTCGACAACTTAACCGGCGGAAAAAGATTATTTTTGAAAAAATCCCTAAGCCCCGGGGTCACAATTTCAGCAAAAATCTGACTTTTGGCAATTCACTCAAAAATGGTGCCAAGCGATTGCAAATGCTCCCCTGAAAGCTTTGGCAGTCGAAACAGAAGGCTTTTTATCACAGGAGAAGAAATCAGCCCTCGACAACTTAACCGGCAGAAAAAGATTTTTTTGAAAAAATCACTAAGCCCCGGGGTCACAATTTCAGCAAAAATATGACTTTTGGCAATTCACTCAAAAATGGTGCCAAACGCTTACAAATGCGCCCCTGAAAGCTTTGGCGATGGAAACAGAAGGTTTTTTATCACAGGACAAGAAATCAGCCCTCGACAAGTTAATCGGCGGGAAAAGAATTTTTTGAAAAAATCCCTAATTTCAGCAAAAATCTGACTTTTGGCAATTCACTCAAAAATGGTGCCAAACGCTTGCAAATTCACCCCTAAAAGGTTTGGCAGTCGAAACAGAAGGCTTTTTATCATAGGACAAGAAATCAGCCCTCAACCACTTAACCGGGGGATTTTTTTTTTTTTTTAAGAAATCCCTAAGCCCCGGGGTCACAATTTCAGCAAAAAACTGACCTTTGGCAATTCACTCAAAAATGGTGCCAAGCGGTTGCAAATGCTCCCCTGAAAGCTTTGGCGATGGAAACAAAAGGCTTTTTATCACAGGAGAAGAAATCGGCCCTCGACAACTTAACCGGCGGAAAAAGATTTTTTTGAAAAAATCCCTAAGCCCCGGGGTCACAATTTCAGCAAAAATCTGACTTTTGACAATTCACTCAAAAATGGTGCAAAGCGATTGCAAATGCTCCCCTGAAAGCTTTGGCAGTCGAAACAGAAGGCTTTTTATCACAGGAGAAGAAATCAGCCCTCGACAACTTAACCGGCAGAAAAAGATTTTTTTGAAAAAATCACTAAGCCCCGGGGTCACAATTTCAGCAAAAATATGACTTTTGGCAATTCACTCAAAAATGGTGCCAAGCGGTTGCAAATGCTCCCCTGAAAGCTTTGGCATTCGAAACAGAAGGCTTTTTATTACAGGAGAAGAAATCAGCCCTCAACAACTTAACCGGCGTAAAAAGATATTTTTGAAAAAATCCCTAAGCCCCGGGGTCACAATTTCAGCAAAAATCTGACTTTTGGCAATTCACTCAAAAATGGTGCCAAGCGGTTGCAAATGCTCCCCTGAAGGCTTTGGCAGTCGAAACAGAAGGCCTTTTACCACAGGAGAAGAAATCAGCCCTCAACAACTTAACAGGCCGAAAAAGATTTTTTTGAAAAAATCCCTTAGCCCCGGGGTCACAATTTCAGCAAAAATCCGACTTTTGGCAATTCACTCAAAAACGGTGCCAAGCGGTTGCAAATGCTCCCCTGAAAGCTTTGGCAGTCGAAACAGAAGGCTTTTTATCACAGGACAAGAAAGCAGCCCTCAACAACTTAACCGGCGGAAAAAGATTTTTTTGAAAAAATCCCTAAGCCCCGGGGTCACAATTTCAGCAAAATTCTGACTTTTGGCAATTCACTCAAAAATAGTGCCAAGCGGTTGCAAATGCTCCCCTGAAGGCTTTGGCAGTCGAAGCAGAAGGCTTTTTATCACAGGAGAAGAAATCAGCCCTTGACAACTTAACCTGCGGAAAAAGATTTTTTTGAAAAAATCACTAAGCCCCGGCGTCACAATTTCAGCAAAAATCTGACTTTTGGCAATTCACTCAAAAATGGTGCCAAGCGGTTGCAAATGCTCCCCAGAAGGCCTTGGCAGTCGAAACAGAAGGCTTTTTATCACAGGAGAAGAAATCAGCCCTCGACAACTTAACCGGCGGAAAAAGATTTTTTTGAAAAAATCACTAAGCTCCGGGGTCACAATTTCAGCAAAAATCTGACTTTTGGCAATTCACTCAAAAATGGTGCCAAGCGGTTGTAAATGCTCCCCTGAAGGCTTTGGCAGTCGAAACAGAAGGCCTTTTACCACAGGAGAAGAAATCAGCCCTCAACAACTTAACCGGCCGAAAAAGATTTTTTTGAAAAAATCCCTTAGCCCCGGGGTCACATTTTCAGCAAAAATCCGACTTTTGGCAATTCGCTCAAAAATGGTGCCAAGCGGTTGCAAATGCTCCCCTGAAAGCTTTGGCAGTCGAAACAGAAGGCTTTTTATCACAGGAGAAGAAAGCAGCCCTCAACAACTTAACCGGCGGAAAAAGATTTTTTTTGAAAAAATCCCTAAGCCCCGGGGTCACAATTTCAGCAAAATTCTGACTTTTGGCAATTCACTCAAAAATAGTGCCAAGCGGTTGCAAATGCTCCCCTGAAGGCTTTGGCAGTCGAAACAGAAGGCTTTTTATCACAGGAGAAGAAATCAGCCCTTGACAACTTAACCTGCGGAAAAAGATTTTTTTGAAAAAATCACTAAGCCCCGGCGTCACAATTTCAGCAAAAATCTGACTTTTGGCAATTCACTCAAAAATGGTGCCAAGCGGTTGCAAATGCTCCCCAGAAGGCTTTGGCAGTCGAAACAGAAGGCTTTTTATCACAGGAGAAGAAATCAGCCCTCGACAACTTAACCGGCGGAAAAAGATTTTTTTGAAAAAATCACTAAGCCCCGGGGTCACAATTTCAGCAAAAATCTGACTTTTGGCAATTCACTCAAAAATGGTGCCAAGCGGTTGCAAATGCTCCCCTGAAGGCTTTGGCAGTCGAAACAGAAGGCCTTTTACCACAGGAGAAGAAATCAGCCCTCAACAACTTAACCGGCCGAAAAAGATTTTTTTGAAAAAATCCCTTATCCCCGGGGTCACAATTTCAGCAAAAATCCGACTTTTGGCAATTCACTCAAAAATGGTGCCAAGCGATTGCAAATGCTCTCCTGAAGGCTTTGGCAGTCGAAACAGAAGAAATCAGCCCTCAACAACTTAACCGGCCGAAAAAGATTTTTTTGAAAAAATCCCTTAGCCCCGGGGTCACATTTTCAGCAAAAATCCGACTTTTGGCAATTCGCTCAAAAATGGTGCCAAGCGGTTGCAAATGCTCCCCTGAAAGCTTTGGCAGTCGAAACAGAAGGCCTTTTACCACAGGAGAAGAAATCAGCCCTCAACAACTTAACCGGCCGAAAAAGATTTTTTTGAAAAAATCCCTTAGCCCCGGGGTCACAATTTCAGCAAAAATCCGACTTTTGGCAATTCACTCAAAAATGGTGCCAAGCGGTTGCAAATGCTCTCCTGAAGGCTTTGGCAGTCGAAACAGAAGAAATCAGCCCTCAACAACTTAACCGGCCGAAAAAGATTTTTTTGAAAAAATCCCTAAGACCCGGGGTCAAAATTTCAGCAAAAATCTGAATTTTGGCAATTCACTCAAAAATGGTGCCAAGCGGTTGCAAATGCTCCCCTGAAAGCTCTGGCAGTCGAAACAGAAGGATTTTTATCACAGGAGAAGAAATCAGCCCTCAACAACTTAACCGGCGGAAAAAGATTTTTTTGAAAAAATCCCTAAGCCCCGGGGTCACAATTTCAGCAAAATTCTGACTTTTGGCAATTCACTCAAAAATAGTGCCAAGCGGTTGCAAATGCTCCCCTGAAGGCTTTGGCAGTCGAAACAGAAGGCTTTTTATCACAGGAGAAGAAATCAGCCCTTGACAACTTAACCTGCGGAAAAAGATTTTTTTGAAAAAATCACTAAGCCCCGGCGTCACAATTTCAGCAAAAATCTGACTTTTGGCAATTCACTCAAAAATGGTGCCAAGCGGTTGCAAATGCTCCCCAGAAGGCTTTGGCAGTCGAAACAGAAGGCTTTTTATCACAGGAGAAGAAATCAGCCCTCGACAACTTAACCGGCGGAAAAAGATTTTTTTGAAAAAATCCCTAAGCCCCGGGGTCACAATTTCAGCAAAAATCTGACTTTTGGCAATTCACTCAAAAATGGTGCCAAGCGGTTGCAAATGCTCCCCTGAAGGCTTTGGCAGTTGAAACAGAAGGCCTTTTACCACAGGAGAAGAAATCAGCCCTCAACAACTTAACCGGCCGAAAAAGATTTTTTTGAAAAAATCCCTTAGCCCCGGGGTCACAATTTCAGCAAAAATCCGACTTTTGGCAATTCACTCAAAAATGGTGCCAAGCGGTTGCAAATGCTCCCCTGAAAGCTCCGGCAGTCAAAACAGAAGGCTTTTTATCACAGGAGAAGAAATCAGCCCTCGACAACTTAACCGGCGGAAAAAGATATTTTTGAAAAAATCCCTAAGCCCCGGGGTCACAATTTCAGCAAAAATCTGACTTTTGGCAATTCACTCAAAAATGGTGCCAAGCGGTTGCAAATGCTCCCCTGAAAGCTTTGGCAGTCGAAACAGAAGGCTTTTTATCACAGGAGATGAAATCAGCCCTCGACAACTTAACCGGCGGAAAAAGATTTTTTTGAAGAAATCACTCAGCCAGAGGGGTCACAATTTCAGCAAAAATCTGACTTTTGGCAATTCACTCAAAAATGGTGCCAAGCGGTTGAAAATGCTCCCCTGAAAGCTTTGGCAGTCGAAACAGAAGGCTTTTTATCACAGGACAAGAAATCAGCCCTCAACAACTTAACCGGCGGAAAAAGATTTTTTTGAAAAAATCCCTAAGCCCCGGGGTCACAATTTCACCAAAAATCTGACTTTTGGCAATTCACTCAAAAATGGTGCCAAGCGGTTGCAAATGCTCCCCTGAAAGCTCTGGCCGTCGAAACAGAAGGCTTTTTATCACAGGACAAGAAATCAGTCCTCGACAACTTAACCGGCGGAAAAAGATTTTTTTGCAAAAATCCCTAAGCCCCGGGGTCACAATTTCAGGAAAAATCTGACTTTTGGCAATTCACTCAAAAATGGTGCCAAGCGGTTGCAAATGCTCCCCTGAAAGCTCTGGCCGTCGAAACAGAAGCCTTTTTATCACAGGACAAGAAATCAGCCCTCAACAACTTAACCAGCGGAAAAAGAATTTTTTGAAAAAATCCCTAAGCCCCGGGGTCACAATTTCAGCAAAAAACTGACCTTTGGCAATTCACTCAAAAATGGTGCCAAGTGGTTGCAAATGCTCCCCTGAAAGCTTTGGCGATGGAAACAAAAGGCTTTTTATCACAGGAGAAGAAATCGGCCCTCGACAACTTAACCGGCGGAAAAAGATTTTTTTGAAAAAATCCCTAAGCCCCGGGGTCACAATTTCAGCAAAACTCTGACTTTTGGCAAATCACTCAAAAACGGTGCCAAGCGGTTGCAAATGCTCCCCTGAAAGCTTTGGCAGTCGAAACTGAAGGTTTTCTTCACAGGAGAAGAAATCAGCCCTCAACAACTTAACCAGCGGAAAAATATTTTTTTGAAAAAATCCCTAAGCCCCGGGGGTCACAATTTCAGCAAAAATCTGACTTTTGGCAATTCACTCAAAAATGGTGCCAAGCGGTTGCAAATGCTCCCCTGAAAGCTTTGGCAGTCGAAACAGAAGGCTTCTTATCACAGGAGAAGAAATCAGCCCTCAACAACTTAACCGGCGGAAAAAGATTTTTTTGAAAAAAACACTAATCCCCGGGGTCACAATTTCAGCAAAACTCTGACTTTTGGCAAATAACTCAAAAATGGTGCCAAACGCTTGCAAAGGCTCCCCTGAAAGCTTCGGTAGTCAAAACAGAAGGCTTTTTACCACAAGAGAAGAAATCAGCCCTCAACAACTTAACCGCCAGAAAAAGATTTTTTTGAAAAAATCCCTAAGCCCCTGGGTCACAATTTCAGCAAAAATCTGACTTTTGGCAATTCACTCAAAAATGGTGCCAAGCGGTTGCAAATGCTCTCCTGAAGGCTTTGGCAGTCGAAACAGAAGAAATCAGCCCTCGACAACTTAACCGGCGGAATAAGATTTTTTTGAAAAAATCCCTAAGCCCCGGGGTCACAATTTCAGCAAAAATCTGACTTTGGCAATTCACTCAAAAATGGTGCCAAGCGGTTGCAAATGCTCCCCTGAAAGCTCTGGCCGTCGAAACAGAAGGCTTTTTATCACAGGAGAAGAAATTAGCCCTCGACAACTTAACCGGCGGAAAAAGACTTTTGAAAAAATCCCTAAGCCCCGGGGTCACAATTTCAGCAAAAATCTGACTTTTGGCAATTCACTCAAAAATGGTGCCAAGCGGTTGCAAATGCTCCCCTGAAAGCTCTGGCCGTCGAAACAGAAGGCTTTTTATCACAGGAGAAGAAATCAGCCCTCAACAACTTAACCGGCGGAAAAAGAATTTTTTGAAAATATCCCTAAGCCCCTGGGTCACAATTTCAGCAAAAAACTGACCTTTGGCAATTCACTCAAAAATGGTGCCAAGCGGTTGCAAATGCTCCCCTGAAAGCTTTGGCGATGGAAACAAAAGGGTTTTTATCACAGGAGAAGAAATCGGCCCTCGACAACTTAACCGGCGGAAAAAGATTTTTTTGAAAAAATCCCTAAGCCCCGGGGTCACAATTTCAGCAAAACTCTGACTTTTGGCAAATCACTCAAAAACGGTGCCAAGCGGTTGCAAATGCTCCCCTGAAAGCTTTGGCAGTCAAAACTGAAGGCTTTTTTCACAGGAGAAGAAATCAGCCCTCAACAACTTAACCAGCGGAAAAATATTTTTTTGAAAAAATCCCTAAGCCCCGGGGTCACAATTTCAGCAAAAATCTGACTTTTGGCAATTCACTCAAAAATGGTGCCAAGCGGTTGCAAAGGCTCCCCTGAAAGCTTTGGCAGTCGAAACAGAAGGCTTTTTATCACAGGAGAAGAAATCAGCCCTCGACAACTTAACCGGCAGAAAAAGATTTTTTTGAAAAAATCACTAAGCCCGGGGTCACAATTTCAGCAAAAATATGACTTTTGGCAATTCACTCAAAAATGGTGCCAAGCGGTTGCAAATGCTCCCCTGAATGCTTTGGCATTCGAAACAGAAGGCTTTTTATTACAGGAGAAGAAATTAGCCCTCAACAACTTAACCGGCGTAAAAAGATATTTTTGAAAAAATCAATAAGCCCCGGGGTCACAATTTCAGCAAAAATCTGACTTTTGGCAATTCACTCAAAAATGGTGCCAAGCGGTTGCAAATGCTCCCCTGAAAGCTTTGGCAGTCGAAACAGAAGGCTTCTTATCACAGGAGAAGAAATCAGCCCTCAACAACTTAACCGGCGGAAAAAGATTTTTTTGAAAAAAACACTAATCCCCGGGGTCACAATTTCAGCAAAACTCTGACTTTTGGCAAATCACTCAAAAATGGTGCCAAACGCTTGCAAAGGCTCCCCTGAAAGCTTCGGTAGTCAAAACAGAAGGCTTTTTAACACAGGAGAAGAAATCAGCCCTCTACAACTTAACCGGCGGAAAAAGATTTTTTTGAAAAAATCCCTAAGCCCCTGGGTCACAATTTCAGCAAAAATCTGACTTTTGGCAATTCACTCAAAAATGGTGCCAAGCGGTTGCAAATGCTCTCCTGAAGGCTTTGGCAGTCGAAACAGAAGAAATCAGCCCTCGACAACTTAACCGGCGGAATAAGATTTTTTTGAAAAAATCCCTAAGCCCCGGGGTCACAATTTCAGCAAAAATCTGACTTTGGCAATTCACTCAAAAATGGTGCCAAGCGGTTGCAAATGCTCCCCTGAAAGCTCTGGCCGTCGAAACAGAAGGCTTTTTATCACAGGAGAAGAAATTAGCCCTCGACAACTTAACCGGCGGAAAAAGACTTTTGAAAAAATCCCTAAGCCCCGGGGTCACAATTTCAGCAAAAATCTGACTTTTGGCAATTCACTCAAAAATGGTGCCAAGCGGTTGCAAATGCTCCCCTGAAAGCTCTGGCAGTCGAAACAGAAGGATTTTTATCACAGGAGAAGAAATCAGCCCTCAACAACTTAACCGGCGGAAAAAGATTTTTTTGAAAAAATCCCTAAGCCCCGGGGTCACAATTTCAGCAAAATTCTGACTTTTGGCAATTCACTCAAAAATAGTGCCAAGCGGTTGCAAATGCTCCCCTGAAGGCTTTGGCAGTCGAAACAGAAGGCTTTTTATCACAGGAGAAGAAATCAGCCCTTGACAACTTAACCTGCGGAAAAAGATTTTTTTGAAAAAATCACTAAGCCCCGGCGTCACAATTTCAGCAAAAATCTGACTTTTGGCAATTCACTCAAAAATGGTGCCAAGCGGTTGCAAATGCTCCCCAGAAGGCTTTGGCAGTCGAAACAGAAGGCTTTTTATCACAGGAGAAGAAATCAGCCCTCGACAACTTAACCGGCGGAAAAAGATTTTTTTGAAAAAATCCCTAAGCCCCGGGGTCACAATTTCAGCAAAAATCTGACTTTTGGCAATTCACTCAAAAATGGTGCCAAGCGGTTGCAAATGCTCCCCTGAAGGCTTTGGCAGTTGAAACAGAAGGCCTTTTACCACAGGAGAAGAAATCAGCCCTCAACAACTTAACCGGCCGAAAAAGATTTTTTTGAAAAAATCCCTTAGCCCCGGGGTCACAATTTCAGCAAAAATCCGACTTTTGGCAATTCACTCAAAAATGGTGCCAAGCGGTTGCAAATGCTCCCCTGAAAGCTCCGGCAGTCAAAACAGAAGGCTTTTTATCACAGGAGAAGAAATCAGCCCTCGACAACTTAACCGGCGGAAAAAGATTATTTTTTTAAAAAAATCCCTTAGCCCCGGGGTCACAATTTCAGCAAAAATCCGACTTTTGGCAATTCACTCAAAAATGGTGCCAAGCGGTTGCAAATGCTCTCCTGAAGGCTTTGGCAGTCGAAACAGAAGAAATCAGCCCTCGACAACTTAACCGGCGGAAAAAGATTTTTTTGAAAAAATCACTAAGTCCCGGGGTCACAATTTCAGCAAAACTCTGACTTTTGGCAAATCACTCAAAAATGGTGCCAAACGTTTGCAAAGACTCCCCTGAAAGCTTCGGTAGTCGAAACAGAAGGCTTTTTATTACAGGAGAAGAAATCAGCCCTCGACAACTTAACCGGCGGAAAAAGATATTTTTGAAAAAATCCCTAAGCCCCGGGGTCACAATTTCAGCAAAAATCTGACTTTTGGCAATTCACGCAAAAATGGTGCCAAGCGGTTGCAAATGCTCCCCTGAAAGCTTTGGCAGTCGAAACAGAAGGCTTTTTATCACAGGAGATGAAATCAGCCCTCGACAACTTAACCGGCGGAAAAAGATTTTTTTGAAGAAATCACTCAGCCAGAGGGGTCACAATTTCAGCAAAAATCTGACTTTTGGCAATTCACTCAAAAATGGTGCCAAGCGGTTGCAAATGCTCCCCTGAAAGCTTTGGCAGTCGAAACAGAAGGCTTTTTATCACAGGACAAGAAATCAGCCCTCAACAACTTAACCGGCGGAAAAAGATTTTTTTGAAAAAATCCCTAAGCCCCGGGGTCACAATTTCACCAAAAATCTGACTTTTGGCAATTCACTCAAAAATGGTGCCAAGCGGTTGCAAATGCTCCCCTGAAAGCTCTGGCCGTCGAAACAGAAGGCTTTTTATCACAGGACAAGAAATCAGTCCTCGACAACTTAACCGGCGGAAAAAGATTTTTTTGCAAAAATCCCTAAGCCCCGGGGTCACAATTTCAGGAAAAATCTGACTTTTGGCAATTCACTCAAAAATGGTGCCAAGCGGTTGCAAATGCTCCCCTGAAAGCTCTGGCCGTCGAAACAGAAGCCTTTTTATCACAGGACAAGAAATCAGCCCTCAACAACTTAACCAGCGGAAAAAGAATTTTTTGAAAAAATCCCTAAGCCCCGGGGTCACAATTTCAGCAAAAAACTGACCTTTGGCAATTCACTCAAAAATGGTGCCAAGTGGTTGCAAATGCTCCCCTGAAAGCTTTGGCGATGGAAACAAAAGGCTTTTTATCACAGGAGAAGAAATCGGCCCTCGACAACTTAACTGGCGGAAAAAGATTTTTTTGAAAAAATCCCTAAGCCCCGGGGTCACAATTTCAGCAAAACTCTGACTTTTGGCAAATCACTCAAAAACGGTGCCAAGCGGTTGCAAATGCTCCCCTGAAAGCTTTGGCAGTCGAAACTGAAGGTTTTCTTCACAGGAGAAGAAATCAGCCCTCAACAACTTAACCAGCGGAAAAATATTTTTTTGAAAAAATCCCTAAGCCCCGGGGGTCACAATTTCAGCAAAAATCTGACTTTTGGCAATTCACTCAAAAATGGTGCCAAGCGGTTGCAAATGCTCCCCTGAAAGCTTTGGCAGTCGAAACAGAAGGCTTCTTATCACAGGAGAAGAAATCAGCCCTCAACAACTTAACCGGCGGAAAAAGATTTTTTTGAAAAAAACACTAATCCCCGGGGTCACAATTTCAGCAAAACTCTGACTTTTGGCAAATAACTCAAAAATGGTGCCAAACGCTTGCAAAGGCTCCCCTGAAAGCTTCGGTAGTCAAAACAGAAGGCTTTTTACCACAAGAGAAGAAATCAGCCCTCAACAACTTAACCGCCAGAAAAAGATTTTTTTGAAAAAATCCCTAAGCCCCTGGGTCACAATTTCAGCAAAAATCTGACTTTTGGCAATTCACTCAAAAATGGTGCCAAGCGGTTGCAAATGCTCTCCTGAAGGCTTTGGCAGTCGAAACAGAAGAAATCAGCCCTCGACAACTTAACCGGCGGAATAAGATTTTTTTGAAAAAATCCCTAAGCCCCGGGGTCACAATTTCAGCAAAAATCTGACTTTGGCAATTCACTCAAAAATGGTGCCAAGCGGTTGCAAATGCTCCCCTGAAAGCTCTGGCCGTCGAAACAGAAGGCTTTTTATCACAGGAGAAGAAATTAGCCCTCGACAACTTAACCGGCGGAAAAAGACTTTTGAAAAAATCCCTAAGCCCCGGGGTCACAATTTCAGCAAAAATCTGACTTTTGGCAATTCACTCAAAAATGGTGCCAAGCGGTTGCAAATGCTCCCCTGAAAGCTCTGGCCGTCGAAACAGAAGGCTTTTTATCACAGGAGAAGAAATCAGCCCTCAACAACTTAACCGGCGGAAAAAGAATTTTTTGAAAATATCCCTAAGCCCCGGGGTCACAATTTCAGCAAAAAACTGACCTTTGGCAATTCACTCAAAAATGGTGCCAAGCGGTTGCAAATGCTCCCCTGAAAGCTTTGGCGATGGAAACAAAAGGCTTTTTATCACAGGAGAAGAAATCGGCCCTCGACAACTTAACCGGCGGAAAAAGATTTTTTTGAAAAAATCCCTAAGCCCCGGGGTCACAATTTCAGCAAAACTCTGACTTTTGGCAAATCACTCAAAAACGGTGCCAAGCGGTTGCAAATGCTCCCCTGAAAGCTTTGGCAGTCAAAACTGAAGGCTTTTTTCACAGGAGAAGAAATCAGCCCTCAACAACTTAACCAGCGGAAAAATATTTTTTTGAAAAAATCCCTAAGCCCCGGGGTCACAATTTCAGCAAAAATCTGACTTTTGGCAATTCACTCAAAAATGGTGCCAAGCGGTTGCAAAGGCTCCCCTGAAAGCTTTGGCAGTCGAAACAGAAGGCTTTTTATCACAGGAGAAGAAATCAGCCCTCGACAACTTAACCGGCAGAAAAAGATTTTTTTGAAAAAATCACTAAGCCCGGGGTCACAATTTCAGCAAAAATATGACTTTTGGCAATTCACTCAAAAATGGTGCCAAGCGGTTGCAAATGCTCCCCTGAATGCTTTGGCATTCGAAACAGAAGGCTTTTTATTACAGGAGAAGAAATTAGCCCTCAACAACTTAACCGGCGTAAAAAGATATTTTTGAAAAAATCAATAAGCCCCGGGGTCACAATTTCAGCAAAAATCTGACTTTTGGCAATTCACTCAAAAATGGTGCCAAGCGGTTGCAAATGCTCCCCTGAAAGCTTTGGCAGTCGAAACAGAAGGCTTCTTATCACAGGAGAAGAAATCAGCCCTCAACAACTTAACCGGCGGAAAAAGATTTTTTTGAAAAAAACACTAATCCCCGGGGTCACAATTTCAGCAAAACTCTGACTTTTGGCAAATCACTCAAAAATGGTGCCAAACGCTTGCAAAGGCTCCCCTGAAAGCTTCGGTAGTCAAAACAGAAGGCTTTTTAACACAGGAGAAGAAATCAGCCCTCTACAACTTAACCGGCGGAAAAAGATTTTTTTGAAAAAATCCCTAAGCCCCTGGGTCACAATTTCAGCAAAAATCTGACTTTTGGCAATTCACTCAAAAATGGTGCCAAGCGGTTGCAAATGCTCTCCTGAAGGCTTTGGCAGTCGAAACAGAAGAAATCAGCCCTCGACAACTTAACCGGCGGAATAAGATTTTTTTGAAAAAATCCCTAAGCCCCGGGGTCACAATTTCAGCAAAAATCTGACTTTGGCAATTCACTCAAAAATGGTGCCAAGCGGTTGCAAATGCTCCCCTGAAAGCTCTGGCCGTCGAAACAGAAGGCTTTTTATCACAGGAGAAGAAATTAGCCCTCGACAACTTAACCGGCGGAAAAAGACTTTTGAAAAAATCCCTAAGCCCCGGGGTCACAATTTCAGCAAAAATCTGACTTTTGGCAATTCACTCAAAAATGGTGCCAAGCGGTTGCAAATGCTCCCCTGAAAGCTCTGGCCGTCGAAACAGAAGGCTTTTTATCACAGGAGAAGAAATTAGCCCTCGACAACTTAACCGGCGGAAAAAGACTTTTGAAAAAATCCCTAAGCCCCGGGGTCACAATTTCAGCAAAAATCTGACTTTTGGCAATTCACTCAAAAATGGTGCCAAGCGGTTGCCAATGCTCCCCTGAAAGCTCTGGCCGTCGAAACAGAAGGCTTTTTATCACAGGACAAGAAATCAGCCCTCAACAACTTAACCGGCGGAAAAAGAATTTTTTGAAAATATCCCTAAGCCCAGGGGTCACAATTTCAGCAAAAAACTGACCTTTGGCAATTCACTCAAAAATGGTGCCAAGCGGTTGCAAATGCTCCCCTGAAAGCTTTGGCAGTCGAAACAGAAGGCTTCTTATCACAGGAGAAGAAATCAGCCCTCAACAACTTAACCGGCGGAAAAAGATTTTTTTGAAAAAAACACTAATCCCCGGGGTCACAATTTCAGCAAAACTCTGACTTTTGGCAAATCACTCAAAAATGGTGCCAAACGCTTGCAAAGGCTCCCCTGAAAGCTTCGGTAGTCAAAACAGAAGGCTTTTTACCACAGGAGAAGAAATCAGCCCTCTACAACTTAACCGGCGGAAAAAGATTTTTTTGAAAAAATCCCTAAGCCCCTGGGTCACAATTTCAGCAAAAATCTGACTTTTGGCAATTCACTCAAAAATGGTGCCAAGCGGTTGCAAATGCTCTCCTGAAGGCTTTGGCAGTCGAAACAGAAGAAATCAGCCCTCGACAACTTAACCGGCGGAATAAGATTTTTTTGAAAAAATCCCTAAGCCCCGGGGTCACAATTTCAGCAAAAATCTGACTTTTGGCAATTCACTCAAAAATGGTGCCAAGCGGTTGCAAATGCTCTCCTGAAGGCTTTGGCAGTCGAAACAGAAGAAATCAGCCCTCGACAACTTAACCGGCGGAATAAGATTTTTTTGAAAAAATCCCTAAGACCTGGGGTCACAATTTCAGCAAAAATCTGACTTTTGGCAATTCACTCAAAAATGGTGCCAAGCGGTTGCAAATGCTCCCCTGAAAGCCCTGGCAGTCGAAACAGAAGTCTTTTTATCACAGGAGAAGAAATCAGCCCTCGACAACTTAACCGTCGGAAAAAGATTTTTTTGAAAAAATGCCTTAGCCCCGGGGTCACAATTTCACCAAAAATCCGACTTTTGGCAATTCACTCAAAAATGGTGCCAAGCGGTTGCAAATGCTCCCCTGAAAGCTTTGGCAGTCGAAACAGAAGGCTTTTTATCACAGGACAAGAAATCAGCCCTCAACAACTTAACCGGCAGAAAAAGATTTTTTTGAAAAAATCCCTAAGCCCCGGGGTCACAATTTCAGCAAAAATCTGACTTTTGGCAATTCACTCAAAAATGGTGCAAAGCGATTGCAAATGCTCCCCTGAAAGCTTTGGCAGTCGAAACAGAAGGCTTTTTATCACAGGAGAAGAAATCAGCCCTCGACAACTTAACCGGCAGAAAAAGATTTTTTTGAAAAAATCACTAAGCCCGGGGTCACAATTTCAGCAAAAATATGACTTTTGGCAATTCACTCAAAAATGGTGCCAAGCGGTTGCAAATGCTCCCCTGAAAGCTTTGGCATTTGAAACAGAAGGCTTTTTATTACAGGAGAAGAAATTAGCCCTCAACAACTTAACCGGCGTAAAAAGATATTTTTGAAAAAATCCCTAAGCCCCGGGATCACAATTTCAGCAAAAATCTGACTTTTGGCAATTCACTCAAAAATGGTGCAAAGCGGTTGCAAATGCGCCCCTGAAATCTTTGGCAGTCGAAACAGAAGGCTTCTTATCACAGGAGAAGAAATCAGCCCTCAACAACTTAACCGGCGGAAAAAGATTTTTTTGAAAAAAACACTAATCCCCGGGGTCACAATTTCAGCAAAACTCTGACTTTTGGCAAATCACTCAAAAATGGTGCCAAACGCTTGCAAAGGCTCCCCTGAAAGCTTCGGTAGTCAAAACAGAAGGCTTTTTACCACAGGAGAAGAAATCAGCCCTCTACAACTTAACCGGCGGAAAAAGATTTTTTTGAAAAAATCCCTAAGCCCCTGGGTCACAATTTCAGCAAAAATCTGACTTTTGGCAATTCACTCAAAAATGGTGCCAAGCGGTTGCAAATGCTCTCCTGAAGGCTTTGGCAGTCGAAACAGAAGAAATCAGCCCTCAACAACTTAACCGGCGGAATAAGATTTTTTTGAAAAAATCCCTAAGTCCCGGGGTCACAATTTCAGCAAAAATCCGACTTTTGGCAATTCACTCAGAAATTCTGCCAAGCGGTTGCAAATGCTCCCCTGAATGCTTTGGCAGTCGAATCAGAAGGCTTTTTATCACAGGACAAGAAATCAGCCCTCGACAACTTAACCGGCGGAAAAAGATTTTTTTGAAAAAATCCCTAAGACCTGGGGTCACAATTTCAGCAAAAATCTGACTTTTGGCAATTCACTCAAAAATGGTGCCAAGTGGTTGCAAATGCTCCCCTGAAAGCCCTGGCAGTCGAAACAGAAGGCTTTTTATCACAGGAGAAGAAATCAGCCCTCGACAACTTAACCGGGGGAAAAAGTTTTTTTTAAAAAAAAATCCCTTAGCCCCGGGGTCACAATTTCACCAAAAATCCGACTTTTGGCAATTCACTCAAAAATGGTGCCAAGCGGTTGCAAATGCTACCCTAAAAGCTCTGGCCGTCGAAACAGAAGGCTTTTTATCACAGGAGAAGAAATCAGCCCTCGACAACTTAACCGGCGGAAAAAGACTTTTGAAAAAATCCCTAAGCCCCGGGGTCACAATTTCAGCAAAAATCCGACTTTTGGCAATTCACTCAAAAATGGTGCCAAGCGGTTGCAAATGCTCCCCTGAAAGCTCTGGCCGTCGAAACAGAAGGCTTTTTATCACAGGACAAGAAATCAGCCCTCGACAACTTAACCGGCGGAAAAAGATTTTTTTGCAAAAATCCCTAAGCCCCGGGGTCACAATTTCAGCAAAAATCTGACTTTTGGCAATTCACTCAAAAATGGTGCCAAGCGGTTGCAAATGCTCCCCTGAAAGCTCTGGCCGTCGAAACAGAAGGCTTTTTATCACAGGACAAGAAATCAGCCCTCGACAACTTAACCGGCGGAATAAGATTTTTTTGAAAAAATCCCTAAGACCTGGGGTCACAATTTCAGCAAAAATCTGACTTTTGGCAATTCACTCAAAAATGGTGCCAAGCGGTTGCAAATGCTCCCCTGAAAGCCCTGGCAGTCGAAACAGAAGGCTTTTTATCACAGGACAAGAAATCAGCCCTCGACAACTTAACCGTCGGAAAAAGATTTTTTTGAAAAAATGCCTTAGCCCCGGGGTCACAATTTCACCAAAAATCCGACTTTTGGCAATTCACTCAAAAATGGTGCCAAGCGGTTGCAAATGCTCCCCTGAAAGCTTTGGCAGTCGAAACAGAAGGCTTTTTATCACAGGACAAGAAATCAGCCCTCAACAACTTAACCGGCAGAAAAAGATTTTTTTGAAAAAATGCCTAAGCCCCGGGGTCACAATTTCAGCAAAAATCTGACTTTTGGCAATTCACTCAAAAATGGTGCCAAGCGGTTTCAAATGCTCCCCTGAAAGCTTTGGCAGTCGAAACAGAAGGCTTTTTACCACAGGAGAAGAAATCAGCCCTCAACAACTTAACCGGCGGAAAAAGATTTTTTTGCAAAAATCCCTAAGCCCCGGGGTCACAATTTCAGCAAAAATCTGACTTTTGGCAATTCACTCAAAAATGGTGCCAAGCGGTTGCAAATGCTCCCGTGAAAGCTCTGGCCGTCGAAACAGAAGGCTTTTTATCACAGGACAAGAAATCAGCCCTCAACAACTTAACCGGCGGAAAAAGAATTTTTTGAAAAAATCCCTAAGCCCCGGGGTCACAATTTCAGCAAAAATCTGACTTTTGGCAAATCACTCAAAAATGGAGCCAAATGCTTGCAAATGCTCCCCTGAAGGCTTTGGCAGTCGAAACAGAAGGCTTTTTACCACAGGAGAATAAGTCAGCCCTCAACAACTTAACCGGTGGAAAAAGATTTTTTTGAAAAAATCCCTAAGCCCCTGGGTCACAATTTCAGCAAAAATCTGACTTTTGGCAATTCACTCAAAAATGGTGCCAAGCGGTTGCAAATGCTCTCCTGAAGGCTTTGGCAGTCAAAACAGAAGAAATCAGCCCTCGACAACTTAACCGGCGGAATAAGATTTTTTTGAAAAAATCCCTAAGACCTGGGGTCACAATTTCAGCAAAAATCTGACTTTTGGCAATTCACTCAAAAATGGTGCCAAGCGGTTGCAAATGCTCCCCTGAAAGCCCTGGCAGTCGAAACAGAAGGCTTTTTATCACAGGAGAAGAAATCAGCCCTCGACAACTTAACCGTCGGAAAAAGATTTTTTTGAAAAAATGCCTTAGCCCCGGGGTCACAATTTCACCAAAAATCCGACTTTTGGCAATTCACTCAAAAATAGTGCCAAGCGGTTGCAAATGCTCCCCTGAAAGCTTTGGCAGTCGAAACAGAAGGCTTTTTATCACAGGACAAGAAATCAGCCCTCAACAACTTAACCGGCAGAAAAAGATTTTTTTGAAAAAATGCCTAAGCCCCGGGGTCACAATTTCAGCAAAAATCTGACTTTTGGCAATTCACTCAAAAATGGTGCCAAGCGGTTTCAAATGCTCCCCTGAAAGCTTTGGCAGTCGAAACAGAAGGCTTTTTACCACAGGAGAAGAAATCAGCCCTCGACAACTTAACCGGCGGAAAAAGATTTTTTTGAAAAAATCCCTAAGACTCGGGGTCACAATTTCAGCAAAAATCTGACTTTTGGGAATTCACTCAAAAATGGTGCCAAGCGGTTCCAATTTCTCCCCTGAAAGCTCCGGCAGTCGAAACAGAAGGCTTTTTATCACAGGAGAAGAAATCAGCCCTCGACAACTTAACCGGCGGAAAAAGATTTTTTTGAAAAAATGCCTTAGCCCCGGGGTCACAATTTCACCAAAAATCCGACTTTTGGCAATTCACTCAAAAATGGTGCCAAGCGGTTGCAAATGCTCCCCTGAAAGCTTTGGAAGTCGAAACAGAAGGCTTTTTACCACAGGAGAAGAAATCAGCCCTCAACAACTTAACCGGCAGAAAAAGATTTTTTTGAAAAAATCCCTAAGCCCCGGGGTCACAATTTCAGCAAAAATCTGACTTTTGGGAATTCACTCAAAAATGGTGCCAAGCGGTTTCAAATGCTCCCCTGAAAGCTTTGGCAGTCGAAACAGAAGGCTTTTTATCACAGGACAAGAAATCAGCCCTCAACAACTTAAGTGGCGGAAAAAGAATTTTTTGGAAAAATCCCTAAGCCCCGGGGTCACAATTTCAGCAAAAATCTGACTTTTGGCAATTCACTCAAAAATGGTGCCAAGCGGTTGCAAATGCTCCCCTGAAAGCTCTGGCAGTCGAAACAGAAGGCTTTTTATCACAGGACAAGAAATCAGTCCTTGAATACGTAAGCGGCTGAAAAAGATTTTTTTGAAAAAATCCCTAAGCCCCCGGGGTCACCATTTCAGCAGAAATCTGACTTTTGGCAATTCGCTCAAAAATGGTGCCAACCGGTTGCAAATGCTCCCCTGAAAGCTTTGGCAGTCGAAACAGAAGGCTTTTTTTCACAGGAGAAGAAATCAGCCCTCAACAACTTAACTGGCGAAAATATTTTTTTCAGCAAAAATCTGACTTTTGGCAAAACACTCAAAAATGGTGCCAAACACTTGCAAATGCTCCCCTGAAAGGTTTTGCAGTTGAAACAGAAGGCTTTTTATCACAGGAGAAGAAATCAGCCCTCAACAACTTAACCGGCGGAAAAGATTTTTTTGAAAAAATCCCTAAGCCCCGGGGTCACAATTTCAGCAAAAATCTGACTTTTGGCAATTCACTCAAAAATGGTGCCAAACGCTTGCAAATGCCCCCCTGAAAGGTTTTGCAGTCGAAACAGAAGGCTTTTTATCACAGGAGAAGAAATCAGCCCTCAACAACTTAACTGGCGGAAAAAGATTTTTTTGAAAAAATGCCTTAGCCCCGGGGTCACAATTTCACCAAATTCCGACTTTTGGCAATTCACTCAAAAATGGTGCCAAGCGGTTGCAAATGCTCCCCTGAAAGCTTTGGCAGTCGAAACAGAAGGCTTTTTATCACAGGAGAAGAAATCAGCCCTCGACAACTTAACCGGCGGAAAAAGATTTTTTTGAAAAAATCCCTTAGCCCCGGGATCACAATTTCAGCAAAAATCCGACTTTTGGTAATTCACTCAAAAATGGTGCCAAGCGGTTGCAAATGCTCCCTTGAAAGCTCTGGCCGTCAAAACAGAAGGCTTTTTACCACAGGAGAAGAAATCAGCCCTCAACAACTTAACCGGCGGAAAAAGATTTTTTTGAAAAAATCCCTAAGCCCCGGGGTCACAATTTCAGCAAAAATTTGACTTTTGGCAATTCACCCAAAAATGGTGCCAACCGGTTGCAAATGCTCCCCTGAAAGCCTTGGCAGTCGAAACAGAAGGCTTTTTATCACAGGAGAAGAAATCAGCCCTCAACAACTTAACTGGCGGGAAAAGATTTTTTTCAGCAAAAATCTGACTTTTGGCAAATCACTCAAAAATGGTGCCAAACGCTTGCAAATGCTCCCGTGAAAGCTTTGGTAATCGAAACGGAAGGCTTTTTATCACAGGACAAGAAATCAGTCCTTGAATACGTAAGCGGCTGAAAAAGATTTTTTTGAAAAAATCCCTAAGACCCGGGGTCACCATTTCAGCAGAAATCTGAATTTTGGCAATTCGCTCAAAAATGGTGCCAACCGGTTGCAAATGCTCCCCTGAAAGCTTTGGAAGTCGAAACAGAAGGCTTTTTTTCACAGGACAAGAAATCAGCCCTCAACAACTTAACTGGCGAAAATATTTTTTTCAGCAAAAATCTGACTTTTGGCAAATCACTCAAAAATGGTGCCAAACACTTGCAAATGCTCCCCTGAAAGGTTTTGCAGTCGAAACAGAAGGCTTTTTATCACAGGAGAAGAAATCAGCCCTCAACAGCTTAACCGGCGGAAAAAGATTTTTTTGAAAAAATCCCTAAGCCCCGGGGTCACAATTTCAGCAAAAATCTGACTTTTGGCAATTCACTCAAAAATGGTGCCAAACGCTTGCAAATGCTCCCCTGAAAGGTTTTGCAGTCGAAACAGAAGGCTTTTTATCACAGGAGAAGAAATCAGCCCTCAACAGCTTAACCGGCGGAAAAAGATTTTTTTGAAAAAATCCCTAAGCCCCGGGGTCACAATTTCACCAAAAATCCGACTTTTGGCAATTCACTCAAAAATGGTGCCAAGCGGTTGCAAATGCTCCCCTGAAAGCTTTGGCAGTCGAAACAGAAGGCTTTTTACCACAGGAGAAGAAATCAGCCCTCAACAACTTAACCGGCGGAAAAAGATTTTTTTTAAAAAAAAATCCCTTAGCCCCGGGGTCACAATTTCAGCAAAAATCTGACTTTTGGCAATTCACTCAAAAATGGTGCAAAGCGATTGCAAATGCTCCCCTGAAGGCTTTGGCAGTCGAAACAGAAGGCTTTTTACCACAGGAGAAGAAATCAACCCTCAACAACTTAACCGGCGGAAAAAGATTTTTTTGAAAAAATCCCTTAGCCCCGGGGTCACAATTTCAGCAAAAATCTGACTTTTGGCAATTCACTCAAAAATGGTGCCAAGCGGTTGCAAGTGCTCCCCTGAAAGCTCTGGCAGTCGAAACAGAAGGCTTTTTATCACAGGACAAGAAATCAGCCCTCAACAACTTAACCGGCGGAAAAAGATTTTTTTGAAAAAATCCCTAAGCCCCGGGGTCACAATTTCAGCAAAAATCTGACTTTTGGCAATTCACTCAAAAATGGTGCCAACCGGTTGCAAATGATCCCCTGAAAGGTTTTGCAGTCGAAACAGAAGGCTTTTTATCACAGGAGAAGAAATCAGCCCTCAACAACTTAACCGGCGGAAAAAGGTTTTTTTGAAAAAATGCCTTAGCCCCGGGGTCACAATTTCACCAAAAATCCGACTTTTGGCAATTCACTCAAAAATGGTGCCAAGCGGTTGCAAATGCTCCCCTGAAAGCTTTGGCAGTCGAAACAGAAGGCTTTTTACCACAGGAGAAGAAATCAGCCCTCAACAACTTAACCGTCAGAAAAAGATTTTTTTGAAAAAATGCCTAAGCCCCGGGGTCACAATTTCAGCAAAAATCCGACTTTTGGCAATTCACTCAAAAATGGTGCCAAGCGGTTGCAAATGCTCCCCTGAAAGCTCTGGCAGTCGAAACAGAAGGCTTTTTACCACAGGAGAAGAAATCAACCCTCAACAACTTAACCGGCTGAAAAAGATTTTTTTGAAAAAATCCCTAAGCCCCGGGGTCACAATTTCAGCAAAAATTTGACTTTTGGCAATTCACCCAAAAATGGTGCCAACCGGTTGCAAATGCTCCCCTGAAAGCCTTGGCAGTCGAAACAGAAGGCTTTTTATCACAGGAGAAGAAATCAGCCCTCAACAACTTAACTGGCGGGAAAAGATTTTTTTCAGCAAAAATCTGACTTTTGGCAAATCACTCAAAAATGGTGCCAAACGCTTGCAAATGCTCCCGTGAAAGCTTTGGTAATCGAAACGGAAGGCTTTTTATCACAGGACAAGAAATCAGTCCTTGAATACGTAAGCGGCTGAAAAAGATTTTTTTGAAAAAATCCCTAAGACCCGGGGTCACCATTTCAGCAGAAATCTGACTTTTGGCAATTCGCTCAAAAATGGTGCCAACCGGTTGCAAATGCTCCCCTGAAAGCTTTGGCAGTCGAAACAGAAGGCTTTTTTTCACAGGAGAAGAAATCAGCCCTCAACAACTTAACTGGCGGAAAAAGATTTTTTTGAAAAAATGCCTTAGCCCCGGGGTCACAATTTCACCAAAAATCCGACTTTTGGCAATTCAATCAAAAATGGTGCCAAGCGGTTGCAAATGCTCCCCTGAAAGCTTTGGCAGTCGAAACAGAAGGCTTTTTACCACAGGAGAAGAAATCAGCCCTCAACAACTTAACCGGCAGAAAAAGATTTTTTTGAAAAAATGCCTAAGCCCCGGGGTCACAATTTCAGCAAAAATCTGACTTTTGGCAATTCACTCAAAAATGGTGCCAAGCGGTTTCAAATGCTCCCCTGAAAGCTTTGGCAGTCGAAACAGAAGGCTTTTTATCACAGGACAAGAAATCAACCCTCAACAACTTAACCGGCGGAAAAAAGATTTTTTTGAAAAAAATCCCTTAGCCCCGTGGTCACAATTTCAGCAAAAATCCGACTTTTGGCAATTCACTCAAAAATGGTGCCAAGCGGTTGCAAATGCTCCCTTGAAAGCCTTGGCAGTCGAAACAGAAGGCTTTTTATCACATGAGAAGAAATCAGCCCTCAACAACTTAAATGGCGGGAAAAGATTTTTTTCAGCAAAAATCTGACTTTTGGCAAATCACTCAAAAATGGTGCCAAACGCTTGCAAATGCTCCCGTGAAAGCTTTGGTAATCGAAACGGAAGGCTTTTTATCACAGGACAAGAAATCAGTCCTTGAATACGTAAGCGGCTGAAAAAGATTTTTTTGAAAAAATCCCTAAGTCCCTGGGTCACCATTTCAGCAGAAATCTGACTTTTGGCAATTCGCTCAAAAATGGTGCCAACCGGTTGCAAATGCTCCGCTGAAAGCTTTGGCAGTCGAAACAGAAGGCTTTTTTTCACAGGAGAAGAAATCAGCCCTCAACAACTTAACTGGCGAAAATATTTTTTTCAGCAAAAATCTGACTTTTGGCAAATCACTCAAAAATGGTGCCAAACACTTGCAAATGCTCCCCTCGAAAGGTTTCGCAGTCGAAACAGAAGGCTTTTTATCACAGGAGAAGAAATCAGCCCTCAACAACTTAACCGGCGGAAAAAGATTTTTTTGAAAAAATCCCTAAGCCCCGGGGTCACAATTTCAGCAAAAATCTGACTTTTGGCAATTCACTCAAAAATGGTGCCAAACGCTTGCAAATGCTCCCCTGAAAGGTTTTGCAGTCGAAACAGAAGGCTTTTTATCACAGGAGAAGAAATCAGCCCTCAACAACTTAACCGGCGGAAAAAGATTTTTTTGAAAAAATGCCTTAGCCCCGGGGTCACAATTTCACCAAAAATCCGACTTTTGGCAATTCACTCAAAAATTGTGCCAAGCGGTTGCAAATGCTCCCCTGAAAGCTTTGGCAGTCGAAACAGAAGGCTTTTTACCACAGGAGAAGAAATCAGCCCTCAACAACTTAACCGGCAGAAAAAGATTTTTTTGAAAAAATGCCTAAGCCCCGGGGTCACAATTTCAGCAAAAATCTGACTTTTGGCAATTCACTCAAAAATGGTGCCAAGCGGTTTTAAATGCTCCCCTGAAAGCTTTGGCAGTCGAAACAGAAGGCTTTTTATCACAGGACAAGAAATCAGCCCTCATCAACTTAACCGGCGGAAAAAGATTTTTTTTAAAAAAAAAAATCCCTTAGCCCCGGGGTCACAATTTCAGCAAAAATCTGACTTTTGGCAATTCACTCAAAAATGGTGCCAAGCGGTTGCAAATGCTCCCTTGAAAGCTCTGGCAGTCGAAACAGAAGGCTTTTTATCACAGGACAAGAAATCAGCCCTCAACAACTTAACCGGCGGAAAAAGATTTTTTTGAAAAAAATTCCTAAGCCCCGGGGTCACAATTTCAGCAAAAATCTGACTTTTGGCAATTCACTCAAAAATGGTGCCAAACGCTTGCAAATGCTCCCCTGAAGGCTTTGGCAGTCGAAACAGAAGGCTTTTTACCACAGGAGAGGAAATCAACCCTCAACAACTTAACCGGCGGAAAAAGATTTTTTTGAAAAAATCCCTTAGCCCCGGGGTCACAATTTCAACAAAAATCCGACTTTTGGCAATTCACTCAAAATTGGTGCCAAGCGGTTGCAAATGCTCCCCTGAAAGCTTTGGCCGTCGAAACAGAAGGCTTTTTATCACAGGACAAGAAATCACCCCTCAACAACTTAACCGGCGGAAAAAGATTTTTTAAAAAAAATCCCTTAGCCCCGGGGTCACAATTTCAGCAAAAATCCGACTTTTGGCAATTCACTCAAAAATGGTGCCAAGCGGTTGCAAATGCTCCCTTGAAAGCTCTGGCCGTCGAAACAGAAGGCTTTTTATCACAGGAGAAGAAATCAGCCCTCGAAAACTTAACCGGCAGAAAAAGATTTTTTTGAAAAAAATTCCTAAGCCCCGGGGTCACAATTTCAGCAAAAATTTGACTTTCGGCAATTCACTCAAAAATGGTGCCAAGCGGTTGCAAATGCTCCCCTGAAGGCTTTGGCAGTCGAAACAGAAGGCTTTTTACCACAGGAGAAGAAATCAGCTCTGAACAACTTAACCGGCGGAAAAAGATTTTTTTAAAAAAATCCCTTAGCCCCGGGGTCACAATTTCAGCAAAAATCCGACTTTTGGCAAATCACTCAAAAATGGTGCCAAACGCTTGCAAATGCTCCCGTGAAAGCTTTGGTAATCGAAACGGAAGGCTTTTTATCACAGGACAAGAAATCAGTCCTTGAATACGTAAGCGGCTGAAAAAGATTTTTTTGAAAAAATCCCTAAGACCCTGGGTCACCATTTCAGCAAAAATCTGACTTTTGGCAATTCACTCAAAAATGGTGCCAAACACTTGCAAATGCTCCCCTGAAAGGTTTTGCAGTCGAAACAGAAGGCTTTTTATCACAGGAGAAGAAATCAGCCCTCAACAACTTAACCGGCGGAAAAAGATTTTTTTGAAAAAATCCCTAAGCCCCGGGGTCACCATTTCAGCAAAAATCTGACTTTTGGCAATTCACTCAAAAATGGTGCCAAGCGGTTGCAAATGCTCCCCTGAAAGCTCTGGCAGTCGAAACAGAAGGCTTTTTATCACAGGACAAGAAATCAGCCCTCAACAACTTAACCGGCGGAAAAAGATTATTTTGAAAAAAATTCCTAAGCCCCGGGGTCACAATTTCAGCAAAAATCCGACTTTTGGCAATTCTCTCAAAATTGGTGCCAAGCGGTTGCAAATGCTCCCCTGAAAGCTTTGGCCGTCGAAACAGAAGGCTTTTTATCACAGGACAAGAAATCACCCCTCAACAACTTAACCGGCGGAAAAAGATTTTTTTAAAAAAAATCCCTTAGCCCCGGGGTCACAATTTCAGCAAAAATCCGACTTTTGGCAATTCACTCAAAAATGGTGCCAAGCGGTTGCAAATGCCCCCTTGAAAGCTCTGGCCGTCGAAACAGAAGGCTTTTTATCACAGGAGAAGAAATCAGCCCTCGAAAACTTAACCGGCAGAAAAAGATTTTTTTGAAAAAAATTCCTAAGCCCCGGGGTCACAATTTCAGCAAAAATTTGACTTTCGGCAATTCACTCAAAAATGGTGCCAAGCGGTTGCAAATGCTCCCCTGAAGGCTTTGGCAGTCGAAACAGAAGGCTTTTTACCACAGGAGAAGAAATCAGCTCTGAACAACTTAACCGGCGGAAAAAGATTTTTTTGAAAAAATCCCTTAGCCCCGGGGTCACAATTTCAGCAAAAATCCGACTTTTGGCAATTCACTCAAAATTGGTGCCAAGCGGTTGCAAATGCTCCCCTGAAAGCTTTGGCCGTCGAAACAGAAGGCTTTTTACCACAGGACAAGAAATCACCCCTCAACAACTTAACCGGCGGAAAAAGATTTTTTTAAAAAAATCCCTTAGCCCCGGGGTCACAATTTCAGCAAAAATCCGACTTTTGGCAATTCACTCAAAAATGGTGCCAAGCGGTTGCAAATGCTCCCTTGAAAGCTCTGGCCGTCGAAACAGAAGGCTTTTTATCACAGGAGAAGAAATCAGCCCTCGAAAACTTAACCGGCAGAAAAAGATTTTTTTGAAAAAAATTCCTAAGCCCCGGGGTCACAATTTCAGCAAAAATTTGACTTTCGGCAATTCACTCAAAAATGGTGCCAAGCGGTTGAAAATGCTCCCCTGAAGGCTTTGGCAGTCGAAACAGAAGGCTTTTTACCACAGGAGAAGAAATCAGCTCTGAACAACTTAACCGGCGGAAAAAGATTTTTTTGAAAAAATCCCGTAGCCCCTGGGTCACAATTTCAGCAAAAATCTGACTTTTGGCAATTCACTCAAAAATGGTGCCAAACGCTTGCAAATGCTCCCCTGAAGGCTTTGGCAGTCGAAACAGAAGGCTTTTTATCACAGGACAAGAAATCAGTCCTTGAATACGTAAGCGGCTGAAAAAGATTTTTTTGAAAAAATCCCTAAGACCCTGGGTCACCATTTCAGCAAAAATCCGACTTTTGGCAATTCTCTCAAAATTGGTGCCAAGCGGTTGCAAATGCTCCCCTAAAAGCTTTGGCCGTCGAAACAGAAGGCTTTTTATCACAGGACAAGAAATCACCCCTCAACAACTTAACCGGCGGAAAAAGATTTTTTTAAAAAAATCCCTTAGCCCCGGGGTCACAATTTCAGCAAAAATCCGACTTTTGGCAATTCACTCAAAAATGGTGCCAAGCGGTTGCAAATGCCCCCTTGAAAGCTCTGGCCGTCGAAACAGAAGGCTTTTTATCACAGGAGAAGAAATCAGCCCTCGAAACCTAACCGGCAGAAAAAGATTTTTTTGAAAAAATCCCTTAGCCCCGGGGTCACAATTTCAGCAAAAATCCGACTTTTGGCAATTCACTCAAAAATGGTGCCAAGCGGTTGCAAATGCTCCCTTGAAAGCTCTGGCCGTCAAAACAGAAGGCTTTTTACCACAGGAGAAGAAATCAGCCCTCAACAACTTAACCGGCGGAAAAAGATTTTTTAAAAAAAATCCCTTAGCCCCGGGGTCACAATTTCAGCAAAAATCCGACTTTTGGCAATTCACTCAAAAATGGTGCCAAGCGGTTGCAAATGCTCCCTTGAAAGCTCTGGCCGTCGAAACAGAAGGCTTTTTATCACAGGAGAAGAAATCAGCCCTCGAAAACTTAACCGGCAGAAAAAGATTTTTTTGAAAAAAATTCCTAAGCCCCGGGGTCACAATTTCAGCAAAAATTTGACTTTCGGCAATTCACTCAAAAATGGTGCCAAGCGGTTGCAAATGCTCCCCTGAAGGCTTTGGCAGTTGAAACAGAAGGCTTTTTACCACAGGAGAAGAAATCAGCTCTGAACAACTTAACCGGCGGAAAAAGATTTTTTTGAAAAAATCCCTTAGCCCCGGGGTCACAATTTCAGCAAAAATCCGACTTTTGGCAATTCACTCAAAAATGGTGCCAAGCGGTTGCAAATGCTCCCTTGAAAGCTCTGGCCGTCAAAACAGAAGGCTTTTTACCACAGGAGAAGAAATCAGCCCTCAACAACTTAACCGGCGGAAAAAGATTTTTTTGAAAAAATCCCTTAGCCCCGGGGTCACAATTTCAACAAAAATCCGACTTTTGGCAATTCACTCAAAATTGGTGCCAAGCGGTTGCAAATGCTCCCCTGAAAGCTTTGGCCGTCGAAACAGAAGGCTTTTTATCACAGGACAAGAAATCACCCCTCAACAACTTAACCGGCGGAAAAAGATTTTTTTAAAAAAATCCCTTAGCCCCAGGGTCACAATTTCAGCAAAAATCCGACTTTTGGCAATTCACTCAAAAATGGTGCCAAGCGGTTGCAAATGCTCCCTTCAAAGCTCTGGCCGTCGAAACAGAAGGCTTTTTATCACAGGAGAAGAAATCAGTCCTCGAAAACTTAACCGACGGAAAAAGATTTTTTTGAAAAAATCCCTTAGCCCCGGGGTCACAATTTCAACAAAAATCCGACTTTTGGCAATTCACTCAAAATTGGTGCCAAGCGGTTGCAAATGCTCCCCTGAAAGCTTTGGCCGTCGAAACAGAAGGCTTTTTATCACAGGACAAGAAATCACCCCTCAACAACTTAACCGGCGGAAAAAGATTTTTTTGAAAAAATCCCTAAGCCCCGGGGTCACAATTTCAGCAAAAATCCGACTTTTGGCAATTCACTCAAAAATGGTGCCAAGCGGTTGCAAATGCTCCCTTGAAAGCTCTGGCCGTCGAAACAGAAGGCTTTTTATCACAGGAGAAGAAATCAGTCCTCGAAAACTTAACCGGCAGAAAAAGATTTTTTTGAAAAAAATTCCTAAGCCCCGGGGTCACAATTTCAGCAAAAATTTGACTTTTGGCAATTCACTCAAAAATGGTGCCAAGCGGTTGCAAATGCTCCCCTGAAGGCTTTGGCAGTCGAAACAGAAGGCTTTTTACCACAGGAGAAGAAATCAGCTCTGAACCACTTAACCGGCGGAAAAAGATTTTTTTAAAAAAATCCCTTAGCCCCGGGGTCACAATTTCAGCAAAAATCCGACTTTTGGCAAATCACTCAAAAATGGTGCCAAACGCTTGCAAATGCTCCCGTGAAAGCTTTGGTAATCGAAACGGAAGGCTTTTTATCACAGGACAAGAAATCAGTCCTTGAATACGTAAGCGGCTGAAAAAGATTTTTTTGAAAAAATCCCTAAGACCCTGGGTCACCATTTCAGCAGAAATCTGACTTTTGGCAATTCGCTCAAAAATGGTGCCAACCGGTTGCAAATGATCCGCTGAAAGCTTTGGCAGTCGAAACAGAAGGCTTTTTTTCACAGGAGAAGAAATCAGCCCTCAACAACTTAACTGGCGAAAATATTTTTTTCAGCAAAAATCTGACTTTTGGCAAATCACTCAAAAATGGTGCCAAACACTTGCAAATGCTCCCCTGAAAGGTTTTGCAGTCGAAACAGAAGGCTTTTTATCACAGGAGAAGAAATCAGCCCTCAACAACTTAACCGGCGGAATAAGATTTTTTTGAAAAAATCCCTAAGACCCTGGGTCACAAT
This sequence comes from Podarcis filfolensis, assembly GCF_964270895.1. Taxonomy (NCBI): domain Eukaryota; kingdom Metazoa; phylum Chordata; class Lepidosauria; order Squamata; family Lacertidae; genus Podarcis; species Podarcis filfolensis. Next base: position 16,441,751 of record NC_139610.1, read on the forward strand.
TTCAGCAAAAATCTGACTTTTGGCAATTCACTCAAAAATGGTGCCAAGCGGTTGCAAATGCTCGCCTGAAAGCTCTGGCAGTCGAAACAGAAGGCTTTTTATCACAGGACAAGAAATCAGTCCTTGAATACGTAAGCGGCTGAAAAAGATTTTTTTGAAAAAATCCCTAAGCCCCGGGGTCACCATTTCAGCAAAAATCCGACTTTTGGCAATTCTCTCAAAATTGGTGCCAAGCGGTTGCAAATGCTCCCCTGAAAGCTTTGGCCGTCGAAACAGAAGGCTTTTTATCACAGGACAAGAAATCACCCCTCAACAACTTAACCGGCGGAAAAAGATTTTTTTAAAAAAATCCCTTAGCCCCGGGGTCACAATTTCAGCAAAAATCCGACTTTTGGCAATTCACTCAAAAATGGTGCCAAGCGGTTGCAAATGCTCCCTTGAAAGCTCTGGCCGTCGAAACAGAAGGCTTTTTATCACAGGAGAAGAAATCAGCCCTCGAAAACTTAACCGGCAGAAAAAGATTTTTTTGAAAAAAATTCCTAAGCCCCGGGGTCACAATTTCAGCAAAAATTTGACTTTCGGCAATTCACTCAAAAATGGTGCCAAGCGGTTGCAAATGCTCCCCTGAAGGCTTTGGCAGTCGAAACAGAAGGCTTTTTACCACAGGAGAAGAAATCAGCTCTGAACAACTTAACCGGCGGAAAAAGATTTTTTTAAAAAAATCCCTTAGCCCCGGGGTCACAATTTCAGCAAAAATCCGACTTTTGGCAATTCTCTCAAAATTGGTGCCAAGCGGTTGCAAATGCTCCCCTGAAAGCTTTGGCCGTCGAAACAGAAGGCTTTTTATCACAGGACAAGAAATCACCCCTCAACAACTTAACCGGCGGAAAAAGATTTTTTTTAAAAAATCCCTTAGCCCCGGGGTCACAATTTCAGCAAAAATCCGACTTTTGGCAATTCACTCAAAAATGGTGCCAAGCGGTTGCAAATGCTCCCTTGAAAGCTCTGGCCGTCGAAACAGAAGGCTTTTTATCACAGGAGAAGAAATCAGCCCTCGAAAACTTAACCGGCAGAAAAAGATTTTTTTGAAAAAAATTCCTAAGCCCCGGGGTCACAATTTCAGCAAAAATTTGACTTTCGGCAATTCACTCAAAAATGGTGCCAAGCGGTTGCAAATGCTCCCCTGAAGGCTTTGGCAGTTGAAACAGAAGGCTTTTTACCACAGGAGAAGAAATCAGCTCTGAACAACTTAACCGGCGGAAAAAGATTTTTTTGAAAAAATCCCTTAGCCCCGGGGTCACAATTTCAGCAAAAATCCGACTTTTGGCAATTCACTCAAAAATGGTGCCAAGCGGTTGCAAATGCTCCCTTGAAAGCTCTGGCCGTCAAAACAGAAGGCTTTTTACCACAGGAGAAGAAATCCCCCCTCAACAACTTAACCGGCGGAAAAAGATTTTTTTGAAAAAATCCCTAAGCACCGGGGTCACAATTTCAGCAAAAATTTGACTTTTGGCAATTCACCCAAAAATGGTGCCAACCGGTTGCAAATGCTCCCCTGAAAGCCTTGGCAGTCGAAACAGAAGGCTTTTTATCACAGGAGAAGAAATCAGCCCTCAACAACTTAACTGGCGGGAAACGATTTTTTTCAGCAAAAATCTGACTTTCGGCAAATCACTCAAAAATGGTGCCAAACGCTTGCAAATGCTCCCGTGAAAGCTTTGGTAATCGAAACGGAAGGCTTTTTATCACAGGACAAGAAATCAGTCCTTGAATACGTAAGCGGCTGAAAAAGATTTTTTTGAAAAAATCCCTAAGACCCGGGGTCACCATTTCAGCAAAAATCTGACTTTTGGCAATTCGCTCAAAAATGTTGCCAACCGGTTGCAAATGCTCCCCTGAAAGCTCTGGCAGTCGAAACAGAAGGCTTTTTATCACAGGAGAAGAAATCAGCCCTTGACAACTTAACCGGCGGAAAAAGATTTTTTTTAAAAAAAAAATCCCTTAGCCCCGGGGTCACAATTTCAGCAAAAATCTGACTTTTGGCAATTCACTCAAAAATGGTGCCAAGCGGTTGCAAATGCTCCCCTGAAAGCTCTGGCAGTCGAAACAGAAGGCTTTTTATCACAGGTCAAGAAATCAGCCCTCAACAACTTAACCGGCGGAAAAAGATTTTTTTGAAAAAAATTCCTAAGCCCCGGGGTTACAATTTCAGCAAAAATCTGACTTTTGGCAATTCACTCAAAAATGGTGCCAAACGCTTGCAAATGCTCCCCTCACCAAAGCGAGGTTTAATGTTTTTCCCTCTAATGTCCTGAGACATAGGTTCTCAAAGGGCCAAGCCTCCGCTGTGTGCGAATGTGATAAGGTGACGCCGGAGTCGCTCCAGCACATTATGTTCACTTGCCCCTTGTTTAACGTGCCACGGGCAAATTTGTTGGGATCAATCATACAGAAACTAGAGGGTACCCCACCAAAATTCCACCTTGCCCAAATCTTGCAAGACAAGGATACCCACACGACCCTGAAGGTGGCTAGGTTCCTAGTTGCTGTCCTTTCCCAAAAGCGACGCCAAGGAGCTCTACAAGCTAATTAAGGCGTAGCATGCCTTTCCATTTTATAGTATTTTATTGTTATAGTGGTGTTTTAGCGATCGTTTTTTTTTTTTTCTCCTTACGGCACAAACTGTTATTTATGTGTTGTTTTTACCTGTATGGGCCTATGGCCGTAATAAATGATATTCTAACCTCCCCTGAAGGCTTTGGCAGTCGAAACAGAAGGCTTTTTACCACAGGAGAGGAAATCAACCCTCAACAACTTAACCGGCGGAAAAAGATTTTTTTGAAAAAATCCCTTAGCCCCGGGGTCACAATTTCAGCAAAAATCCGACTTTTGGCAATTCTCTCAAAATTGGTGCCAAGCGGTTGCAAATGCTCCCCTGAAAGCTTTGGCCGTCGAAACAGAAGGCTTTTTATCACAGGACAAGAAAAAACCCCTCAACAACTTAACCGGCGGAAAAAGATTTTTTTGAAAAAATCCCTTAGCCCCGGGGTCACAATTTCAGCAAAAATTTGACTTTTGGCAATTCACCCAAAAATGGTGCCAACCGGTTGCAAATGCTCCCCTGAAAGCCTTGGCAGTCGAAACAGAAGGCTTTTTATCACAGGAGAAGAAATCAGCCCTCAACAACTTAACTGGCGGGAAACGATTTTTTTCAGCAAAAATCTGACTTTTGGCAAATCACTCAAAAATGGTGCCAAACACTTGCAAATGCTCCCCTGAAAGGTTTTGCAGTTGAAACAGAAGGCTTTTTATCAGAGGAGAAGAAATCAGCCCTCAACAACTTAACCGGCGGAAAAAGATTTTTTTGAAAAAATCCCGTAGCCCCGGGGTCACAATTTCAGCAAAAATCTGACTTTTGCCAATTCACTCAAAAATGGTGCCAAACGCTTGCAAATGCTCCCCTGAAATGTTTGGCAGTGGAAAAGGAAGGCTTTTTAACACAGGACAAGAAATCAGCCCTCAACAACTTAACCGGCGGAAAAAGTTTTTTTTGAAAAAATCCCTAAGCCCCGGGGTCACAATTTCAGCAAAAATCTGACTTTTGGCAATTCGCTCAAAAATGGTGCCAACCGGTTGCAAATGCTCCCCTGAAAGCTTTGGCCGTCGAAACAGAAGGCTTTTTAACACAGGAGAAGAAATCAGCCCTCAACAACTTAACCGGCGGAAAAAGATTTTTTTGAAAAAATCCCTAAGACCCGGGGCCACCATTTCAGCAGAAATCTGACTTTTGGCAATTCGCTCAAAAATGGTGCCAACCGGTTGCAAATGCTCCCCTGAAAGCTTTGGCAGTCGAAACAGAAGGCTTTTTTTCACAGGAGAAGAAATCAGCCCTCAACAACTTAACTGGCGAAAATATTTTTTTCAGCAAAAATCTGACTTTTGGCAAATCACTCAAAAATGGTGCCAAACACTTGCAAATGCTCCCCTGAAAGGTTTTGCAGTCGAAACAGAAGGCTTTTTATCACAGGAGAAGAAATCAGCCCTGGACAACTTAACCGGCGGAAAAAGATTTTTTTTAAAAAAAAATCCCTTAGCCCCGGGGTCACAATTTCAGCAAAAATCCGACTTTTGGCAATTCACTCAAAAATTCTGCCAAGCGGTTGCAAATGCTCCCCTGAAGGCTTTGGCAGTCGAAACAGAAGGCTTTTTATCACAGGACAAGAAATCAGCCCTCAACAACTTAACCGGCGGAAAAAGATTTTTTTGAGAAAATCCCTTAGCCCCGGGGTCACAATTTCAGCAAAAATCCGACTTTTGGTAATTCACTCAAAAATGGTGCCAACCGGTTGCAAATGCTCCCCTGAAAGCTTTGCAGTCGAAACAGAAGGCTTTTTATCACAGGAGAAGAAATCAGGCCTCAACAACTTAACCGGCGGAAAAAATTTTTTTTGAAAAAATCCCTAAGCCCAGGGGTCACAACTTCATCAAAAATCTGGCTTCTGGCAAATCACTCAAAAATGGTGACAACCGGTTGCAAATGCTCCCCTGAAAGCTTTGGCCGTCGAAACAGAAGTCTTTTTATCACAGGAGTAGAAATCAGCCCTCGACAACATAAATGGCGGAAAAGGTTTTTTTTTTGAAAAAATCCCTAAGTTCCGGGTTCAAAATTTCTGCAAAAATCTGATTCCTGCCAATTCACTCAAAAATGGTGTCAAACGCTTGCAAATTTTCCCCTGAAAGGTTTTGCAGTCGAAACAGAAGGTGTTTTATCACAGGACAAGAAATCAGCCCTCGACAACTTAACCGGCGGAAAAAGATTTTTTTGAAAAAAATCCCTAAGCCCCGGGGTCACAATTTCAGCAAAAATCTGACTTTTAGCAATTCACTCAAAAATGGTGCCAAACGCTTGCAAATGCTTCCCTGAAAGTTTTTGCAGTCGAAACAGAAGGCTTTTTATCACAGGAGAAGAAATCAGCCCTCAACAACTTAACCGGCGGAAAAAGATTTTTTTGGAAAAATCCCTAAGCCCCGTGGTCCCAATTCCAGCAAAAATCTGACTTTTAGCAATTCACTCAAAAATGGTGCCAACCGGTTGCAAATGCTCCCCTGAAAGCTTTGGTAGTCGAAACTGAAGGCTTTTTAACACAGAAGAAATCAGCCCTCAACAACTTAAACAGCGGACAAAGTTTTTTTTCAAAAAATCCCTAAGCCCCGGGGTCACAATTTCAGCAAAAATCTGACTTTTGGCAATTCACTCAAAAATGGGCCAAACACTTGCAAATGCTCCCCTGAAAGGTTTTCCAGTCGAAACAGAAGTCTTTTTATCACAGGAGAAGAAATCAGCCCTCGACAACTTAACCGGCGAAAAAATATTTTTTTGAAAAAATCCCTAAGCCCCGGGGTCACAATTACAGCAAAAATCTGACTTTTACCAATTCACTCAAAAATGGTGCCAACCGGTTGCAAATGCTCCCCTGAAAGCTTTGGCGATGCAAACAGAAGGCGTTTTATCACAGGACAAGGAATCAGCCCTCGGAAACTTAAACGGCGGAAAAAGATTTTTTTGAAAAAATCCCTAATCCCCGGGGTCACAATTTCAAGAAAAATCTGACTTTTACCAATTCACTCAAAAATGGTGCCAACCAGTTGCAAATGCTCCCCTGAAACCTTCGGCAGTCGAAACAGAAGGCTTTTTATCACAGGAGAAGAAATCAGTCCTCGAAAACGTAACCGGCTGAAAAAGATTTTTTGAAAAAATCCCTAAGCCCCGGGGTCACCATTTCAGCAAAAATCTGAGTTTTGGCAAATCACTCAAAAGTGGTGCCAAACGCTTGCAAATGCTTCCCTGAAAGTTTTTGCAGTCGAAGCAGAAGGCTTTTTAACACAGGAGAAGAAATCAGCGCTCAACAACTTAACCGGCGGAAAAAGATTTTTTTGAAAAAATCCCTAAGCCCCGGGGTCACAATTTCAGCAAAAATCTGACTTTTACCAATTCACTCAAAAATGGTGCCATCCGGTTGCAAATGCTCCCCTGAAAGCTTTGGCAGTCGAAGCAGAAGGCTTTTTAACACAGGAGAAGAAATCAGCCCTCAACAACTTAACAGGCGGAAAAAGATTTTTTTCAGCAAAAATCTGACTTTTACCAATTCACTCAAAAATGGTGCCAAGCGGTTGCAAATGCTCCCCTGAAAGCTTTGGCAGTCGAAACAGAAGTCTTTTTATCACAGGAGAAGAAATCAGCCCTCGACAACTTAACCGGCAAAAAAAGATTTTTTTGAAAAAATCCCTAAGCCCCGGGGTCACAATTATAGCAAAAATCTGACTTTTACCAATTCACTCAAAAGTGGTGCCAAACGCTTGCAAATGCTTCCCTGAAAGTTTTTGCAGTCGAAACAGAAGGCTTTTTATCACAGGAGAAGAAATCAGCCCTCAACAACTTAACCGGCGGAAAAAGATTTTTTTGAAAAAATCCCTAAGCCCCGTGGTCCCAATTCCAGCAAAAATCTGACTTTTAGCAATTCACTCAAAAATGGTGCCAACCGGTTGCAAATGCTCCCCTGAAAGCTTTGGTAGTCGAAACTGAAGGCTTTTTAACACAGAAGAAATCAGCCCTCAACAACTTAAACAGCGGACAAAGTTTTTTTTCAAAAAATCCCTAAGCCCCGGGGTCACAATTTCAGCAAAAATCTGACTTTTGGCAATTCACTCAAAAATGGGCCAAACACTTGCAAATGCTCCCCTGAAAGGTTTTCCAGTCGAAACAGAAGTCTTTTTATCACAGGAGAAGAAATCAGCCCTCGACAACTTAACCGGCGAAAAAATATTTTTTTGAAAAAATCCCTAAGCCCCGGGGTCACAATTACAGCAAAAATCTGACTTTTACCAATTCACTCAAAAATGGTGCCAACCGGTTGCAAATGCTCCCCTGAACGTTTTCGCAGTCGAAACAGAGGGCATTTTATCACAGGAGAAGAAATCAGCCCTCGACAAAGTAACGGGCTTAAAAAGATTTTGTTGAAAAAATCCCTAAGCTACGGGTTCAAAATTTCTGCAAAAATCTGACTTTTAGCAATTCACTCAAAAATGGTGCCAAACGCTTGCAAATTCTCCCCTGAAAGGTTTTGCAGTCGAAACAGAAGGCGTTTTATCACAAGAAAAGAAATCAGCCCTCGACAATGTAATGGGCTTAAAAAGATGTTTTTGAAAAAATCCCTAAGCCCCGGGGTCAAAATTTCATCAAAAACCTGACTTTTGCCAATTCACTCAAAAATGGTGCCAACCGGTTGCAAATGCTCCCCTGAAAGCTTAACCGGCAAAAATCTGACTTTTGGAAAATCACTCAAAAATGGTGCCAAACGCTTGCAAATGCTCCCCTGAAAGCTTTGGTAATCGAAACGAAAGGCTTTTTATCACAGGAGAAGAAATCAGCCCTCAACAACTTAACCGGCGGAAAAAGATTTTTTTGAAAAAATCCCTAAGCCCCGTGGTCCCAATTCCAGCAAAAATCTGACTTTTAGCAATTCACTCAAAAATGGTGCCAACCGGTTGCAAATGCTCCCCTGAAAGCTTTGGTAGTCGAAACTGAAGGCTTTTTAACACAGAAGAAATCAGCCCTCAACAACTTAACCGGCGGAAAAAGATTTTTTTGAAAAAATCCCTAAGCCCCGGGGTCACAATTTCAGCAAAAATCTGACTTTTACCAATTCACTCAAAAATGGTGCCATCCGGTTGCAAATGCTCCCCTGAAAGCTTTGGCAGTCGAAGCAGAAGGCTTTTTAACACAGGAGAAGAAATCAGCCCTCAACAACTTAACAGGCGGAAAAAGATTTTTTTCAGCAAAAATCTGACTTTTACCAATTCACTCAAAAATGGTGCCAAGCGGTTGCAAATGCTCCCCTGAAAGCTTTGGCAGTCGAAACAGAAGTCTTTTTATCACAGGAGAAGAAATCAGCCCTCGACAACTTAACCGGCAAAAAAAGATTTTTTTGAAAAAATCCCTAAGCCCCGGGGTCACAATTATAGCAAAAATCTGACTTTTACCAATTCACTCAAAAATGGTGCCAACCGGTTGCAAATGCTCCCCTGAACGTTTTCGCAGTCGAAACAGAGGGCATTTTATCACAGGAGAAGAAATCAGCCCTCGACAAAGTAACAGGCTTAAAAAGATTTTGTTGAAAAAATCCCTAAGCTACGGGTTCAAAATTTCTGCAAAAATCTGACTTTTAGCAATTCACTCAAAAATGGTGCCAAACGATTGCAAATTCTCCCCTGAAAGGTTTTGCAGTCGAAACAGAAGGCGTTTTATCACAAGAAAAGAAATCAGCCCTCGACAATGTAATGGGCTTAAAAAGATGTTTTTGAAAAAATCCCTAAGCCCCGGGGTCAAAATTTCATCAAAAACCTGACTTTTGCCAATTCACTCAAAAATGGTGCCAACCGGTTGCAAATGCTCCCCTGAAAGCTTAACCGGCAAAAATCTGACTTTTGGAAAATCACTCAAAAATGGTGCCAAACGCTTGCAAATGCTCCCCTGAAAGCTTTGGTAATCGAAACGAAAGGCTTTTTATCACAGGAGAAGAAATCAGCCCTCAACAACTTAACCGGCGGAAAAAGATTTTTTTGAAAAAATCCCTAAGCCCCGTGGTCACAATTTCAGCAAAAATCTGACTTTTGGCAATTCACTCAAAAATGGGCCAAACGCTTGCAAATGCTCCCCTGAAAGGTTTTCCAGTCGAAACAGAAGTCTTTTTATAACAGGAGAAGAAATCAGCCCTCGACAACTTAACCGGCGAAAAAATATTTTTTTGAAAAAATCCCTAAGCCCCGGGGTCACAATTATAGCAAAAATCTGACTTTTACCAATTCACTCAAAAATGGTGCCAACCGGTTGCAAATGCTCCCCTGAAAGCTTTGGCGATGCAAACAGAAGGCGTTTTATCACAGGACAAGGAATCAGCCCTCGGAAACTTAAACGGCGGAAAAAGATTTTTTTGAAAAAATCCCTAATCCCCGGGGTCACAATTTCAAGAAAAATCTGACTTTTACCAATTCACTCAAAAATGGTGCCAACCAGCTGCAAATGCTCCCCTGAAACCTTCGGCAGTCGAAACAGAAGGCTTTTTATCACAGGAGAAGAAATCAGTCCTCGAAAACGTAACCGGCTGAAAAAGATTTTTTGAAAAAATCCCTAAGCCCCGGGGTCACCATTTCAGCAAAAATCTGAGTTTTGGCAAATCACTCAAAAGTGGTGCCAAACGCTTGCAAATGCTTCCCTGAAAGTTTTTGCAGTCGAAGCAGAAGGCTTTTTAACACAGGAGAAGAAATCAGCCCTCAACAACTTAACCGGCGGAAAAAGATTTTTTTGAAAAAATCCCTAAGCCCCGGGGTCACAATTTCAGCAAAAATCTGACTTTTACCAATTCACTCAAAAATGGTGCCAACCGGTTGCAAATGCTCCCCTGAAAGCTTTGGCAGTCGAAGCAGAAGGCTTTTTAACACAGGAGAAGAAATCAGCCCTCAACAACTTAACAGGCGGAAAAAGATTTTTTTCAGCAAAAATCTGACTTTTACCAATTCACTCAAAAATGGTGCCAAGCGGTTGCAAATGCTCCCCTGAAAGCTTTGGCAGTCGAAACAGAAGTCTTTTTATCACAGGAGAAGAAATCAGCCCTCGACAACTTAACCGGCAAAAAAAGATTTTTTTGAAAAAATCCCTAAGCCCCGGGGTCACAATTATAGCAAAAATCTGACTTTTACCAATTCACTCAAAAATGGTGCCAACCGGTTGCAAATGCTCCCCTGAACGTTTTCGCAGTCGAAACAGAGGGCATTTTATCACAGGAGAAGAAATCAGCCCTCGACAAAGTAACGGGCTTAAAAAGATTTTGTTGAAAAAATCCCTAAGCTACGGGTTCAAAATTTCTGCAAAAATCTGACTTTTAGCAATTCACTCAAAAATGGTGCCAAACGATTGCAAATTCTCCCCTGAAAGGTTTTGCAGTCGAAACAGAAGGCGTTTTATCACAAGAAAAGAAATCAGCCCTCGACAATGTAATGGGCTTAAAAAGATGTTTTTGAAAAAATCCCTAAGCCCCGGGGTCAAAATTTCATCAAAAACCTGACTTTTGCCAATTCACTCAAAAATGGTGCCAACCGGTTGCAAATGCTCCCCTGAAAGCTTAACCGGCAAAAATCTGACTTTTGGAAAATCACTCAAAAATGGTGCCAAACGCTTGCAAATGCTCCCCTGAAAGCTTTGGTAATCGAAACGAAAGGCTTTTTATCACAGGAGAAGAAATCAGCCCTCAACAACTTAACCGGCGGAAAAAGATTTTTTTGAAAAAATCCCTAAGCCCCGGGGTCACAATTTCAGCAAAAATCTGACTTTTGGCAATTCGCTCAAAAATGGTGCCAACCGGTTGCAAATGCTCCCCTGAAACCTTTGGCAGTCGAAACAGAAGGCTTTTTATCACAGGAGAAGAAATCAGCCCTCAACAACTTAACTGGCGAAAAATATTTTTTTCAGCAAAAATCTGACTTTTGGCAAATCACTCAAAAATGGTGCCAAATGCTTGCAAATGCTCCCCTGAAAGGTTTGGAAGTGGAAAAGGAAGGGTTTGTAACACAGGACAAGAAATCAGCCCTCAACAACTTAACTGGCGGAAAAAGATTTTTTTCAGCAAAAATTTGACTTTTGGCAATTCACTCAAAAATGGTGCCAACCGGTTTCAAATGCTCCCCTGAAAGCTTTGGCGATGCAAACAGAAGGCTTTTTATCACAGGAGAAGAAATCAGCCCTCAACAACTTAACCGGCGGACAAAGATTTTTTTGAAAAAATCCCTAAGCCCCGGGGTCACAATTTCAGCAAAAATCTGACTTTTGGCAATTCACTCAAAAATGGTGCCAAACGCTTACAAATGCGCCCCTGAAAGCTTTGGCGATGGAAACAGAAGGTTTTTTATCACAGGACAAGAAATCAGCCCTCGACAACTTAACCGGCGGAAAAAGATTTTTTTAAAAAATCCCTAAACCCCGGGGTCAAAATTTCAGCTAAAATCTGGCTTTTGGCAAATCACTCAAAAATGGTGCCAAACGTTTGCAAATGCTCCCCTGAAACCTTTGGCAGTCGAAACAGAAGGCTTTTTATCACAGGAGAAGAAATCAGCCCTCAACAACTTAACTGGCGAAAAATATTTTTTTCAGCAAAAATCTGACTTTTGGCAAATCACTCAAAAATGGTGCCAAATGCTTGCAAATGCTCCCCTGAAAGGTTTGGCAGTCGAAACGGAAGGCTTTTTATCACAGGACAAGAAATCAGTCCTCTAAAACATAACCGGCTGAAAAAGATTTTTTTGAAAAAATCCCTAAGCCCCCGGGGTCACAATTTCAGCAAAAATCTGACTTTTCACAAATCACTCAAAAATGGTGCGAAACGCTTACAAATGCTCCCCTGAAAGCTTTGGCAGTCGAAACAGAAGGCTTTTTATCACAAGAGTAGAAATCAGCCCTCAACAACTTAACCGGCGGAAAAGGTTTTTTTTAATAAAATCCCTAAGTTCCGGGTTCAAAATTTCTGCAAAAAACTGATTCCTGCCAATTCACTAAAAAATGGTGCCAAACGCTTGCAAATTTTCCCCTGAAAGGTTTTGCAGTCGAAACAGAAGTTGTTTTATCACAGGACAAGAAATCAGCCCTCGACAACTTAAAAGGCGGAAAAATATTTTTTGAAAAAATCCCTATTTCAGCAAAAACCTCACTTTTACCAATTTACTCAAAAATGGTGCCAAGCGGTTTCAAATGTGCCCCTGAAAGCTTTGGCAGTCGAAACAGAAGGCTTTTTATCACAGGACAAGAAATCAGTCCTCGAAAATGTATCCGGCTGAAAAAGATTTTTTGAAAAAATCCCTAAGCCCCGAGGTCACAATTTCAGCAAAAATCTGACTTTTGGGAAATCACTCAAAAATGGTGCCAAACGCTTGCAAATGCTCCCCTGAAAGGTTTGGAAGTGGAAAAGGAAGGGTTTGTAACACAGGACAAGAAATCAGCCCTCAACAACTTAACTGGCGGAAAAAGATTTTTTTCAGCAAAAATTTGACTTTTGGCAATTCACTCAAAAATGGTGCCAACCGGTTTCAAATGCTCCCCTGAAAGCTTTGGCGATGCAAACAGAAGGCTTTTTATCACAGGAGAAGAAATCAGCCCTCAACAACTTAACCGGCGGACAAAGATTTTTTTGAAAAAATCCCTAAGCCCCGGGGTCACAATTTCAGCAAAAATCTGACTTTTGGCAATTCACTCAAAAATGGTGCCAAACGCTTACAAATGCGCCCCTGAAAGCTTTGGCGATGGAAACAGAAGGTTTTTTATCACAGGACAAGAAATCAGCCCTCGACAACTTAACCGGCGGAAAAAGATTTTTTTAAAAAATCCCTAAACCCCGGGGTCAAAATTTCAGCTAAAATCTGGCTTTTGGCAAATCACTCAAAAATGGTGCCAAACGTTTGCAAATGCTCCCCCGAAAGGTTTTGCAGTTGAAACAGACGGCTTTTTATGACAGGAGAAGAAATCAGCCCTCAACAAGTTAACCGGCGGAAAAATATTTTTCGAAAAACTCCCTAAGCCCCGGAGTCACAATTTCAGCAAAAACCTGACTTTTGCCAATTCACTCAAAAATGGTGCCAAACGCTTGCAAATGCTCCCCTAAACGTTTTGGCAGTTGAAACAGAAGGCTTTTTATCACAGGAGAAGAAATCAGCCCTGAACAACTTAACTGGTGGAGAAAGATTTTTTTGTAAAAATCCCTAAGCCCCGGGGTCACAATTTCAGCAAAAATCTGACATTTGGCAATTCACTCAAAAATGGTGCCAACTGGTTGCAAATGCGCCCCTGAAAGGTTTGGAAGTAGAAACGGAAGGCTTTTTATCACAGGACAAGAAATCAGTCCTCGAAAACGTAACCGGCTGAAAAAGATTTTTTTGAAAAAATCCCTAAGCCCCGGGGTCACAATTTCAGCAAATATCTGACTTTTGGCTAATCACTCAAAAATGGTGCCAAACGCTTGCAAATGCTCCCCTGAACGTTTCGGCAGTCGAAACAGAGGGCTTTTTAACACAGGACAAGAAATCAGCCCTCAACAGCTTAACCGGCGGAAAAAGATTTTTTTGAAAAAATCCCTAAGCCCCGGGGTCACAATTTCAACAAAAATCTGACCTTTGGCAATTCGCTCAAAAATGGTGCCAAACGCTTGCAAATGCTCCCGTGAAAGCTTTGGCGATGCAAACAGAAGGCGTTTTATCACAGGACAAGAAATCAGCCCTCGAAAACTTAAACGGCGGACAAAGATTTTTTTGAAAAAATCCCTAAGCCCCGGGGTCACAATTTCAGCAAAAATCTGACTTTTGGCAAATCACTCAAAAATTGTGCAAAACGCTTGCAAATGCTCCCCTGAAAGCTTTGGCGATGCAAACAGAAGGCGTTTTATCACAGGACAAGAAATCAGCCCTCGAAAACTTAAACGGCGGACAAAGATTTTTTTGAAAAAATCCCTAAGCCCCGGGGTCACAATTTCAGCAAAAATCTGACTTTTGGCAAATCAATCGAAAATGGTGCCAAACGCTTGCAAATGCTCCCCTGAACGTTTCGGCAGTCGAAACAGAGGGCTTTTTATCACATTACAAGAAATCAGCCCTCAACAACTTAACCGGCGGAAAAAGATTTTTTTTAAAAAATCCCTAAGCCCCGGGGTCACAATTTCAGCAAAAATCTGACTTTTGGCAATTCACTCAAAAATGGTGCCAACTGGTTGCAAATGCTCCCCTGAAAGCTTTGGCAGTCGAAACAGAAGGTTTTTTATCACAGGAGAAGACATCAGCCCTCAACAACTTAACTGGCAGAAAAAGATTTTTTTCAGCAAAAATCTGACTTTTGGCAAATCACTCAAAAATGGAGCCAAACGCTTGCAAATGCTCCCCTGAACGTTTCGGCAGTCGAAACAGAGGGCTTTTTATCACAGTACAAGAAATCAGCCCTCAGCAACTTAACCGGCGAAAAAAGATTTTTTTGAAAAAATCCCTAAGCCCCGGGGTCACAATTTCAGCAAAAATCTGACTTTTGGCAAATCACTCGAAAATGGTGCCAAACGCTTGCAAATGCTCCCCTGAAAGCTTTGGCAGTCGAAACAGAAGGTTTTTTATCACAGGAGAAGACATCAGCCCTCAACAACTTAACTGGCAGAAAAAGATTTTTTTCAGCAAAAATCTGACTTTTGGCAAATCACTCAAAAATGGTGCCAAACGCTTGCAAATGCTCCCCTGAACGTTTCGGCAGTCGAAACAGAGGGCTTTTTATCACAGTACAAGAAATCAGTCCTCAGCAACTTAACCGGCGAAAAAAGATTTTTTTGAAAAAATCCCTAAGCCCCGGGGTCACAATTTCAGCAAAAATCTGACTTTTACCAATTCACTCAAAAATGGTGCCAAACACTTGCAAATGCTCCCCTGAAAGCTTTGGCGATGCAAACAGAAGGCAGTCGAAAAGGAAGGGTTTTTATCACAGGAGAAGAAATCAGTCCTCAACAACTTAACCGGCGGAAAAAGATTTTTTTGAAAAAATCCCTAAGCCCCGGGGTCACAATTTCAACAAAAATCTGACTTTTGGCAATTCGCTCAAAAATGGTGCCAAACGCTTACAAATGCGCCCCTGAAAGGTTTGGCAGTCGAAAAGGAAGGCTTTTTATAACAGGACAAGAAATCAGCCCTCAACAACTTAACCGGCGGAAAAAGATTTTTTTGAAAAAATCCCTAAGCCCCGGGGTCACAATTTCAGCAAAGATCTGACTTTTGGCAATTCACTCAAAAATGGTGCCAACCGGTTGCAAATGCTCCCCTGAAAGCTTTGGCAGGCGAAACAGAATGCTTTTTATCACAGGAGAAGAAATCAGCCCTCAGCAACTTAACCATCGAAAAAAGATTTTTTTGAAAAAATCCCTAAGCCCCGGGGTCACAATTTCAGCAAAAATCTGACTTTTGGAAATTCGCTCAAAAATGGTGCCAAACGCTTGCAAATGCTCCCCTGAAAGCTTTCGCGATGCAAACAAAAGGCGTTTTATCACAGGACAAGCAATCAGCCCTCAACAACTTAAACGGCGGACAAAGTTTTTTTGGAAAAATCCCTAAACCCCGGGGTCACAATTTCAGCAAAAATCTGACTTTTGGCAATTCGCTCAAAAATGGTGCCAAACGCTTACAAATGCGCCCCTGAAAGGTTTGACAGTCGAAAAGGAAGGCTTTTTATAACAGGACAAGAAATCAGCCCTCAACAACTTAACCGGCGGAAAAAGATTTTTTTGAAAAAATCCCTAAGCCCCGGGGTCACAATTTCAGCAAAGATCTGACTTTTGGCAATTCACTCAAAAATGGTGCCAACCGCTTGCAAATGCTCCCCTGAAAGCTTTGGCAGTCGAAACAGAATGCTTTTTATCACAGGAGAAGAAATCAGCCCTCAGCAACTTAACCATGGAAAAAAGATTTTTTTGAAAAAATCCCTAAGCCCCGGGGTCACAATTTCAGCAAAAATCTGACTTTTGGAAATTCGCTCAAAAATGGTGCCAAACCCTTGCAAATGCTCCCCTGAAAGCTTTCGCGATGCAAACAGAAGGCGTTTTATCACAGTACAAGCAATCAGCCCTCAACAACTTAAACGGCGGACAAAGTTTTTTTGGAAAAATCCCTAAGCCCCGGGGTCACAATTTCAGCAAAAATCTGACTTTTGGCAATTCACTCAAAAATGGTGCCAAACGGTTGCAAATGCTCCCCTGAAAGCTTTGGCAGTCGAAACAGAAGGCTTTTTAACACAGGAGAAGAAATCAGCCCTCAACAACTTAACTGGCGGAAAAAGATTTTTTTCAGCAAAAATCTGACTTTTGGCAAATAACTCAGAAATGGTGCCAAACGCTTGCAAATGCTCCCCTGAAAGTTTTTGCAGTCGAAACAGAAGGCTTTTTATCACAGGACAAGAAATCAGCCCTCAGCAACTTAACCGGCGAAAAAAGATTTTTTTGAAAAAATCCCTAAGCCCCGGGGTCAGAATTTCAGCAAAAATCTGACTTTTACCAATTCACTCAAAAATGGTGCCAACCGGTTGCAAATGCTCCCCTTAACGTTTTGGCAGTCGAAACAGAGGGCTTTTTATCACAGGACAAGAAATCAGCCCTTAACAACTTAACCGGCAGAAAAAGATTTTTTTGAAAAAATCCCTAAGCCCCGGGGTCACAATTTCAGCAAAAATCTGACTTTTGGCAAATTCACTCAAAAATGGTGCCAACCGGTTGCAAATGCTCCCCTGAAAGCTTTGGCAGTCGAAACAGAAGGTTTTTTATCACAGGAGAAGAAATCAGCCCTCAACAACTTAACTGGCGGAAAAAGATTTTTTTCAGCAATAATCTGACTTCTGGCAAATCACTCAAAAATGGTGCCAAATGCTTGCAAATGCTCCCCTGAAAGCTTTGGCAGTCGAAACAGAAGGCTTTTTATCACAGGAGAAGAAATCAGCCCTCAACAACTTAACCGGCGGAAAAAGATTTTTTTGAAAAAATCCCTAAGCCCCGGGGTCACAATTTCTGCAAAAATCTGACTTTTGGCAAATCACTCAAAAATGGTGCCAAACGCTTGCA
This sequence comes from Podarcis filfolensis, assembly GCF_964270895.1. Taxonomy (NCBI): domain Eukaryota; kingdom Metazoa; phylum Chordata; class Lepidosauria; order Squamata; family Lacertidae; genus Podarcis; species Podarcis filfolensis. The sequence continues at coordinate 16,458,421 of NC_139610.1, forward strand.
AATGCTCCCCTGAAAGCTTTGGCAGTCGAAACAGAAGTCTTTTTCACACAGGAGAAGAAATCAGCCCTCCACAACTTAACCGGCGGACAAAGTTTTTTTTGTAAAAATCCCTAAGCCCCGGGGTCACAATTTCTGCAAAAATCTGACTTTTAGCAATTCACTCAAAAATGGTGCCAAACGATTGCAAATTCTCCCCTGAAAGGTTTTGCAGTCGAAACAGAAGGCGTTTTATCACAAGAAAAGAAATCAGCCCTCGACAATGTAATGGGCTTAAAAAGATGTTTTTGAAAAAATCCCTAAGCCCCGGGGTCAAAATTTCATCAAAAACCTGACTTTTGCCAATTCACTCAAAAATGGTGCCAACCGGTTGCAAATGCTCCCCTGAAAGCTTAACCGGCAAAAATCTGACTTTTGGAAAATCACTCAAAAATGGTGCCAAACGCTTGCAAATGCTCCCCTGAAAGCTTTGGTAATCGAAACGAAAGGCTTTTTATCACAGGAGAAGAAATCAGCCCTCAACAACTTAACCGGCGGAAAAAGATTTTTTTGAAAAAATCCCTAAGCCCCGGGGTCACAATTTCAGCAAAAATCTGACTTTTGGCAATTCGCTCAAAAATGGTGCCAACCGGTTGCAAATGCTCCCCTGAAACCTTTGGCAGTCGAAACAGAAGGCTTTTTATCACAGGAGAAGAAATCAGCCCTCAACAACTTAACTGGCGAAAAATATTTTTTTCAGCAAAAATCTGACTTTTGGCAAATCACTCAAAAATGGTGCCAAATGCTTGCAAATGCTCCCCTGAAAGGTTTGGCAGTCGAAACGGAAGGCTTTTTATCACAGGACAAGAAATCAGTCCTCGAAAACATAACCGGCTGAAAAAGATTTTTTTGAAAAAATCCCTAAGCCCCCGGGGTCACAATTTCAGCAAAAATCTGACTTTTCACAAATCACTCAAAAATGGTGCGAAACGCTTACAAATGCTCCCCTGAAAGCTTTGGCAGTCGAAACAGAAGGCTTTTTATCACAAGAGTAGAAATCAGCCCTCAACAACTTAACCAGCGGAAAAGGTTTTTTTTAATAAAATCCCTAAGTTCCGGGTTCAAAATTTCTGCAAAAAACTGATTCCTGCCAATTCACTAAAAAATGGTGCCAAACGCTTGCAAATTTTCCCCTGAAAGGTTTTGCAGTCGAAACAGAAGTTGTTTTATCACAGGACAAGAAATCAGCCCTCGACAACTTAAAAGGCGGAAAAATATTTTTTGAAAAAATCCCTATTTCAGCAAAAACCTCACTTTTACCAATTTACTCAAAAATGGTGCCAAGCGGTTTCAAATGTGCCCCTGAAAGCTTTGGCAGTCGAAACAGAAGGCTTTTTATCACAGGACAAGAAATCAGTCCTCGAAAATGTATCCGGCTGAAAAAGATTTTTTGAAAAAATCCCTAAGCCCCGAGGTCACAATTTCAGCAAAAATCTGACTTTTGGGAAATCACTCAAAAATGGTGCCAAACGCTTGCAAATGCTCCCCTGAAAGGTTTGGAAGTGGAAAAGGAAGGGTTTGTAACACAGGACAAGAAATCAGCCCTCAACAACTTAACTGGCGGAAAAAGATTTTTTTCAGCAAAAATCTGACTTTTGGCAATTCACTCAAAAATGGTGCCAACCGGTTTCAAATGCTCCCCTGAAAGCTTTGGCGATGCAAACAGAAGGCTTTTTATCACAGGAGAAGAAATCAGCCCTCAACAACTTAACCGGCGGACAAAGATTTTTTTGAAAAAATCCCTAAGCCCCGGGGTCACAATTTCAGCAAAAATCTGACTTTTGGCAATTCACTCAAAAATGGTGCCAAACGCTTACAAATGCGCCCCTGAAAGCTTTGGCGATGGAAACAGAAGGTTTTTTATCACAGGACAAGAAATCAGCCCTCGACAACTTAACCGGCGGAAAAAGATTTTTTTAAAAAATCCCTAAACCCCGGGGTCAAAATTTCAGCTAAAATCTGGCTTTTGGCAAATCACTCAAAAATGGTGCCAAACGTTTGCAAATGCTCCCCCGAAAGGTTTTGCAGTTGAAACAGACGGCTTTTTATGACAGGAGAAGAAATCAGCCCTCAACAAGTTAACCGGCGGAAAAATATTTTTCGAAAAACTCCCTAAGCCCCGGAGTCACAATTTCAGCAAAAACCTGACTTTTGCCAATTCACTCAAAAATGGTGCCAAACGCTTGCAAATGCTCCCCTAAACGTTTTGGCAGTTGAAACAGAAGGCTTTTTATCACAGGAGAAGAAATCAGCCCTGAACAACTTAACTGGTGGAGAAAGATTTTTTTGTAAAAATCCCTAAGCCCCGGAGTCACAATTTCAACAAAAATCTGACCTTTGGCAATTCGCTCAAAAATGGTGCCAAACGCTTGCAAATGCTCCCGTGAAAGCTTTGGCGATGCAAACAGAAGGCGTTTTATCACAGGACAAGAAATCAGCCCTCGAAAACTTAAACGGCGGACAAAGATTTTTTTGAAAAAATCCCTAAGCCCCGGGGTCACAATTTCAGCAAAAATCTGACTTTTGGCAAATCACTCAAAAATTGTGCAAAACGCTTGCAAATGCTCCCCTGAAAGCTTTGGCGATGCAAACAGAAGGCGTTTTATCACAGGACAAGAAATCAGCCCTCGAAAACTTAAACGGCGGACAAAGATTTTTTTGAAAAAATCCCTAAGCCCCGGGGTCACAATTTCAGCAAAAATCTGACTTTTGGCAAATCAATCGAAAATGGTGCCAAACGCTTGCAAATGCTCCCCTGAACGTTTCGGCAGTCGAAACAGAGGGCTTTTTTATCACATTACAAGAAATCAGCCCTCAACAACTTAACCGGCGGAAAAAGATTTTTTTTAAAAAATCCCTAAGCCCCGGGGTCACAATTTCAGCAAAAATCTGACTTTTGGCAATTCACTAAAAAATGGTGCCAACTGGTTGCAAATGCTCCCCTGAAAGCTTTGGCAGTCGAAACAGAAGGTTTTTTATCACAGGAGAAGACATCAGCCCTCAACAACTTAACTGGCAGAAAAAGATTTTTTTCAGCAAAAATCTGACTTTTGGCAAATCACTCAAAAATGGTGCCAAACGCTTGCAAATGCTCCCCTGAACGTTTCGGCAGTCGAAACAGAGGGCTTTTTATCACAGTATAAGAAATCAGCCCTCAGCAACTTAACCGGCGAAAAAAGATTTTTTTGAAAAAATCCCTAAGCCCCGGGGTCACAATTTCAGCAAAAATCTGACTTTTGGCAAATCACTCGAAAATGGTGCCAAACGCTTGCAAATGCTACCCTGAAAGCTTTGGCAGTCGAAACAGAAGGTTTTTTATCACAGGAGAAGACATCAGCCCTCAACAACTTAACTGGCAGAAAAAGATTTTTTTCAGCAAAAATCTGACTTTTGGCAAATCACTCAAAAATGGTGCCAAACGCTTGCAAATGCTCCCCTGAACGTTTCGGCAGTCGAAACAGAGGGCTTTTTATCACAGTACAAGAAATCAGTCCTCAGCAACTTAACCGGCGAAAAAAGATTTTTTTGAAAAAATCCCTAAGCCCCGGGGTCACAATTTCAGCAAAAATCTGACTTTTGGAAATTCACTCAAAAATGGTGCCAAACGCTTGCAAATGCTCCCCTGAAAGCTTTGGCAGTCGAAACAGAAGGCTTTTTAACACAGGAGAAGAAATCAGCCCTCAACAACTTAACTGGCGGAAAAAGATTTTTTTCAGCAAAAATCTGACTTTTGGCAAATAACTCAGAAATGGTGCCAAACGCTTGCAAATGCTCCCCTGAAAGTTTTTGCAGTCGAAACAGAAGGCTTTTTATCACAGGACAAGAAATCAGCCCTCAGCAACTTAACCGGCGAAAAAAGATTTTTTTGAAAAAATCCCTAAGCCCCGGGGTCAGAATTTCAGCAAAAATCTGACTTTTACCAATTCACTCAAAAATGGTGCCAACCGGTTGCAAATGCTCCCCTTAACGTTTTGGCAGTCGAAATAGAGGGCTTTTTATCACAGGACAAGAAATCAGCCCTTAACAACTTAACCGGCAGAAAAAGATTTTTTTGAAAAAATCCCTAAGCCCCGGGGTCACAATTTCAGCAAAAATCTGACTTTTGGCAAATTCACTCAAAAATGGTGCCAACCGGTTGCAAATGCTCCCCTGAAAGCTTTGGCAGTCGAAACAGAAGGTTTTTTATCACAGGAGAAGAAATCAGCCCTCAACAACTTAACTGGCGGAAAAAGATTTTTTTCAGCAAAAATCTGACTTCTGGCAAATCACTCAAAAATGGTGCCAAATGCTTGCAAATGCTCCCCTGAAAGCTTTGGCAGTCGAAACAGAAGGCTTTTTATCACAGGAGAAGAAATCAGCCCTCAACAACTTAACCGGCGGAAAAAGATTTTTTTGAAAAAATCCCTAAGCCCCGGGGTCACAATTTCTGCAAAAATCTGACTTTTGGCAAATCACTCAAAAATGGTGCCAAACGCTTGCAAATGCTCCCCTGAAAGCTTTGGCAGTCGAAACAGAAGTCTTTTTAACACAGGAGAAGAAATCAGCCCTCCACAACTTAACCGGCGGACAAAGTTTTTTTTGTAAAAATCCCTAAGCCCCGGGGTCACAATTTCTGCAAAAATCTGACTTTTGGCAAATCACTCAAAAATGCTGCCAAACGCTTGCAAATGCTCCCCTGAAAGCTTTGGCGATGCAAACAGAAGGCGTTTTATCAAAGGACAAGAAATCAGCCCTCGAAAACTTAAACGGCGGAAAAAGATTTTTTCGAAAAAATCCCTAAGCCCCGGGGTCACAATTTCAGCAAAAATCTGACTTTTACCAAGTCACTCAAAAATGGTGCCAACCGCTTGCAAACGCTCCCCTGAAAGCTTTGGCAGTCGAAACAGAAGGCTTTTTAACACAGGACAAGAAATCAGCCCTCAACAACTTAACCGGCGGAAAAAGAATTTTTTGAAAAAATCCCTAAGCCCCGGGGTCACAATTTCAGCAAAAATCTGACTTTTGGGAAATCACTCAAAAATGGTGCCAAACGCTTGCAAATGCTCCCCTGAAAGGTTTGCAAGTCGAAAAGGAAGGGTTTTTAACACAGGACAAGAAATCAGCCCTCAACAACTTAACTGGCGGGAAAAGATTTTTTTGAGCAAAAATCTGACTTTTGGCAAATCACTCAAAAATGGTGCCAAACGCTTGCAAATGCTCCCCTGAAAGTTTTTGCAGTCGAAACAGAAGGCTTTTTAACACAGGAGAAGGAATCAGCCCTCAACAACTTAACCGGCGGAAAAAGATTTTTTTGAAAAAATCCCTAAGCCCCGGGCTCACAATTTCAACAAATATCTGACTTTTGGCAAATCACTCAAAAATGGTGCCAAACACTTGCAAATGCTCCCCTGAAAGGTTTGGCAGTCGAAAAGGAAGGCTTTTTAACACAGGACAAGAAATCAGCCCTCAGCAACTTAACCGGCGAAAAAAGATTTTTTTGAAAAAATCCCTAAGCCCCGGGGTCAGAATTTCAGCAAAAATCTGACTTTTACCAATTCACTCAAAAATGGTGCCAACCGGTTGCAAATGCTCCCCTTAACGTTTTGGCACTCGAAACAGAGGGCTTTTTATCACAGGACAAGAAATCAGCCCTCAACAACTTAACCGGCAGAAAAAGATTTTTTTGAAAAAATCCCTAAGCCCCGGGGTCACAATTTCAGCAAAAATCTGACTTTTGGCAAATTCACTCAAAAATGGTGCCAACCGGTTGCAAATGCTCCCCTGAAAGCTTTGGCAGTCGAAACAGAAGGCTTTTTATCACAGGAGAAGAAATCTGCCCTCAACAACTTAACTGGCGGAAAAAGATATTTTTAAGCAAAAATCTGACTTTTGGCAAATCACTCGAAAATGGTGCCAAACGCTTGCAAATGCTCCCCTGAAAGCTTTGGCGATGCAAACAGAAGGCGCTTTATCACAGGACAAGAAATCAGCCCTCGAAAACTTAAACGGCGGAAAAAGATTTTTTTGAAAAAATCCCTAAGCCCCGGGGTCACAATTTCAGCAAAAATCTGACCTTTGCCAATTCACTCAAAAATGGTGCCAAACGCTTGCAAATGCTCCCCTGAAAGCTTTGGCAGTCGAAACAGAAGGCTTTTTATCACAGGAGAAGAAATCAGCCCTCAACAACTTAACTGGCGGAAAAAGATTTTTTTCAGCAAAAATCTGACTTTTGGCAAATAACTCAAAAATGGTGCCAAACGCTTGCAAATGCTCCCCTGAAAGTTTTTGCAGTCGAAACAGAAGGCTTTTTATCACAGGAGAAGAAATCAGCCCTCAACAACTTAACCGGCGGAAAAAGAATTTTTTGAAAAAATCCCTAAGCCCCGGGGTCAGAATTTCAGCAAAAATCTGACTTTTACCAATTCACTCAAAAATGGTGCCAACCGATTGCAAATGCTCCCCTGAAAGCTTTGGCAGTCGAAACAGAAGGCTTTTTAACGCAGGAGAAGAAATCAGCCCTCAACAACTTAACCTGCGGAAAAAGAATTTTTTCGAAAAAATCCCTAAGCCCCGGGGTCACAATTTCAGCTAAAATCTAACTTTTGGCAAATCACTCGACAATGGTGCCAAACGCTTGCAAATGCTCCCCTGAACGTTTCGGCAGTCGAAACAGAGGGCTTTTTATCACAGTACAAGAAATCAGCCCTCAACAACTTAACCGGCGGAAAAAGATTTTTTTGAAAAAATCCCTAAGCCCCGGGGTCACAATTTCAGCAAAAATCTGACTTTTACCAATTCACTCAAAAATGGTGCCAAACACTTGCAAATGCTCCCCTGAAAGGTTTGGCAGTCGAAAAGGAAGGCTTTTTAACACAGGACAAGAAATCAGCCCTCAGCAACTTAACCGGCGAAAAAAGATTTTTTTGAAAAAATCCCTAAGCCCCGGGGTCAGAATTTCAGCAAAAATCTGACTTTTACCAATTCACTCAAAAATGGTTCCAACCGGTTGCAAATGCTCCCCTTAACGTTTTGGCAGTCGAAACAGAAGGTTTTTTATCACAGGAGAAGAAATCAGCCCTCAACAACTTAACTGGCGGAAAAAGATTTTTTTGAAAAAATCCCTAAGCCCCGGGGTCACAATTTCAGCAAAAATCTGACTTTTGGCAAATTCACTCAAAAATGGTGCCAACCGGTTGCAAATGCTCCCCTGAAAGCTTTGGCAGTCGAAACAGAAGGTTTTTTATCACAGGAGAAGAAATCAGCCCTCAACAACTTAACTGGCGGAAAAAGATTTTTTTCAGCAAAAATCTGACTTCTGGCAAATCACTCAAAAATGGTGCCAAATGCTTGCAAATACTGCCCTGAAAATTTTTGCAGTCGAAACAGAAGGCTTTTTATCACAGGAGAAGAAATCAGCCCTCAACAACTTAACCGGCGGAAAAAGATTTTTTTGAAAAAATCCCTAAGCCCCGGGGTCACAATTTCTGCAAAAATCTGACTTTTGGCAAATCACTCAAAAATGGTGCCAAACGCTTGCAAATGCTCCCCTGAAAGCTTTGGCAGTCGAAACAGAAGGCTTTTTAACACAGGAGAAGAAATCAGCCCTCCACAACTTAACCGGCGGACAAAGTTTTTTTTGTAAAAATCCCTAAGCCCCGGGGTCACAATTTCTGCAAAAATCTGACTTTTGGCAAATCACTCAAAAATGGTGCCAAACGCTTGCAAATGCTCCCCTGAAAGCTTTGGCGATGCAAACAGAAGGCGTTTTATCAAAGGACAAGAAATCAGCCCTCGAAAACTTAAATGGCGGAAAAAGATTTTTTCGAAAAAATCCCTAAGCCCCGGGGTCACAATTTCAGCAAAAATCTGACTTTTACCAAGTCACTCAAAAATGGTGCCAACCGGTTGCAAACGCTCCCCTGAAAGCTTTGGCAGTCGAAACAGAAGGCTTTTTAACACAGGACAAGAAATCAGCCCTCAACAACTTAACCGGCGGAAAAAGAATTTTTTGAAAAAATCCCTAAGCCCCGGGGTCACAATTTCAGCAAAAATCTGACTTTTGGGAAATCACTCAAAAATGGTGCCAAACGCTTGCAAATGCTCCCCTGAAAGGTTTGGAAGTGGAAAAGGAAGGGTTTGTAACACAGGACAAGAAATCAGCCCTCAACAACTTAACTGGCGGAAAAAGATTTTTTTCAGCAAAAATCTGACTTTTGGCAAATCACTCAAAAATGGTGCCAAACGCTTGCAAACGCTCCCCTGAAAGCTTTGGCAGTCGAAACAGAAGGCTTTTTATCACAGGAGAAGAAATCAGCCCTCAACAACTTAACCGGCGGAAAAAGATTTTTTTGAAAAAAACCCTAAGCCCCGGGCTCACAATTTCAGCAAAAATCTGACTTTTGGCAAATCACTCAAAAATGGTGCCAAACACTTGCAAATACTCCCCTGAAAGGTTTGGCAGTCGAAAAGGAAGGCTTTTTAACACAGGACAAGAAATCAGCCCTCAGCAACTTAACCGGCGAAAAAAGATTTTTTTGAAAAAATCCCTAAGCCCCGGGGTCACAATTTCAGCAAAAATCTGACTTTTGGAAATTCGCTCAAAAATGGTGCCAACCGGTTGCAAATTCTCCCCTTAACGTTTTGGCAGTCGAAACAGAGGGCTTTTTATCACAGGACAAGAAATCAGCCCTCAACAACTTAACCGGCAGAAAAAGATTTTTTTGAAAAAATCCCTAAACCCCGGGGTCACAATTTCAGCAAAAATCTGACTTTTGGCAAATTCACTCAAAAATGGTGCCAACCGGTTGCAAATGCTCCCCTGAAAGCTTTGGCAGTCGAAACAGAATGCTTTTTATCACAGGAGAAGAAATCAGCCCTCAGCAACTTAACCATCGAAAAAAGATTTTTTTGAAAAAATCCCTAAGCCCCGGGGTCACAATTTCAGCAAAAATCTGACTTTTGGAAATTCGCTCAAAAATGGTGCCAAACGCTTGCAAATGCTCCCCTGAAAGCTTTCGCGATGCAAACAGAAGGCGTTTTATCACAGGACAAGCATTCAGCCCTCAACAACTTAAACGGCGGACAAAGTTTTTTTGGAAAAATCCCTAAGCCCCGGGGTCACAATTTCAGCAAAAATCTGACTTTTGGCAATTCACTCAAAAATGGTGCCAAGCGGTTGCAAATGCTCCCCTGAAAGCTTTGGCAGTCGAAACAGAAGGCTTTTTATCACAGGAGAAGAAATCTGCCCTCAACAACTGAACTGGCGGAAAAAGATTTTTTTCAGCAAAAATCTGACTTTTGGCAAATCACTCAAAAATGGTGCCAAACGCTTGCAAATGCTCCCCTGAAAGTTTTTGCAGTCGAAACAGAAGGCTTTTTATCACAGGAGAAGAAATCAGCCCTCAACAACTTAAACGGCGGAAAAAGATTTTTTTGAAAAAATCCCTAAGCCCCGGGGTCACAATTTCAGCAAAAATCTGACTTTTGGGAAATCACTCAAAAATGGTGCCAAACGCTTGCAAATGCTCCTCTGAAAGCTTTGGCGATGCAAACAGAAGGCGTTTTATCACAGGACAAGAAATCAGCCCTCGAAAACTTAAACGGCGGAAAAAGATTTTTTTGAAAAAATCCCTAAGCCCCGGGGTCAGAATTTCAGCAAAAATCTGACTTTTGGCTATTCGCTCAAAAATGGTGCCAAACGCTTGCAAATGCTCCTCTGAAAGCTTTGGCGATGCAAACAGAAGGCGTTTTATCACAGGACAAGAAATCAGCCCTCAACAACTTAAACGGCGGAAAAAGATTTTTTTGAAAAAATCCCTAAGCCCCGGGGTCACAATTTCAGCAAAAATCTGACTTTTACCAAGTCACTGAAAAATGGTGCCAACCGGTTGCAAACGCTTCCCTGAAAGCTTTGGCAGTCGAAACAGAAGGCTTTTTAACACAGGAGAAGAAATCAGCCCTCAACAACTTAACCGGCGGAAAAAGATTTTTTTGAAAAAATCCCTAAGCCCCGGGGTCACAATTTCAGCAAAAATCTGACTTTTGGCAAATCACTCAAAAATGCTGCCAACCGGTTGCAAATGCTCCCCTGAAAGCTATGGCAGTCGAAAAGGAAGGCTTTTTAACACAGGACAAGAAATCAGCCCTCAGCAACTTAACCGGCGAAAAAAGATTTTTTTGAAAAAATCCCTAAGCCCCGGGGTCAGAATTTCAGCAAAAATCTGACTTTTACCAATTCACTCAAAAATGGTGCCAACCGGTTGCAAATGCTCCCCTGAACGTTTCGGCAGTCGAAACAGAGGGCTTTTTATCACAGTACAAGAAATCAGCCCTCAACAACTTAACCGGCGGAAAAAGAATTTTTTGAAAAAATCCCTAAGCCCCGGGGTCACAATTTCAGCAAAAATCTGACTTTTGGGAAATCACTCAAAAATGGTGCCAAACGCTTGCAAATGCTCCCCTGAAAGGTTTGGAAGTCGAAAAGGAAGGGTTTTTAACACAGGACAAGAAATCAGCCCTCAACAACTTAACTGGCGGAAAAAGATTTTTTTCAGCAAAAATCTGACTTTTGGCAAATCACTCAAAAATGGTGCCAAACACTTGCAAATGCTCCCCTGAAAGGTTTGGCGGTCAAAAAGGAAGGCTTTTTAACACAGGAGAAGAAATCAGCCCTCAACAACTTAACCGGCGGAAAAAGATTTTTTTGAAAAAATCCCTAAGCCCCGGGGTCACAATTTCTGCAAAAATCTGACTTTTGGCAAATCACTCAAAAATGGTGCCAAACGCTTGCAAATGCTCCCCTGAAAGCTTTGGCAGTCGAAACAGAAGGCTTTTTAACACAGGAGAAGAAATCAGCCCTCCACAACTTAACCGGCGGACAAAGTTTTTTTTGTAAAAATCCCTAAGCCCCGGGGTCACAATTTCTGCAAAAATCTGACTTTTGGCAAATCACTCAAAAATGGTGCCAAACGCTTGCAAATGCTCCCCTGAAAGCTTTGGCGATGCAACAGAAGGCGTTTTATCAAAGGACAAGAAATCAGCCCTCGAAAACTTAAACGGCGGAAAAAGATTTTTTCGAAAAAATCCCTAAGCCCCGGGGTCACAATTTCAGCAAAAATCTGACTTTTACCAAGTCACTCAAAAATGGTGCCAACCGGTTGCAAACGCTCCCCTGAAAGCTTTGGCAGTCGAAACAGAAGGCTTTTTAACACAGGACAAGAAATCAGCCCTCAACAACTTAACCGGCGGAAAAAGAATTTTTTGAAAAAATCCCTAAGCCCCGGGGTCACAATTTCAGCAAAAATCTGACTTTTGGGAAATCACTCAAAAATGGTGCCAAACGCTTGCAAATGCTCCCCTGAAAGGTTTGGAAGTGGAAAAGGAAGGGTTTGTAACACAGGACAAGAAATCAGCCCTCAACAACTTAACTGGCGGAAAAAGATTTTTTTCAGCAAAAATCTGACTTTTGGCAAATCACTCAAAAATGGTGCCAAACGCTTGCAAATGCTCCCCTGACAGTTTTTGCAGTCGAAACAGAAGGCTTTTTATCACAGGAGAAGAAATCAGCCCTCAACAACTTAACCGGCGGAAAAAGATTTTTTTGAAAAAAACCCTAAGCCCCGGGCTCACAATTTCAGCAAAAATCTGACTTTTGGCAAATCACTCAAAAATGGTGCCAAACACTTGCAAATGCTCCCCTGAAAGGTTTGGCAGTCGAAAAGGAAGGCTTTTTAACACAGGACAAGAAATCAGCCCTCAGCAACTTAACCGGCGAAAAAAGATTTTTTTGAAAAAATCCCTAAGCCCCGGGGTCACAATTTCAGCAAAAATCTGACTTTTGGAAATTCGCTCAAAAATGGTGCCAACCGGTTGCAAATTCTCCCCTTAACGTTTTGGCAGTCGAAACAGAGGGCTTTTTATCACAGGACAAGAAATCAGCCCTCAACAACTTAACCGGCAGAAAAAGATTTTTTTGAAAAAATCCCTAAACCCCGGGGTCACAATTTCAGCAAAAATCTGACTTTTGGCAAATTCACTCAAAAATGGTGCCAACCGGTTGCAAATGCTCCCCTGAAAGCTTTGGCAGTCGAAACAGAATGCTTTTTATCACAGGAGAAGAAATCAGCCCTCAGCAACTTAACCATCGAAAAAAGATTTTTTTGAAAAAATCCCTAAGCCCCGGGGTCACAATTTCAGCAAAAATCTGACTTTTGGAAATTCGCTCAAAAATGGTGCCAAACGCTTGCAAATGCTCCCCTGAAAGCTTTCGCGATGCAAACAGAAGGCGTTTTATCACAGGACAAGCATTCAGCCCTCAACAACTTAAACGGCGGACAAAGTTTTTTTGGAAAAATCCCTAAGCCCCGGGGTCACAATTTCAGCAAAAATCTGACTTTTGGCAATTCACTCAAAAATGGTGCCAAGCGGTTGCAAATGCTCCCCTGAAAGCTTTGGCAGTCGAAACAGAAGGCTTTTTATCACAGGAGAAGAAATCTGCCCTCAACAACTGAACTGGCGGAAAAAGATTTTTTTCAGCAAAAATCTGACTTTTGGCAAATCACTCAAAAATGGTGCCAAACGCTTGCAAATGCTCCCCTGAAAGTTTTTGCAGTCGAAACAGAAGGCTTTTTATCACAGGAGAAGAAATCAGCCCTCAACAACTTAAACGGCGGAAAAAGATTTTTTTGAAAAAATCCCTAAGCCCCGGGGTCACAATTTCAGCAAAAATCTGACTTTTGGGAAATCACTCAAAAATGGTGCCAAACGCTTGCAAATGCTCCTCTGAAAGCTTTGGCGATGCAAACAGAAGGCGTTTTATCACAGGACAAGAAATCAGCCCTCGAAAACTTAAACGGCGGAAAAAGATTTTTTTGAAAAAATCCCTAAGCCCCGGGGTCAGAATTTCAGCAAAAATCTGACTTTTGGCTATTCGCTCAAAAATGGTGCCAAACGCTTGCAAATGCTCCTCTGAAAGCTTTGGCGATGCAAACAGAAGGCGTTTTATCACAGGACAAGAAATCAGCCCTCAACAACTTAAACGGCGGAAAAAGATTTTTTTGAAAAAATCCCTAAGCCCCGGGGTCACAATTTCAGCAAAAATCTGACTTTTACCAAGTCACTGAAAAATGGTGCCAACCGGTTGCAAACGCTCCCCTGAAAGCTTTGGCAGTCGAAACAGAAGGCTTTTTAACACAGGAGAAGAAATCAGCCCTCAACAACTTAACCGGCGGAAAAAGATTTTTTTGAAAAAATCCCTAAGCCCCGGGGTCACAATTTCTGCAAAAATCTGACTTTTGGCAAATCACTCAAAAATGGTGCCAAACACTTGCAAATGCTCCCCTGAAAGGTTTGGCAGTCGAAAAGGAAGGCTTTTTAACACAGGACAAGAAATCAGCCCTCAGCAACTTAACCGGCGAAAAAAGATTTTTTTGAAAAAATCCCTAAGCCCCGGGGTCAGAATTTCAGCAAAAATCTGACTTTTACCAATTCACTCAAAAATGGTGCCAACCGGTTGCAAATGCTCCCCTTAACGTTTTGGCAGTCGAAAAAGAGGGCTTTTTATCACAGGACAAGAAATCAGCCCTCAACAACTTAACCGGCAGAAAAAGATTTTTTTGAAAAAATCCCTAAGCCCCGGGGTCACAATTTCAGCAAAAATCTGACTTTTGGCATATTCACTCAAAAATGCTGCCAACCGGTTGCAAATGCTCCCCTGAAAGCTATGGCAGTCGAAACAGAAGGCTTTTTAACACAGGAGAAGAAATCAGCCCTCAACAACTTAACCTGCGGAAAAAGAATTTTTTCAAAAAAATCCCTAAGCCCCGGGGTCACAATTTCAGCTAAAATCTGACTTTTACCAAGTCACTGAAAAATGGTGCCAACCGGTTGCAAATGCTCCCCTGAACGTTTCGGCAGTCGAAACAGAGGGCTTTTTATCACAGTACAAGAAATCAGCCCTCAACAACTTAACCGGCGGAAAAAGAATTTTTTGAAAAAATCCCTAAGCCCCGGGGTCACAATTTCAGCAAAAATCTGACTTTTGGGAAATCACTCAAAAATGGTGCCAAACGCTTGCAAATGCTCCCCTGAAAGGTTTGGAAGTCGAAAAGGAAGGGTTTTTAACACAGGACAAGAAATCAGCCCTCAACAACTTAACTGGCGGAAAAAGATTTTTTTCAGCAAAAATCTGACTTTTGGCAAATCACTCAAAAATGGTGCCAAACACTTGCAAATGCTCCCCTGAAAGGTTTGGCGGTCAAAAAGGAAGGCTTTTTAACACAGGACAAGAAATCAGCCCTCAGCAACTTAACCGGCGAAAAAAGACTTTTTTTGAAAAAATCCCTAAGCCCCGGGGTCAGAATTTCAGCAAAAATCTGACTTTTACCAATTCACTCAAAAATGGTGCCAACCGGTTGCAAATGCTCCCCTTAACGTTTTGGCAGTCGAAACAGAGGGCTTTTTATCACAGGACAAGAAATCAGCCCTCAACAACTTAACCGGCAGAAAAAGATTTTTTTGAAAAAATCCCTAAGCCCCGGGGTCACAATTTCAGCAAAAATCTGACTTTTGGCAAATTCACTCAAAAATGGTGCCCACCGGTTGCAAATGCTCCCCTGAAAGCTTTGGCAGTCGAAACAGAAGGTTTTTTATCACAGGAGAAGAAATCAGCCCTCAACAACTTAACTGGCGGAAAAATATTTTTTTCAGCAAAAATCTGACTTTTGGCAAATCACTCAAAAATGGTGCCAAACGCTTGCAAACGCTCCTCTGAAAGCTTTGGCGATGCAAACAGAAGGCGTTTTATCACAGGACAAGAAATCAGCCCTCGAAAACTTAAACGGCGGAAAAAGATTTTTTTGAAAAAATCCCTAAGCCCCGGGGTCAGAATTTCAGCAAAAATCTGACTTTTGGCTATTCGCTCAAAAATGGTGCCAAACGCTTGCAAATGCTCCTCTGAAAGCTTTGGCGATGCAAACAGAAGGCGTTTTATCACAGGACAAGAAATCAGCCCTCGAAAACTTAAACGGCGGAAAAAGATTTTTTTGAAAAAATCCCTAAGCCCCGGGGTCAGAATTTCAGCAAAAATCTGACATTTACCAATTCACTCAAAAATGGTGCCAACCGGTTGCAAATGCTCCCCTGAAAGCTTTGGCAGTCGAAACAGAAGGCGTTTTAACACAGGAGAAGAAATCAGCCCTCAACAACTTAACCGGCGGAAAAAGATTTTTTCGAAAAAATCCCTAAGCCCCGGGGTCACAATTTCAGCTAAAATCTAACTTTTGGCAAATCACTCGACAATGTTGCCAAACGCTTGCAAATGCTCCCCTGAACGTTTCGGCAGTCGAAACAGAGGGCTTTTTATCACAGTACAAGAAATCAGCCCTCAACAACTTAACCGGTGAAAAAAGAATTTTTTGAAAAAATCCCTAAGCCCCGGGGTCACAATTTCAGCAAAAATCTGACTTTTACCAATTAACTCAAAAATGGTGCCAACCGGTTGCAAATGCTCCCCTGAAAGCTCTTGCAGTCGAAACAGAAGGCTTTTTAACACAGGAGAAGAAATCAGCCCTCAACAACTTAACCGGCGGAAAAAGATTTTTTTGAAAAAATCCCTAAGCCCCGGGCTCACAATTTCTGCAAAAATCTGACTTTTGGCAAATCACTCAAAAATGGTGCCAAACACTTGCAAATGCTCCCCTGAAAGGTTTGGCAGTCGAAAAGGAAGGCTTTTTAACACAGGACAAGAAATCAGCCCTCAGCAACTTAACCGGCGAAAAAAGATTTTTTTGAAAAAATCCCTAAGCCCCGGGGTCAGAATTTCAGCAAAAATCTGACTTTTACCAATTCACTCAAAAATGGTGCCAACCGGTTGCAAATGCTCCCGTTAACGTTTTGGCAGTCGAAAAAGAGGGCTTTTTATCACAGGACAAGAAATCAGCCCTCAACAACTTAACCGGCAGAAAAAGATTTTTTTGAAAAAATCCCTAAGCCCCGGGGTCACAATTTCAGCAAAAATCTGACTTTTGGCAAATTCACTCAAAAATGGTGCCAACCGGTTGCAAATGCTCCCCTGAAAGCTATGGCAGTCGAAACAGAAGGCTTTTTAACACAGGAGAAGAAATCAGCCCTCAACAACTTAACCTGCGGAAAAAGAATTTTTTCAAAAAAATCCCTAAGCCCCGGGGTCACAATTTCAGCTAAAATCTGACTTTTACCAAGTCACTGAAAAATGGTGCCAACCGGTTGCAAATGCTCCCCTGAACGTTTCGGCAGTCGAAACAGAGGGCTTTTTATCACAGTACAAGAAATCAGCCCTCAACAACTTAACCGGCGGAAAAAGATTTTTTCGAAAAAATCCCTAAGCCCCGGGGTCACAATTTCAGCAAAAATCTGACTTTTACCAAGTCACTGAAAAATGGTGCCAACCGGTTGCAAACGCTCCCCTGAAAGCTTTGGCAGTCGAAACAGAAGGCTTTTTAACACAGGACAAGAAATCAGCCCTCAACAACTTAACCGGCGGAAAAAGAATTTTTTGAAAAAATCCCTAAGCCCCGGGGTCACAATTTCAGCAAAAATCTGACTTTTGGGAAATCACTCAAAAATGGTGCCAAACGCTTGCAAATGCTCCCCTGAAAGGTTTGGAAGTCGAAAAGGAAGGGTTTTTAACACAGGACAAGAAATCAGCCCTCAACAACTTAACTGGCGGAAAAAGATTTTTTTCAGCAAAAATCTGACTTTTGGCAAATCACTCAAAAATGGTGCCAAACACTTGCAAATGCTCCCCTGAAAGGTTTGGCGGTCAAAAAGGAAGGCTTTTTAACACAGGACAAGAAATCAGCCCTCAGCAACTTAACCGGCGAAAAAAGACTTTTTTTGAAAAAATCCCTAAGCCCCGGGGTCAGATTTTCAGCAAAAATCTGACTTTTACCAATTCACTCAAAAATGGTGCCAACCGGTTGCAAATGCTCCCCTTAACGTTTTGGCAGTCGAAACAGAGGGCTTTTTATCACAGGACAAGAAATCAGCCCTCAACAACTTAACCGGCAGAAAAAGATTTTTTTGAAAAAATCCCTAAGCCCCGGGGTCACAATTTCAGCAAAAATCTGACTTTTGGCAAATTCACTCAAAAATGGTGCCAACCGGTTGCAAATGCTCCCCTGAAAGCTTTGGCAGTCGAAACAGAAGGTTTTTTATCACAGGAGAAGAAATCAGCCCTCAACAACTTAACTGGCAGAAAAATATTTTTTTCAGCAAAAATCTGACTTTTGGCAAATCACTCAAAAATGGTGCCAAAAGCTTGAAAATGCTCCCCTGAAAGCTTTGGCAGTCAAAACAGAAGGCTTTTTATCACAGGAGAAGAAATCAGCCCTCAGCAACTTAACCGGCGAAAAAAGATTTTTTTGAAAAAATCCCTAAGCCCCGGGGTCAGAATTTCAGCAAAAATCTGACTTTTGGCTATTCGCTCAAAAATGGTGCCAAACGCTTGCAAATGCTCCTCTGAAAGCTTTGGCGATGCAAACAGAAGGCGTTTTATCACAGGACAAGAAATCAGCCCTCGAAAACTTAAACGGCGGAAAAAGATTTTTTTGAAAAAAACCCTAAGCCCCGGGGTCAGAATTTCAGCAAAAATCTGACTTTTACCAATTCACTCAAAAATGGTGCCAACCGGTTGCAAATGCTCCCCTGAAAGCTTTTGCAGTCGAAACAGAAGGCTTTTTAACACAGGACAAGAAATCAGCCCTCAACAACTTAACCGGCGGAAAAAGATTTTTTTGAAAAAATCCCTAAGCCCCGGGGTCACAATTTCAGCTAAAATGTGACTTTTACCAATTCACTCAAAAATGGTGCCAACCGGTTGCAAATGCTCCCCTGAAAGCTTTGGCAGTCGAAACAGAAGGCTTTTTAACACAGGAGAAGAAATCAGCCCTCAACAACTTAACCGGCGGAAAAAGATTTTTTCGAAAAAATCCCTAAGCCCCGGGGTCACAATATCAGCAAAAATCTGACTTTTACCAAGTCACTCAAAAATGGTGCCAACCGGTTGCAAACGCTCCCCTGAAAGCTTTGGCAGTCGAAACAGAAGGCTTTTTAACACAGGACAAGAAATCAGCCCTCAACAACTTAACCGGCGGAAAAAGATTTTTTTGAAAAAATCCCTAAGCCCCGGGGTCACAATTTCAGCAAAAATCTGACTTTTGGGAAATCACTCAAAAATGGTGCCAAACGCTTGCAAATGCTCCCCTGAAAGGTTTGGAAGTCGAAAAGGAAGGGTTTTTAACACAGGACAAGAAATCAGCCCTCAACAACTTAACTGGCGGAAAAAGATTTTTTTCAGCAAAAATCTGACATTTACCAATTCACTCAAAAATGGTGCCAACCGGTTGCAAATGCTCCCCTGAAAGCTTTTGCAGTCGAAACAGAAGGCTTTTTAACACAGGACAAGAAATCAGCCCTCAACAACTTAACCGGCGGAAAAATATTTTTTTGAAAAAATCCCTAAGCCCCGGGGTCACAATTTCAGCAAAAATCTGACTTTTGGCAATTCACTCAAAAATGGTGCCAAACGCTTGCAAATGCTCCCCTGAAAGGTTTGGCAGTCGAAAAGGAAGGGTTTTTAACACAGGACAAGAAATCAGCCCTCAACAACTTAACCGTCGGAAAAAGATTTTTTTGAAAAAATCCCTAAGCCCCGGGGTCACAATTTCAGCAAAAATCTGCCTTTTGGCAATTCGCTCAAAAATGGTGCCATGCGGTTGCAAATGCTCCCCTGAAGGCTTTGGCAGTCGAAACAGAAGGCTTTTTATCACAGGAGAAGAAATCAGCCCTCAACAACTTAACCGGCGGAAAAAGATTTTTTTGAAAAAATCCCTAAGCCCCGGGGTCACAATTTCAGCAAAAATCTGACTTTTGGCAAATCATTCAAAAATGGTGCCAAACGCTTGCAAATGCTCCCCTGAAAGGTTTGGAAGTCGAAAAGGAAGGGTTTTTAACACAGGACAAGAAATCAGCCCTCAACAACTTAACTGGCGGAAAAAGATTTTTTTCAGCAAAAATCTGACTTTTGGCAAATCACTCAAAAATGGTGCCAAACGCTTGCAAATGCTCCCCTGAAAGTTTTTGCAGTCGAAACAGAATGCTTTTTATCACAAGGAGAAGAAATCAGCCCTCAACAACTTAACCGGCAGAAAAAGATTTTTTTGAAAAAATCCCTAAGCCCCGGGGTCACAATTTCAGCAAAAATCTGACTTTTGGCAAATCACTCAAAAATGGTGCCAAACACTTGCAAATGCTCCCCTGAAAGGTTTGGCAGTCTAAAAGGAAGGCTTTTTAACACAGGACAAGAAATCAGCCCTCAGCAACTTAACCGGTGAAAAAAGATTTTTTTGAAAAAATCCCTAAGCCCCGGGGTCAGAATTTCAGCAAAAATCTGACTTTTACCAATTCACTCAAAAATGGTGCCAACCGGTTGCAAATGCTCCCCTGAAAGCTTTGGCAGTCGAAACAGAAGGCTTTTTAACACAGGAGAAGAAATCAGCCCTCAACAACTTAACCGGCGGAAAAAGATTTTTTCGAAAAAATCCCTAAGCCCCGGGGTCACAATATCAGCAAAAATCTGACTTTTACCAAGTCACTCAAAAATGGTGCCAACCGGTTGCAAACGCTCCCCTGAAAGCTTTGGCAGTCGAAACAGAAGGCTTTTTAACACAGGACAAGAAATCAGCCCTCAACAACTTAACCGGCGGAAAAAGATTTTTTTGAAAAAATCCCTAAGCCCCGGGGTCACAATTTCAGCAAAAATCTGACTTTTGGGAAATCACTCAAAAATGGTGCCAAACGCTTGCAAATGCTCCCCTGAAAGGTTTGGAAGTCGAAAAGGAAGGGTTTTTAACACAGGACAAGAAATCAGCCCTCAACAACTTAACTGGCGGAAAAAGATTTTTTTCAGCAAAAATCTGACATTTACCAATTCACTCAAAAATGGTGCCAACCGGTTGCAAATGCTCCCCTGAAAGCTTTTGCAGTCGAAACAGAAGGCTTTTTAACACAGGACAAGAAATCAGCCCTCAACAACTTAACCGGCGGAAAAATATTTTTTTGAAAAAATCCCTAAGCCCCGGGGTCACAATTTCAGCAAAAATCTGACTTTTGGCAATTCACTCAAAAATGGTGCCAAACGCTTGCAAATGCTCCCCTGAAAGGTTTGGCAGTCGAAAAGGAAGGGTTTTTAACACAGGACAAGAAATCAGCCCTCAACAACTTAACCGTCGGAAAAAGATTTTTTTGAAAAAATCCCTAAGCCCCGGGGTCACAATTTCAGCAAAAATCTGCCTTTTGGCAATTCGCTCAAAAATGGTGCCATGCGGTTGCAAATGCTCCCCTGAAGGCTTTGGCAGTCGAAACAGAAGGCTTTTTATCACAGGAGAAGAAATCAGCCCTCAACAACTTAACCGGCGGAAAAAGATTTTTTTGAAAAAATCCCTAAGCCCCGGGGTCACAATTTCAGCAAAAATCTGACTTTTGGCAAATCATTCAAAAATGGTGCCAAACGCTTGCAAATGCTCCCCTGAAAGGTTTGGAAGTCGAAAAGGAAGGGTTTTTAACACAGGACAAGAAATCAGCCCTCAACAACTTAACTGGCGGAAAAAGATTTTTTTCAGCAAAAATCTGACTTTTGGCAAATCACTCAAAAATGGTGCCAAACGCTTGCAAATGCTCCCCTGAAAGTTTTTGCAGTCGAAACAGAATGCTTTTTATCACAAGGAGAAGAAATCAGCCCTCAACAACTTAACCGGCAGAAAAAGATTTTTTTGAAAAAATCCCTAAGCCCCGGGGTCACAATTTCAGCAAAAATCTGACTTTTGGCAAATCACTCAAAAATGGTGCCAAACACTTGCAAATGCTCCCCTGAAAGGTTTGGCAGTCGAAAAGGAAGGCTTTTTAACACAGGACAAGAAATCAGCCCTCAGCAACTTAACCGGTGAAAAAAGATTTTTTTGAAAAAATCCCTAAGCCCCGGGGTCAGAATTTCAGCAAAAATCTGACTTTTACCAATTCACTCAAAAATGGTGCCAACCGGTTGCAAATGCTCCCCTTAACGTTTTGGCAGTCGAAACAGAGGGCTTTTTATCACAGGACAAGAAATCAGCCCTCAACAACTTAACCGGCAGAAAAAGATTTTTTTGAAAAAATCCCTAAGCCCCGGGGTCACAATTTCAGCAAAAATCTGACTTTTGGCAAATTCACTCAAAAATGGTGCCAACCGGTTGCAAATGCTCCCCTGAAAGCTTTGGCAGTCGAAACAGAAGGTTTTTTATCACAGGAGAAGAAATTAGCCCTCAACAACTTAACTGGCGGAAAAAGATTTTTTTCAGCAAAAATCTGACTTTTGGCAAATCACTCAAAAATGGTGCCAAACGATTGAAAATGCTCCCCTGAAAGCTTTGGCAGTCAAAACAGAAGGCTTTTTATCACAGGAGAAGAAATCAGCCCTCAGCAACTTGACCGGCGAAAAAAGATTTTTTTAAAAAATCCCTAAGCAAAAATCCGACTTTTGGCTATTCACTCAAAAATGGTGCCAAACGCTTGCAAATGCTCCTCTGAAAGCTTTGGCGATGCAAACAGAAGGCGTTTTATCACAGGACAAGAAATCAGCCCTCGAAAACTTAAACGGCGGAAAAAGATTTTTTTGAAAAAATCCCTAAGCCCCGGGGTCAGAATTTCAGCAAAAATCTGACTTTTACCACTTCACTCAAAAATGGTGCCAACCGGTTGCAAATGCTCCCCTGAAAGCTTTGGCAGTCGAAACAGAAGGCTTTTTAACACAGGACAAGAAATCAGCCCTCAACAACTTAACCGGCGGAAAAAGATTTTTTTGAAAAAATCCCTAAGCCCCGGGGTCACAATTTCAGCAAAAATGTGACTTTTACCAATTCACTCAAAAATGGTGCCAACCGGTTGCAAATGCTCCCCTGAAAGCTTTGGCAGTCGAAACAGAAGGCTTTTTAACACAGGAGAAGAAATCAGCCCTCAACAACTTAACCGGCGGAAAAAGATTTTTTCGAAAAAATCCCTAAGCCCCGGGGTCACAATATCAGCAAAAATCTGACTTTTACCAAGTCACTCAAAAATGGTGCCAACCGGTTGCAAACGCTCCCCTGAAAGCTTTGGCAGTCGAAACAGAAGGCTTTTTAACACAGGACAAGAAATCAGCCCTCAACAACTTAACCGGCGGAAAAAGATTTTTTTGAAAAAATCCCTAAGCCCCGGGGTCACAATTTCAGCAAAAATCTGACTTTTGGGAAATCACTCAAAAATGGTGCCAAACGCTTGCAAATGCTCCCCTGAAAGGTTTGGAAGTCGAAAAGGAAGGGTTTTTAACACAGGACAAGAAATCAGCCCTCAACAACTTAACTGGCGGAAAAAGATTTTTTTCAGCAAAAATCTGACATTTACCAATTCACTCAAAAATGGTGCCAACCGGTTGCAAATGCTCCCCTGAAAGCTTTTGCAGTCGAAACAGAAGGCTTTTTAACACAGGACAAGAAATCAGCCCTCAACAACTTAACCGGCGGAAAAATATTTTTTTGAAAAAATCCCTAAGCCCCGGGGTCACAATTTCAGCAAAAATCTGACTTTTGGCAATTCACTCAAAAATGGTGCCAAACGCTTGCAAATGCTCCCCTGAAAGGTTTGGCAGTCGAAAAGGAAGGGTTTTTAACACAGGACAAGAAATCAGCCCTCAACAACTTAACCGTCGGAAAAAGATTTTTTTGAAAAAATCCCTAAGCCCCGGGGTCACAATTTCAGCAAAAATCTGCCTTTTGGCAATTCGCTCAAAAATGGTGCCATGCGGTTGCAAATGCTCCCCTGAAGGCTTTGGCAGTCGAAACAGAAGGCTTTTTATCACAGGAGAAGAAATCAGCCCTCAACAAATTAACCGGCGGAAAAAGATTTTTTTGAAAAAATCCCTAAGCCCCGGGGTCACAATTTCAGCAAAAATCTGACTTTTGGGAAATCACTCAAAAATGGTGCCAAACGCTTGCAAATGCTCCCCTGAAAGGTTTGGCAGTCGAAAAGGAAGGGTTTTTAACACAGGACAAGAAATCAGCCCTCAACAACTTAACCGGCGGAAAAAGATTTTTTTGAAAAAATCCCTAAGCCCCGGGGTCACAATTTCAGCAAAAATCTGACTTTTGGCAATTTGCTCAAAAATGGTGCCAAACGCTTGCAAATGCTCCCCTGAAAGCTTTGGCGATGCAAACAGAAGGCGTTTTATCACAGGACAAGAAATCAGCCCTCGAAAACTTAACCGGCGGAAAAAGAATTTTTTCGAAAAAATCCCTAAGCCCCGGCGTCACAATTTCAGCAAAAATCTGACTTTTGGGAAATCACTCAAAAATGGCGCCAAACGCTTTGAAATGCGCCCCTGAAAGGTTTGGCAGTCGAAAAGGAAGGGTTTTTATCACAGGAGAAGAAATCAGCCCTCAACAACTTAACCGTCGGAAAAAGATTTTTTTGAAAAAATCCCTAAGCCCCGGGGTCACAATTTCAGCAAAAATCTGACTTTTGGCAATTCGCTCAAAAATGGTGCCAAACGCTTGCAAATGCTCCCCTGAAAGGTTTGGCAGTCGAAACAGAGGGCTTTTTATCACAGGACAAGAAATCAGCCCTCAACAACTTAACCGGCAGAGAAAGATTTTTTTGAAAAAAATCCCTAAGCCCAGAGTCACAATTTCAGCAGAATTCTGACTTTTGCCAATTCACTCAAAAATGGTGCCAACCGGTTGCAGAAGCTCCCCTGAAAGCTTTGGCAGTCAAAACAGAAGTCTTTTTATCACAGGAGAAGAAATCAGTCCTCGACAACTTAACCGGCGGACAAAGATTTTTTGAGAAAATCCCTAAGCCCCGGGTTCACAATTTCAGCAAAAATCTGACTTTTGGCAAATCACTCGAAAATGGTGACAAACGCTTGCAAATGCTCCCCTGAACGTTTCGGCAGTCGAAACAGAGGGCTTTTTATCACAGTACAAGAAATCAGCCCTCAACTACTTAACCGGCGGAAAAAGATTTTTTTGAAAAAATCCCTAAACCCCGGGGTCACAATTTCAGCAAAGATCTGACTTTTGGCAATTCACTCAAAAATGGTGCCAACCGGTTGCAAATGCTCCCCTGAAAGCTTTGGAAGTCGAAACAGAAGGCTTTTTACCACAGGAGAAGAAATCTGCCCTCAACAACTTAACTGGCGGAAAAAGATTTTTTCAGCAAAAATCTAACTTTTGGCAAATCACTCAAAAATGGTGCCAAATGCTTGCAAATGCTCCCCTGAAAGTTTTTGCAGTCGAAACAGAAGGCTTTTTATCACAGGACAAGAAATCAACCCTCAACAACTTAACCGGCAGAAAAAGATTTTTTTGAAAAAATCCCTCAGCCCCGGGGTCACCATTTCAGCAAAAATCTGACTTTTGCCAATTCACTCAAAAATGGTGCCAACCGGTTGCAAATGCTCCCCTGAAACATTTGGCAGTCGAGACAGAAGGCTTTTTATCACAGGAGAAGAAATCAGCCTCAACAACTTAACCGGCGGAAAAAGATTTTTTTGAAAAAATCCCTAAGCCCCGGGGTCACAATTTCAGCAAAAATCTGACTTTTGGGAAATCACTCAAAAATGGTGCCAAACGCTTGCAAATGCTCCCCTGAAAGGTTTGGCAGTCGAAAAGGAAGGGTTTTTAACACAGGACAAGAAATCAGCCCTCAACAACTTAACCGGCGGAAAAAGATTTTTTTGAAAAAATCCCTAAGCCCCGGGTTCACAATTTCAGCAAAAATCTGACTTTTGGCAATTCGCTCAAAAATGGTGCCAAACGCTTGCAAATGCTCCCGTGAAAGGTTTGGCAGTCGAAAAGGAAGGGTTTTTAACACAGGACAAGAAATCAGCCCTCAACAACTTAACCGGCGGAAAAAGATTTTTTTGAAAAAATCCCTAAGCCCTGGGGTCACAATTTCAGCAAAAATCTGACTTTTGGCAATTCGCTCAAAAATGGTGCCAAACGCTTGCAAATGCTCCCCTGAAAGCTTTGGCGATGCAAACAGAAGGCGTTTTATCACAGGACAAGAAATCAGCCCTCGAAAACTTAACCGGCGGAAAAAGAATTTTTTCGAAAAAATCCCTAAGCCCCGGGGTCACAATTTCAGCAAAAATCTGACTTTTGGGAAATCACTCAAAAATGGTGCCAAACGCTTTGAAATGCGCCCCTGAAAGGTTTGGCAGTCGAAAAGGAAGGGTTTTTATCGCAGGAGAAGAAATCAGCCCTCAACAACTTAACCGGAGGAAAAAGAATTTTTTGAAAAAATCCCTAAGCCCCGGGGTCACAATTTCAGCAAAAATCTGACTTTTGAGAAATCACTCAAAAATGGTGCCAAACGCTTGCAAATGCTCCCCTGAAAGGTTTGGCAGTCGAAAAGGAAGGGTTTTTAACACAGGACAAGAAATCAGCCCTCAACAACTTAACCGGCGGAAAAAGATTTTTTTGAAAAAATCCCTAAGCCCCGTGTTCACAATTTCAGCAAAAATCTGACTTTTGGCAATTCGCTCAAAAATGGTGCCAAACGCTTGCAAATGCTCCCCTGAAAGGTTTGGCAGTCGAAAAGGAAGGGTTTTTAACACAGGACAAGAAATCAGCCCTCAACAACTTAACCGGCGGAAAAAGATTTTTTTGAAAAAATCCCTAAGCCCCGGGGTCACAATTTCAGCAAAAATCTGACTTTTGGCAATTCGCTCAAAAATGGTGCCAAACGCTTGCAAATGCTCCCCTGAAAGCTTTGGCGATGCAAACAGAAGGCGTTTTATCACAGGACAAGAAATCAGCCCTCGAAAACTTAACCGGCGGAAAAAGAATTTTTTCGAAAAAATCCCTAAGCCCCGTGGTCACAATTTCAGCAAAAATCTGACTTTTGGGAAATCACTCAAAAATGGTGCCAAACGCTTTGAAATGCGCCCCTGAAAGGTTTGGCAGTCGAAAAGGAAGGGTTTTTATCGCAGGAGAAGAAATCAGCCCTCAAAAACTTAACCGGAGGAAAAAGAATTTTTTGAAAAAATCCCTAAGCCCCGGGGTCACAATTTCAGCAAAAATCTGACTTTTGGGAAATCACTCAAAAATGGTGCCAAACGCTTGCAAATGCTCCCCTGAAAGGTTTGGCAGTCGAAAAGGAAGGCTTTTTATCACAGTACAAGAAATCAGCCCTCAACTACTTAACCGGCGGAAAAAGATTTTTTTGAAAAAATCCCTAAACCCCGGGGTCACAATTTCAGCAAAGATCTGACTTTTGGCAATTCACTCAAAAATGGTGCCAACCGGTTGCAAATGCTCCCCTGAAAGCTTTGGCAGTCGAAACAGAAGGCTTTTTATCACAGGAGAAGAAATCTGCCCTCAACAACTTAACTGGCGGAAAAAGATTTTTTCAGCAAAAATCTAACTTTTGGCAAATCACTCAAAAATGGTGCCAAACGCTTGCAAATGCTCCCCTGAAAGTTTTTGCAGTCGAAAAGGAAGGGTTTTTATCACAGGACAAGAAATCAGCCCTCGAAAACTTAAACGGCGGAAAAAGATTTTTTTGAAAAAATCCCTAAGCCCCGGGGTCAGAATTTCAGCAAAAATCTGACTTTTACCAATTCACTCAAAAATGGTGCCAACCGGTTGCAAATGCTCCCCTGAAAGCTTTTGCAGTCGAAACAGAAGGCTTTTTAACACAGGACAAGAAATCAGCCCTCAACAACTTAACCGGCGGAAAAAGATTTTTTTGAAAAAATCCCTAAGCCCCGGGGTCACAATTTCAGCAAAAATGTGACTTTTACCAATTCACTCAAAAATGGTGCCAACCGGTTGCAAATGCTCCCCTGAAACATTTGGCAGTCGAGACAGAAGGCTTTTTATCACAGGAGAAGAAATCAGCCTCAACAACTTAACCGGCGGAAAAAGATTTTTTTGAAAAAATCCCTAAGCCCCGGGGTCACAATTTCAGCAAAAATCTGACTTTTGGGAAATCACTCAAAAATGGTGCCAAACGCTTGCAAATGCTCCTCTGAAAGGTTTGGCAGTCGAAAAGGAAGGGTTTTTAACACAGGACAAGAAATCAGCCCTCAACAACTTAACCGGCGGAAAAAGATTTTTTTGAAAAAATCCCTAAGCCCCGGGGTCACAATTTCAGCAAAAATCTGACTTTTGGCAATTCGCTCAAAAATGGTGCCAAACGCTTGCAAATGCTCCCCTGAAAGCTTTGGCGATGCAAACAGAAGGCGTTTTATCACAGGACAAGAAATCAGCCCTCGAAAACTTAACCGGCGGAAAAAGAATTTTTTCGAAAAAATCCCTAAGCCCCGTGGTCACAATTTCAGCAAAAATCTGACTTTTGGGAAATCACTCAAAAATGGTGCCAAACGCTTTGAAATGCGCCCCTGAAAGGTTTGGCAGTCGAAAAGGAAGGGTTTTTATCGCAGGAGAAGAAATCAGCCCTCAACAACTTAACCGGAGGAAAAAGAATTTTTTGAAAAAAACCCTAAGCCCCGGGGTCACAATTTCAGCAAAAATCTGACTTTTGGGAAATCACTCAAAAATGGTGCCAAACGCTTGCAAATGCTCCCCTGAAAGGTTTGGCAGTCGAAAAGGAAGGGTTTTTAACACAGGACAAGAAATCAGCCCTCAACAACTTAAGCGGCGGAAAAAGATTTTTTTGAAAAAATCCCTAAGCCCCGGGGTCACAATTTCAGCAAAAATCTGACTTTTGGCAATTCGCTCAAAAATGGTGCCAAACGCTTGCAAATGCTCCCCTGAAAGGTTTGGCAGTCGAAAAGGAAGGGTTTTTAACACAGAACAAGAAATCAGCCCTCAACAACTTAACCGGCGGAAAAAGATTTTTTTGAAAAAATCCCTAAGCCCCGGGGTCACAATTTCAGCAAAAATCTGACTTTTGGCAATTCGCTCAAAAATGGTGCCAAACGCTTGCAAATGCTCCCCTGAAAGCTTTGGCGATGCAAACAGAAGGCGTTTTATCACAGGACAAGAAATCAGCCCTCGAAAACTTAACCGGCGGAAAAAGAATTTTTTCGAAAAAATCCCTAAGCCCCGGGGTCACAATTTCAGCAAAAATCTGACTTTTGGGAAATCACTCAAAAATGGTGCCAAACGCTTTGAAATGCGCCCCTGAAAGGTTTGGCAGTCGAAAAGGAAGGGTTTTTATCGCAGGAGAAGAAATCAGCCCTCAACAACTTAACCGGAGGAAAAAGAATTTTTTGAAAAAATCCCTAAGCCCCGGGGTCACAATTTCAGCAAAAATCTGACTTTTGGGAAATCACTCAGAAATGGTGCCAAACGCTTGCAAATGCTCCCCTGAAAGGTTTGGCAGTCGAAAAGGAAGGGTTTTTAACACAGGACAAGAAATCAGCCCTCAACAACTTAAGCGGCGGAAAAAGATTTTTTTGAAAAAATCCCTAAGCCCCGGGGTCACAATTTCAGCAAAAATCTGACTTTTGGCAATTCGCTCAAAAATGGTGCCAAACGCTTGCAAATGCTCCCCTGAAAGCTTTGGCGATGCAAACAGAAGGCGTTTTATCACAGGACAAGAAATCAGTCCACGACAACTTAAACGGGGGAAAAATATTGTTTGAAAAAATCCCTAAGCCCCGGGGTCACAATTTCAGCAAAAACCTGACTTTTGCCAATTCACTCAAAAATGGTGCCAAACGCTTGCAAATGCTCCCCTGAAAGGTTTGGCAGTCGAAACAGAGGGTTTTTTATCACAGGACAAGAAATCAGCCCTCAACAACTTAACTGGCGGAAAAATATTTTTTTCAGCAAAAATCTGACTTTTGGCAAATCACTCAAAAATGGTGCCAAACGCTTGAAAATGCTCCCCTGAAAGCTTTGGCAGTCAAAACAGAAGGCTTTTTATCACAGGAGAAGAAATCAGCCCTCAGCAACTTAACCGGCGAAAAAAGATTTTTTTGAAAAAATCCCTAAGCCCCGGGGTCAGAATTTCAGCAAAAATCTGACTTTTACCAATTCACTCAAAAATGGTGCCAACCGGTTGCAAATGCTCCCCTGAAAGCTTTTGCAGTCGAAACAGAAGGCTTTTTAACACAGGAGAAGAAATCAGCCCTCAACAACTTAACCGGCGGAAAAAGATTTTTTTGAAAAAATCCCTAAGCCCCGGGGTCACAATTTAAGCAAAAATCTGACTTTTGCCAATTCACTCAAAAATGGTGCCAAACGCTTGCAAATGCTCCCCTGAAAGGTTTGGCAGTCGAAACAGAGGGCTTTTTATCACAGTACAAGAAATCAGCCCTCAACTACTTAACCGGCGGAAAAAGATTTTTTTGAAAAAATCCCTAAACCCCGGGGTCACAATTTCAGCAAAGATCTGACTTTTGGCAATTCACTCAAAAATGGTGCCAAACGCTTGCAAATGCTCCCCTGAAAGGTTTGGCAGTCGAAACAGAGGGCTTTTTATCACAGTACAAGAAATCAGCCCTCAACTACTTAATCGGCGGAAAAAGATTTTTTTGAAAAAATCCCTAAACCCCGGGGTCACAATTTCAGCAAAGATCTGACTTTTGGCAATTCACTCAAAAATGGTGCCAACCGGTTGCAAATGCTCCCCTGAAAGCTTTGGCAGTCGAAACAGAAGGCTTTTTATCACAGGAGAAGAAATCTGCCCTCAACAACTTAACTGGCGGAAAAAGATTTTTTCAGCAAAAATCTAACTTTTGGCAAATCACTCAAAAATGGTGCCAAACGCTTGCAAATGCTCCCCTGAAAGTTTTTGCAGTCGAAAAGGAAGGGTTTTTATCACAGGACAAGAAATCAGCCCTCTAAAACTTAAACGGCGGAAAAAGATTTTTTTGAAAAAATCCCTAAGCCCCGGGGTCAGAATTTCAGCAAAGATCTGACTTTTGGCAAATTCACTCAAAAATGGTGCCAACCGGTTGCAAATGCTCCCCTGAAAGCTTTGGCAGTCGAAACAGAAGGTTTTTTATCACAGGAGAAGAAATCAGCCCTCAACAACTTAACTGGCGGAAAAATATTTTTTTCAGCAAAAATCTGACTTTTGGCAAATCACTCAAAAATGGTGCCAAACGCTTGAAAATGCTCCCCTGAAAGCTTTGGCAGTCAAAACAGAAGGCTTTTTATCACAGGAGAAGAAATCAGCCCTCAGCAACTTAACCGGCGAAAAAAGATTTTTTTGAAAAAATCCCTAAGCCCCGGGGTCAGAATTTCAGCAAAAATCTGACTTTTACCAATTCACTCAAAAATGGTGCCAACCGGTTGCAAATGCTCCCCTGAAAGCTTTTGCAGTCGAAACAGAAGGCTTTTTAACACAGGAGAAGAAATCAGCCCTCAACAACTTAACCGGCGGAAAAATATTTTTTTGAAAAAATCCCTATGCCCCGGGGTCACAATTTAAGCAAAAATCTGACTTTTGCCAATTCACTCAAAAATGGTGCCAAACGCTTGCAAATGCTCCCCTGAAAGGTTTGGCAGTCGAAACAGAGGGCTTTTTATCACAGGACAAGAAATCAGCCCTCAACAACTTAACCGGCAGAGAAAGATTTTTTTGAAAAAAATCCCTAAGCCCCGGAGTCACAATTTCAGCAGAATTCTGACTTTTGCCAATTCACTCAAAAATGGTGCCAACCGGTTGCAGAAGCTCCCCTGAAAGCTTTGGCAGTCAAAACAGAAGTCTTTTTCTCACAGGAGAAGAAATCAGCCCTCGACAACTTAACCGGCGGACAAAGATTTTTTGAGAAAATCCCTAAGCCCCGGGTTCACAATTTCAGCAAAAATCTGACTTTTGGCAAATCACTCGAAAATGGTGACAAACGCTTGCAAATGCTCCCCTGAACGTTTCGGCAGTCGAAACAGAGGGCTTTTTATCACAGTACAAGAAATCAGCCCTCAACTACTTAACCGGCGGAAAAAGATTTTTTTGAAAAAATCCCTAAACCCCGGGGTCACAATTTCAGCAAAGATCTGACTTTTGGCAATTCACTCAAAAATGGTGCCAACCGGTTGCAAATCCTCCCCTGAAAGCTTTGGAAGTCGAAACAGAAGGCTTTTTACCACAGGAGAAGAAATCTGCCCTCAACAACTTAACTGGCGGAAAAAGATTTTTTCAGCAAAGATCTGACTTTTGGCAATTCACTCAAAAATGGTGCCAACCGGTTGCAAATCCTCCCCTGAAAGCTTTGGAAGTCGAAACAGAAGGCTTTTTACCACAGGAGAAGAAATCTGCCCTCAACAACTTAACTGGCGGAAAAAGATTTTTTCAGCAAAAATCTAACTTTTGGCAAATCACTCAAAAATGGTGCCAAATGCTTGCAAATGCTCCCCTGAAAGTTTTTGCAGTCGAAACAGAAGGCTTTTTATCACAGGACAAGAAATCAGCCCTCAACAACTTAACCGGCAGAAAAAGATTTTTTTGAAAAAATCCCTCAGCCCCGGGGTCACCATTTCAGCAAAAATCTGACTTTTGGGAAATCACTCAAAAATGGTGCCAAACGCTTGCAAATGCTCCCCTGAAACATTTGGCAGTCGAGACAGAAGGCTTTTTATCACAGGAGAAGAAATCAGCCCTCAACAACTTAACCGGCGGAAAAAGATTTTTTTGAAAAAATCTCTAAGCCCCGGGGTCACAATTTCAGCAAAAATCTGACTTTTGGGAAATCACTCAAAAATGGTGCCAAACGCTTGCAAATGCTCCCCTGAAAGGTTTGGCAGTCGAAAAGGAAGGGTTTTTAACACAGGACAAGAAATCAGCCCTCGAAAACTTAACCGGCGGAAAAAGAATTTTTTCGAAAAAATCCCTAAGCCCCGGGGTCACAATTTCAGCAAAAATCTGACTTTTGGCAATTCGCTCAAAAATGGTGCCAAACGCTTGCAAATGCTCCCCTGAAAGGTTTGGCGATGCAAACAGAAGGCGATTTATCACAGGACAAGAAATCAGCCCTCGAAAACTTAACCGGCGGAAAAAGAATTTTTTCGAAAAAATCCCTAAGACCCGGGGTCAAAATTTCAAGAAAAATCTGACTTTTGGGAAATCACTCAAAAATGGTGCCAAACGCTTTGAAATGCGCCCCTGAAAGGTTTGGCAGTCGAAAAGGAAGGGTTTTTATCGCAGGAGAAGAAATCAGCCCTCAACAACTTAACCGGAGGAAAAAGAATTTTTTGAAAAAATCCCTAAGCCCCGGGGTCACAATTTCAGCAAAAATCTGACTTTTGGGAAATCACTCAAAAATGGTGCCAAACGCTTGCAAATGCTCCCCTGAAAGGTTTGGCAGTCGAAAAGGAAGGGTTTTTAACACAGGACAAGAAATCAGCCCTCAACAACTTAACCGGCGGAAAAAGATTTTTTTGAAAAAATCCCTAAGCCCCGGGGTCACAATTTCAGCAAAAATCTGACTTTTGGCAATTCGCTCAAAAATGGTGCCAAACGCTTGCAAATGCTCCCCTGAAAGCTTCGGCGATGCAAACAGAAGGCGTTTTATCACAGGACAAGAAATCAGTCCACGACAACTTAAACGGGGGAAAAATATTGTTTGAAAAAATCCCTAAGCCCCGGGGTCACAATTTCAGCAAAAACCTGACTTTTGCCAATTCACTCAAAAATGGTGCCAAACGCTTGCAAATGCTCCCCTGAAAGGTTTGGCAGTCGAAACAGAGGGCTTTTTATCACACGACAAGAAATCAGCCCTCAACAACTTAACCGGCGGAAAAAGATTTTTTTGAAAAAATCCCTAAGCCCCGGGGTCAGAATTTCAGCAAAAATCAGACTTTTGGGAAATCACTCAAAAATGGTGCCAACCGGTTGCAAATGCTCCCCTGAAAGCTTTGGCAGTCGAAACAGAAGGCTTTTTAACACAGGAGAAGAAATCAGCCGTCAACAACTTAACTGGCGGAAAAAGATTTTTTTGAAAAAATCCCTTAGCCCCCGGGGTCACAATTTCAGCAAAAATCTGACTTTTGGCAAATCACTCGAAAATGGTGCCAAACGCTTGCAAATGCTCCCCTGAACGTTTCGACAGTCGAAACAGAGGGCTTTTTATCACAGTACAAGAAATCAGCCCTCAACTACTTAACCGGCGGAAAAAGATTTTTTTGAAAAAATCCCTAAACCCCGGGGTCACAATTTCAGCAAAGATCTGACTTTTGGCAATTCACTCAAAAATGGTGCCAACCGGTTGCAAATGCTCCCCTGAAAGCTTTGGCAGTCGAAACAGAAGGCTTTTTATCACAGGAGAAGAAATCTGCCCTCAACAACTTAACTGGCGGAAAAAGATTTTTTCAGCAAAAATCTAACTTTTGGCAAATCACTCAAAAATGGTGCCAAACGCTTGCAAATGCTCCCCTGAAAGTTTTTGCAGTCGAAAAGGAAGGGTTTTTATCACAGGACAAGAAATCAGCCCTCGAAAACTTAAACGGCGGAAAAAGATTTTTTTGAAAAAATCCCTAAGCCCCGGGGTCAGAATTTCAGCAAAAATCTGACTTTTGGCTATTCGCTCAAAAATGGTGCCAAACGCTTGCAAATGCTCCTCTGAAAGCTTTGGCGATGCAAACAGAAGGCGTTTTATCACAGGACAAGAAATCAGCCCTCGAAAACTTAACCGGCGGAAAAAGATTTTTTTGAAAAAATCCCTAAGCCCCGGGGTCACAATTTCAGCAAAAATCTGACTTTTACCAATTCACTCAAAAATGGTGCCAACCGGTTGCAAATGCTCCCCTGAAAGCTTTTGCAGTCGAAACAGAAGGCTTTTTAACACAGGACAAGAAATCAGCCCTCAACAACTTAACCGGCGGAAAAAGATTTTTTTGAAAAAATCCCTAAGCCCCGGGGTCACAATTTCAGCAAAAATGTGACTTTTACCAAATCACTCAAAAATGGTGCCAACCGGTTGCAAATGCTCCCCTGAAAGCTTTGGCAGTCGAAACAGAAGGCTTTTTAACACAGGAGAAGAAATCAGCCCTCAACAACTTAACCGGCGGAAAAAGATTTTTTCGAAAAAATCCCTAAGCCCCGGCGTCACAATTTCAGCTAAAATCTAACTTTTGGCAAATCACTCGACAATGGTGCCAAACGCTTGCAAATGCTCCCCTGAACGTTTCGGCAGTCGAAACAGAGGGCTTTTTATCACAGTACAAGAAATCAGCCCTCAACAACTTAACCGGTGGAAAAAGATTTTTTTGAAAAAATCCCTAAGCCCCGGGGTCACAATTTCAGCAAAAATCTGACTTTTACCAATTAACTCAAAAATGGTGCCAACCAGTTGCAAATGCTCCCCTGAAAGCTCTTGCAGTCGAAACAGAAGGCTTTTTAACACAGGAGAAGAAATCAGCCCTCAACAACTTAACCGGCGGAAAAAGATTTTTTTGAAAAAATCCCTAAGCCCCGGGCTCACAATTTCTGCAAAAATCTGACTTTTGGCAAATCACTCAAAAATGGTGCCAAACACTTGCAAATGCTCCCCTGAAAGGTTTGGCAGTCGAAAAGGAAGGCTTTTTAACACAGGACAAGAAATCAGCCCTCAGCAACTTAACCGGCGAAAAAAGATTTTTTTGAAAAAATCCCTAAGCCCCGGGGTCAGAATTTCAGCAAAAATCTGACTTTTGGCTATTCGCTCAAAAATGGTGCCAAACGCTTGCAAATGCTCCTCTGAAAGCTTTGGCGATGCAAACAGAAGGCGTTTTATCACAGGACAAGAAATCAGCCCTCGAAAACTTAACCGGCGGAAAAAGATTTTTTTGAAAAAATCCCTAAGCCCCGGGGTCAGAATTTCAGCAAAAATGTGACTTTTACCAATTCACTCAAAAATGGTGCCAACCGGTTGCAAATGCTCCCCTGAAAGCTTTGGCAGTCGAAACAGAAGGCTTTTTAACACAGGAGAAGAAATCAGCCCTCAACAACTTAACCGGCGGAAAAAGATTTTTTCGAAAAAATCCCTAAGCCCCGGGGTCACAATTTCAGCTAAAATCTAACTTTTGGCAAATCACTCGACAATGGTGCCAAACGCTTGCAAATGCTCCCCTGAACGTTTCGGCAGTCGAAACAGAGGGCTTTTTATCACAGTACAAGAAATCAGCCCTCAACAACTTAACCGGTGAAAAAAGATTTTTTTGAAAAAATCCCTAAGCCCCGGGGTCACAATTTCAGCAAAAATCTGACTTTTACCAATTAACTCAAAAATGGTGCCAACCGGTTGCAAATGCTCCCCTGAAAGCTCTTGCAGTCGAAACAGAAGGCTTTTTAACACAGGAGAAGAAATCAGCCCTCAACAACTTAACCGGCGGAAAAAGATTTTTTTGAAAAAATCCCTAAGCCCCGGGCTCACAATTTCTGCAAAAATCTGACTTTTGGCAAATCACTCAAAAATGGTGCCAAACACTTGCAAATGCTCCCCTGAAAGGTTTGGCAGTCGAAAAGGAAGGCTTTTTAACACAGGACAAGAAATCAGCCCTCAGCAACTTAACCGGCGAAAAAAGTTTTTTTTGAAAAAATCCCTAAGCCCCGGGGTCAGAATTTCAGCAAAAATCTGACTTTTACCAATTCACTCAAAAATGGTGCCAACCGGTTGTAAATGCTCCCCTTAACGTTTTGACAGTCGAAAAAGAGGGCTTTTTATCACAGGACAAGAAATCAGCCCTCAACAACTTAACCGGCAGAAAAAGATTTTTTTGAAAAAATCCCTAAGCCCCGGGGTCACAATTTCAGCAAAAATCTGACTTTTGGCAAATTCACTCAAAAATGGTGGCGACCGGTTGCAAATGCTCCCCTGAAAGCTTTGGCAGTCGAAACAGAAAGCTTTTTAACACAGGAGAAGAAATCAGCCCTCAACAATTTAACCTGCGGAAAAAGAATTTTTTCAAAAAAATCCCTAAGCCCCGGGGTCACAATTTCAGCAAAAATCTGACTTTTACCAAGTCACTGAAAAATG
The DNA here is from genome assembly GCF_964270895.1 of Podarcis filfolensis. Lineage (NCBI taxonomy): Eukaryota > Metazoa > Chordata > Lepidosauria > Squamata > Lacertidae > Podarcis > Podarcis filfolensis. The sequence goes on from NC_139610.1 coordinate 16,494,413, forward strand.
GTGCCAACCGGTTGCAAACGCTCCCCTGAACGTTTCGGCAGTCGAAACAGAGGGCTTTTTATCACAGTACAAGAAATCAGCCCTCAACAACTTAACCGGCGGAAAAAGATTTTTTCGAAAAAATCCCTAAGCCCCGGGGTCACAATTTCAGCAAAAATCTGACTTTTGGGAAATCACTCAAAAATGGTGCCAAACGCTTGCAAATGCTCCCCTGAAAGGTTTGGAAGTCGAAAAGGAAGGGTTTTTAACACAGGACAAGAAATCAGCCCTCAACAACTTAACTGGCGGAAAAAGATTTTTTTCAGCAAAAATCTGACTTTTGGCAAATCACTCAAAAATGGTGCCAAACACTTGCAAATGCTCCCCTGAAAGGTTTGGCAGTCAAAAAGGAAGGCTTTTTAACACAGGACAAGAAATCAGCCCTCAGCAACTTAACCGGCGAAAAAAGATTTTTTTGAAAAAATCCCTAAGCCCCGGGGTCAGAATTTCAGCAAAAATCTGACTTTTGGCAAATTCACTCAAAAATGGTGCCAACCGGTTGCAAATGCTCCCCTGAAAGCTTTGGCAGTCGAAACAGAAGGTTTTTTATCACAGGAGAAGAAATCAGCCCTCAACAACTTAACTGGCGGAAAAATATTTTTTTCAGCAAAAATCTGACTTTTGGCAAATCACTCAAAAATGGTGCCAAACGCTTGAAAATGCTCCCCTGAAAGCTTTGGCAGTCGAAACAGAAGGCTTTTTAACACAGGAGAAGAAATCAGCCCTCAACAACTTAACCTGCGGAAAAAGATTTTTTTGAAAAAATCCCTAAGCCCCGGGGTCAGAATTTCAGCTAAAATCTGACTTTTGGCAAATCACTCGACAATGGTGCCAAACGCTTGCAAATGCTCCCCTGAACGTTTCGGCAGTCGAAACAGAGGGTTTTTTATCACAGTACAAGAAATCAGCCCTCAACAACTTAACCGGCGGAAAAAGATTTTTTCGAAAAAATCCCTAAGCCCCGGGGTCACAATTTCAGCAAAAATCTGACTTTTACCAAGTCACTGAAAAATGGTGCCAACCGGTTGCAAACGCTCCCCTGAAAGCTTTTGCAGTCGAAACAGAAGGCTTTTTAACACAGGACAAGAAATCAGCCATCAACAACTTAACCGGCGGAAAAATATTTTTTTGAAAAAATCCCTAAGCCCCGGGGTCACAATTTCAGCAAAAATGTGACTTTTACCAATTCACTCAAAAATGGTGCGAACCGGTTGCAAATGCTCCCCTGAAAGCTTTGGCAGTCGAAACAGAAGGCTTTTTAACACAGGAGAAGAAATCAGCCCTCAACAACTTAACCGGCGGAAAAAGATTTTTTCGAAAAAATCCCGAAGCCCCGGGGTCACAATTTCAGCAAAAATCTGACTTTTACCAAGTCACTCAAAAATGGTGCGAACCGGTTGCAAACGCTCCCCTGAAAGCTTTGGCAGTCGAAACAGAAGGCTTTTTAACACAGGACAAGAAATCAGCCCTCAACAACTTAACCGGCGGAAAAAGAATTTTTTGAAAAAATCCCTAAGCCCCGGGGTCACAATTTCAGCAAAAATCTGACTTTTGGCAAATCACTCAAAAATGGTGCCAAACGCTTGCAAATGCTCCCCTGAAAGGTTTGGCAGTCGAAACAGAAGGTTTTTTATCACAGGAGAAGAAATTAGCCCTCAACAACTTAACTGGCGGAAAAAGATTTTTTTCAGCAAAAATCTGACTTTTGGCAAATCACTCAAAAATGGTGCCAAACGATTGAAAATGCTCCCCTGAAAGCTTTGGCAGTGAAAACATAAGGCTTTTTATCACAGGAGAAGAAATCAGCCCTCAGCAACTTAACCGGCGAAAAAAGATTTTTTTTAAAAATCCCTAAGCAAAAATCCGACTTTTGGCTATTCACTCAAAAATGGTGCCAAACGCTTGCAAATGCTCCTCTGAAAGCTTTGGCGATGCAAACAGAAGGCGTTTTATCACAGGACAAGAAATCAGCCCTCGAAAACTTAAACGGCGGAAAAAGATTTTTTTGAAAAAATCCCTAAGCCCCGGGGTCAGAATTTCAGCAAAAATCTGACTTTTACCAATTCACTCAAAAATGGTGCCAACCGGTTGCAAATGCTCCCCTGAAAGCTTTTGCAGTCGAAACAGAAGGCTTTTTAACACAGGACAAGAAATCAGCCCTCAACAACTTAACCAGCGGAAAAAGATTTTTTTGAAAAAATCCCTAAGCCCCGGGGTCACAATTTCAGCAAAAATGTGACTTTTACCAATTCACTCAAAAATGGTGCCAACCGGTTGCAAATGCTCCCCTGAAAGCTTTGGCAGTCGAAACAGAAGGCTTTTTAACACAGGAGAAGAAATCAGCCCTCAACAACTTAACCGGCGGAAAAAGATTTTTTTGAAAAAATCCCTAAGCAATTTCAGCAAAAATCTGACTTTTGGCAATTCACTCAAAAATGGTGCCAAACGCTTGCAAATGCTCCCCTGAAAGGTTTGGCAGTCGAAAAGGAAGGGTTTTTAACACAGGACAAGAAATCAGCCCTCAACAACTTAACCGTCGGAAAAAGATTTTTTTGAAAAAATCCCTAAGCCCCGGGGTCACAATTTCAGCAAAAATCTGCCTTTTGGCAATTCGCTCAAAAATGGTGCCATGCGGTTGCAAATGCTCCCCTGAAGGCTTTGGCAGTCGAAACAGAAGGCTTTTTATCACAGGAGAAGAAATCAGCCCTCAACAACTTAACCGGCGGAAAAAGATTTTTTTGAAAAAATCCCTAAGCCCTGGCGTCACAATTTCAGCAAAAATCTGACTTTTGGGAAATCACTCAAAAATGGTGCCAAACGCTTTGAAATGCTCCCCTGAAAGCTTTGGCGATGCAAACAGAAGGCGTTTTATCACAGGACAAGAAATCAGTCCACGACAACTTAAACGGGGGAAAAATATTTTTTGAAAAAATCCCTAAGCCCCGGGGTCACAATTTCAGCAAAAACCTGACTTTTGCCAATTCACTCAAAAATGGTGCCAAACGCTTGCAAATGCTCCCCTGAAAGGTTTGGCAGTCGAAACAGAGGGCTTTTTATCACAGGACAAGAAATCAGCCCTCAACAACTTAACCGGCAGAGAAAGATTTTTTTGAAAAAAATCCCTAAGCCCCGGAGTCACAATTTCAGCAGAATTCTGACTTTTGCCAATTCACTCAAAAATGGTGCCAACCGGTTTCAGAAGCTCCCCTGAAAGCTTTGGCAGTCAAAACAGAAGTCTTTTTATCACAGGAGAAGAAATCAGCCCTCGACAACTTAACCGGCGGACAAAGATTTTTTGAGAAAATCCCTAAGCCCCGGGTTCACAATTTCAGCAAAGATCTGACTTTTGGCAATTCACTCAAAAATGGTGCCAACCGGTTGCAAATGCTCCCATGAAAGCTTTGGAAGTCGAAACAGAAGGCTTTTTACCACAGGAGAAGAAATCTGCCCTCAACAACTTAACTGGCGGAAAAAGATTTTTTCAGCAAAAATCTAACTTTTGGCAAATCACTCAAAAATGGTGCCAAATGCTTGCAAATGCTCCCCTGAAAGTTTTTGCAGTCGAAACAGAAGGCTTTTTATCACAGGACAAGAAATCAGCCCTCAACAACTTAACCGGCAGAAAAAGATTTTTTTGAAAAAATCCCTCAGCCCCGGGGTCACCATTTCAGCAAAAATCCGACTTTTGCCAATTCACTCAAAAATGGTGCCAACCGGTTGCAAATGCTCCCCTGAAACATTTGGCAGTCGAGACAGAAGGCTTTTTATCACAGGAGAAGAAATCAGCCCTCAACAACTTAACCGGCGGAAAAAGATTTTTTTGAAAAAATCCCTAAGCCCCGGGGTCACAATTTCAGCAAAAATCTGACTTTTGGCAATTCGCTCAAAAATGGTGCCAAACGCTTGCAAATGCTCCCCTGAAAGCTTTGGCGATGCAAACAGAAGGCGTTTTATCACAGGACAAGAAATCAGTCCACGACAACTTAAACGGGGGAAAAATATTTTTTGAAAAAATCCCTAAGCCCCGGGGTCACAATTTCAGCAAAAACCTGACTTTTGCCAATTCACTCAAAAATGGTGCCAAACGCTTGCAAATGCTCCCCTTAAAGGTTTGGCAGTCGAAACAGAGGGCTTTTTATCACAGGACAAGAAATCAGCCCTCAACAACTTAACCGGCGGAAAAAGATTTTTTTGAAAAAATCCCTAAGCCCCGGGGTCAGAATTTCAGCAAAAATCAGACTTTTGGGAAATCACTCAAAAATGGTGCCAACCGGTTGCAAATGCTCCCCTGAAAGCTTTGGCAGTCGAAACAGAAGGCTTTTTAACACAGGAGAAGAAATCAGCCGTCAACAACTTAACTGGCGGAAAAAGATTTTTTTGAAAAAATCCCTTAGCCCCCGGGGTCACAATTTCTGCAAAAATCTGACTTTTGGCAAATCACTCGAAAATGGTGCCAAACGCTTGCAAATGCTCCCCTGAACGTTTCGGCAGTCGAAACAGAGGGCTTTTTATCACAGTACAAGAAATCAGCCCTCAACGACTTAACTGGCGGAATAAGATTTTTTTGAAAAAATCCCTAAACCCCGGGGTCACAATTTCAGCAAAGATCTGACTTTTGGCAATTCACTCAAAAATGGTGCCAACTGGTTGCAAATGCTCCCCTGAAAGCTTTGGCAGTCGAAACAGAAGGCTTTTTACCACAGGAGAAGAAATCTGCCCTCAACAACTTAATTGGCGGAAAAAGATTTTTTCAGCAAAAATCTAACTTTTGGCAAATCACTCAAAAATGGTGCCAAACGCTTGCAAATGCTCCCCTGAAAGTTTTTGCAGTCGAAAAGGAAGGGTTTTTAACACAGGACAAGAAATCAGCCCTCAACAACTTAACCGGCGGAAAAAGATTTTTTTGAAAAAATCCCTAAGCCCCGGGGTCACAATTTCAGCAAAAATCTGACTTTTGGCAATTCGCTCAAAAATGGTGCCAAACGCTTGCAAATGCTCCCCTGAAAGCTTTGGCGATGCAAACAGAAGGCGTTTTATCACAGGACAAGAAATCAGTCCACGACAACTTAAACGGGGGAAAAATATTGTTTGAAAAAATCCCTAAGCCCCGGGGTCACAATTTCAGCAAAAATCTGACTTTTGGCAAATTCACTCAAAAATGGTGCCAACCGGTTGCAAATGCTCCCCTGAAAGCTTTGGCAGTCGAAACAGAAGGCTTTTTAACACAGGAGAAGAAATCAGCCCTCAACAACTTAACCGGCGGAAAAAGATTTTTTCGAAAAAATCCCTAAGCCCCGGGGTCACAATTTCAGCTAAAATCTAACTTTTGGCAAATCACTCGACAATGGTGCCAAACGCTTGCAAATGCTCCCCTGAACGTTTCGGCAGTCGAAACAGAGGGCTTTTTATCACAGTAGAAGAAATCAGCCCTCAACAACTTAACCGGTGGAAAAAGATTTTTTTGAAAAAATCCCTAAGCCCCGGGGTCACAATTTCAGCAAAAATCTGACTTTTACCAATTAACTCAAAAATGGTGCCAACCGGTTGCAAATGCTCCCCTGAAAGCTCTTGCAGTCGAAACAGAAGGCTTTTTAACACAGGAGAAGAAATCAGCCCTCAACAACTTAACCGGCGGAAAAAGATTTTTTTGAAAAAATCCCTAAGCCCCGGGCTCACAATTTCTGCAAAAATCTGACTTTTGGCAAATCACTCAAAAATGGTGCCAAACACTTGCAAATGCTCCCCTGAAAGGTTTGGCAGTCGAAAAGGAAGGCTTTTTAACACAGGACAAGAAATCAGCCCTCAGCAACTTAACCGGCGAAAAAAGATTTTTTTGAAAAAATCCCTAAGCCCCGGGGTCAGAATTTCAGCAAAAATCTGACTTTTACCAATTCACTCTAAAATGGTGCCAACCGGTTGCAAATGCTCCCCTTAACGTTTTGGCAGTCGAAAAAGAGGGCTTTTTATCACAGGACAAGAAATCAGCCCTCAACAACTTAACCGGCAGAAAAAGATTTTTTTGAAAAAATCCCTAAGCCCCGGGGTCACAATTTCAGCAAAAATCTGACTTTTGGCAAATTCACTCAAAAATGGTGGCGACCGGTTGCAAATGCTCCCCTGAAAGCTTTGGCAGTCGAAACAGAAGGCTTTTTAACACAGGAGAAGAAATCAGCCCTCAACAACTTAAACTGCGGAAAAAGAATTTTTTCAAAAAAATCCCTAAGCCCCGGGGTCACAATTTCAGCTAAAATCTGACTTTTGGCAAATCACTCGACAATGGTGCCAAACGCTTGCAAATGCTCCCCTGAACGTTTCGGCAGTCGAAACAGAGGGCTTTTTATCACAGTACAAGAAATCAGCCCTCAACAACTTAACCGGCGGAAAAAGATTTTTTCGAAAAAATCCGTAAGCCCCGTGGTCACAATTTCAGCAAAAATCTGACTATTACCAAGTCACTGAAAAATGGTGCCAACCGGTTGCAAACGCTCCCCTGAAAGCTTTGGCAGTCGAAACAGAAGGCTTTTTAACACAGGACAAGAAATCAGCCCTCAACAACTTAACCGGCGGAAAAAGAATTTTTTGAAAAAATCCCTAAGCCCCGGGGTCACAATTTCAGCAAAAATCTGACTTTTGGGAAATCACTCAAAAATGGTGCCAAACGCTTGCAAATGCTCCCCTGAAAGGTTTGGAAGTCGAAAAGGAAGGGTTTTTAACACAGGACAAGAAATCAGCCCTCAACAACTTAACTGGCGGAAAAAGATTTTTTTCAGCAAAAATCTGACTTTTGGCAAATCACTCAAAAATGGTGCCAAACACTTGCAAATGCTCCCCTGAAAGGTTTGGCAGTCAAAAAGGAAGGCTTTTTAACACAGGACAAGAAATCAGCCCTCAGCAACTTAACCGGCGAAAAAAGATTTTTTTGAAAAAATCCCTAAGCCCCGGGGTCAGAATTTCAGCAAAAATCTGACTTTTACCAATTCACTCAAAAATGGTGCCAACCGGTTGCAAATGCTCCCCTTAACGTTTCGGCAGTCGAAACAGAGGTCTTTTTATCACAGGACAAGAAATCAGCCCTCAACAACTTAACCGGCAGAAAAAGATTTTTTTGAAAAAATCCCTAAGCCCCGGGGTCACAATTTCAGCAAAAATCTGACTTTTGGCAAATTCACTCAAAAATGGTGCCAACCGGTTGCAAATGCTCCCCTGAAAGCTTTGGCAGTCGAAACAGAAGGTTTTTTATCACAGGAGAAGAAATCAGCCCTCAACAACTTAACTGGCGGAAAAAAATTTTTTTCAGCAAAAATCTGACTTTTGGCAAATCACTCAAAAATGGTGCCAAACGCTTGAAAATGCTCCCCTGAAAGCTTTGGCAGTCAAAACAGAAGGCTTTTTATCACAGGAGAAGAAATCAGCCCTCAGCAACTTAACCGGCGAAAAAAGATTTTTTTGAAAAAATCCCTAAGCCCCGGGGTCAGAATTTCAGCAAAAATCTGACTTTTGGCTATTCGCTCAAAAATGGTGCCAAACCCTTGCAAATGCTCCTCTGAAAGCTTTGGCGATGCAAACAGAAGGCGTTTTATCACAGGACAAGAAATCAGCCCTCGAAAACTTAAACGGCGGAAAAAGATTTTTTTGAAAAAATCCCTAAGCCCCGGGGTCAGAATTTCAGCAAAAATCTGACTTTTACCAATTCACTCAAAAATGGTGCCAACCGGTTGCAAATGCTCCCCTGAAAGCTTTTGCAGTCGAAACAGAAGGCTTTTTAACACAGGACAAGAAATCAGCCCTCAACAACTTAACCGGCGGAAAAATATTTTTTTGAAAAAATCCCTAAGCCCCGGGGTCACAATTTCAGCAAAAATGTGACTTTTACCAAATCACTGAAAAATGGTGGGAACCGGTTGCAAATGCTCCCCTGAAAGCTTTGGCAGTCGAAACAGAAGGCTTTTTAACACAGGAGAAGAAATCAGCCCTCAACAACTTAACCGGCGGAAAAAGATTTTTTCGAAAAAATCCCGAAGCCCCGGGGTCACAATTTCAGCAAAAATCTGACTTTTACCAAGTCACTCAAAAATGGTGCGAACCGGTTGCAAACGCTCCCCTGAAAGCTTTGGCAGTCGAAACAGAAGGCTTTTTAACACAGGACAAGAAATCAGCCCTCAACAACTTAACCGGCGGAAAAAGAATTTTTTGAAAAAATCCCTAAGCCCCGGGGTCACAATTTCAGCAAAAATCTGACTTTTGGCAAATCACTCAAAAATGGTGCCAAACGCTTGCAAATGCTCCCCTGAAAGGTTTGGAAGTCGAAAAGGAAGGGTTTTTAACACAGGACAAGAAATCAGCCCTCAACAACTTAACTGGCGGAAAAAGATTTTTTTCAGCAAAAATCTGACTTTTGGCAAATCACTCAAAAATGGTGCCAAACGCTTGCAAATGCTCCCCTGAAAGTTTTTGCAGTCGAAACAGAATGCTTTTTATCACAGGAGAAGAAATCAGCCCTCAACAACTTAACCGGCGGAAAAAGATTTTTTTGAAAAAATCCCTAAGCCCCGGGGTCAGAATTTCAGCAAAAATCTGACTTTTACCAATTCACTCAAAAATGGTGCCAACCGGTTGCAAATGCTCCCCTTAACGTTTTGGCAGTCAAAACAGAGGGCTTTTTATCACAGGACAAGAAATCAGCCCTCAACAACTTAACCGGCAGAAAAAGATTTTTTTGAAAAAATCCCTATCCCCGGGGTCACAATTTCAGCAAAAATCTGACTTTTGGCAAATTCACTCAAAAATGGTGCCAACCGGTTGCAAATGCTCCCCTGAAAGCTTTGGCAGTCGAAACAGAAGGTTTTTTATCACAGGAGAAGAAATTAGCCCTCAACAACTTAACTGGCGGAAAAAGATTTTTTTCAGCAAAAATCTGACTTTTGGCAAATCACTCAAAAATGGTGCCAAACGATTGAAAATGCTCCCCTGAAAGCTTTGGCAGTCAAAACAGAAGGCTTTTTATCACAGGAGAAGAAATCAGCCCTCAACAACTTAACCGGCGGAAAAAGATTTTTTTGAAAAAATCCCTAAGCCCCGGGGTCAGAATTTCTGCAAAAATCTGACTTTTGGCAAATCACTCAAAAATGGTGCCAAACGCTTGCAAATGCTCCCCTGAACGTTTCGGCAGTCGAAACAGAGGGCTTTTTATCACAGTACAAGAAATCAGCCCTCAACAACTTAACCGGCGGAAAAAGATTTTTTCGAAAAAATCCCTAAGCCCAGTGGTCACAATTTCAGCAAAAATCTGACTATTACCAAGTCACTGAAAAATGGTGCCAACCGGTTGCAAACGCTCCCCTGAAAGCTTTGGCAGTCGAAACAGAAGGCTTTTTAACACAGGACAAGAAATCAGCCCTCAACAACTTAACCGGCGGAAAAAGAATTTTTTGAAAAAATCCCTAAGCCCCGGGGTCACAATTTCAGCAAAAATCTGACTTTTGGGAAATCACTCAAAAATGGTGCCAAACGCTTGCAAATGCTCCCCTGAAAGGTTTGGAAGTCGAAAAGGAAGGGTTTTTAACACAGGACAAGAAATCAGCCCTCAACAACTTAACTGGCGGAAAAAGATTTTTTTCAGCAAAAATCTGACTTTTGGCAAATCACTCAAAAATGGTGCCAAACACTTGCAAATGCTCCCCTGAAAGGTTTGGCAGTCAAAAAGGAAGGCTTTTTAACACAGGACAAGAAATCAGCCCTCAGCAACTTAACCGGCGAAAAAAGATTTTTTTGAAAAAATCCCTAAGCCCCGGGGTCACAATTTCAGCAAAAATCTGACTTTTGCCAATTCACTCAAAAATGGTGCCAACCGGTTGCAAATGCTCCCCTGAAAGCTTTGGCAGTCGAAACAGAAGGTTTTTTATCACAGGAGAAGAAATCAGCCCTCAACAACTTAACTGGCGGAAAAATTTTTTTTTCAGCAAAAATCTGACTTTTGGCAAATCACTCAAAAATGGTGCCAAACGCTTGAAAATGCTCCCCTGAAAGGTTTGGAAGTCGAAAAGGAAGGGTTTTTAACACAGGACAAGAAATCTGCCCTCAACAACTTAACTGGCGGAAAAAGATTTTTTCAGCAAAAATCTAACTTTTGGCAAATCACTCAAAAATGGTGCCAAATGCTTGCAAATGCTCCCCTGAAAGTTTTTGCAGTCGAAACAGAAGGCTTTTTATCACAGGACAAGAAATCAGCCCTCAACAACTTAACCGGCAGAAAAAGATTTTTTTGAAAAAATCCCCCAGCCCCGGGGTCACCATTTCAGCAAAAATCTGACTTTTGCCAATTCACTCAAAAATGGTGCCAACCGGTTGCAAATGCTCCCCTGAAACATTTGGCAGTCGAGACAGAAGGCTTTTTATCACAGGAGAAGAAATCAGCCCTCAACAACTTAACCGGCGGAAAAAGATTTTTTTGAAAAAATCCCTAAGCCCCGGGGTCACAATTTCAGCAAAAATCTGACTTTTGGGAAATCACTCAAAAATGGTGCCAAACGCTTGCAAATGCTCCCCTGAAAGGTTTGGCAGTCGAAAAGGAAGGGTTTTTAACACAGGACAAGAAATCAGCCCTCAACAACTTAACCGGCGGGAAAAGATTTTTTTGAAAAAATCCCTAAGCCCCGGGGTCACAATTTCAGCAAAAATCTGACTTTTGGCAATTCGCTCAAAAATGGTTCCAAACGCTTGCAAATGCTCCCCTGAAAGGTTTGGCAGTCGAAAAGGAAGGGTTTTTAACACAGGACAAGAAATCAGCCCTCAACAACTTAACCGGCGGAAAAAGATTTTTTTTGAAAAAATCCCTAAGCCCCGGGGTCACAATTTCAGCAAAAATCTGACTTTTGGCAATTCGCTCAAAAATGGTGCCAAACGCTTGCAAATGCTCCCCTGAAAGCTTTGGCGATGCAAACAGAAGGCATTTTATCACAGGACAAGAAATCAGCCCTCGAAAACTTAACCGGCGGAAAAAGAATTTTTTCGAAAAAATCCCTAAGCCCCGGGGTCACAATTTCAGCTAAAATCGGACTTTTGGCAAATCACTCGAAAATGGTGCCAAACGCTTGCAAATGCTCCCCTGAACGTTTCGGCAGTCGAAACAGAGGGCTTTTTATCACAGTACAAGAAATCAGCCCTCAACAACTTAACCATCGGAAAAAGATTTTTTTGAAAAAATCCCTAAGCCCCGGGGTCACAATTTCAGCAAAAATCTGACTTTTGGGAAATCACTCAAAAATGGTGCCAAACGCTTTGAAATGCGCCCCTGAAAGGTTTGGCAGTCGAAAAGGAAGGGTTTTTATCGCAGGAGAAGAAATCAGCCCTCAACAACTTAAGCGGAGGAAAAAGAATTTTTTGAAAAAATCCCTAAGCCCCGGGGTCACAATTTCAGCAAAAATCTGACTTTTGGGAAATCACTCAAAAATGGTGCCAAACGCTTGCAAATGCTCCCCTGAAAGGTTTGGCAGTCGAAAAGGAAGGGTTTTTAACACAGGACAAGAAATCAGCCCTCAACAACTTAACCGGCGGAAAAAGATTTTTTTGAAAAAATCCCTAAGCCCCGGGGTCACAATTTCAGCAAAAATCTGACTTTTGGCAATTCGCTCAAAAATGGTGCCAAACGCTTGCAAATGCTCCCCTGAAAGCTTTGGCGATGCAAACAGAAGGCGTTTTATCACAGGACAAGAAATCAGTCCACGACAACTTAAACGGGGGAAAAATATTGTTTGAAAAAATCCCTAAGCCCCGGGGTCACAATTTCAGCAAAAACCTGACTTTTGCCAATTCACTCAAAAATGGTGCCAAACGCTTGCAAATGCTCCCCTTAAAGGTTTGGCAGTCGAAACAGAGGGCTTTTTATCACAGGACAAGAAATCAGCCCTCAACAACTTAACCGGCGGAAAAAGATTTTTTTGAAAAAATCCCTAAGCCCCGGGGTCAGAATTTCAGCAAAAATCTGACTTTTGGCAAATCACTCGAAAATGGTGCCAAACGCTTGCAAATGCTCCCCTGAACGTTTCGGCAGTCGAAACAGAGGGCTTTTTATCACAGTACAAGAAATCAGCCCTCAACAACTTAACCATCGGAAAAAGATTTTTTTGAAAAAATCCCTAAGCACCGGGGTCACAATTTCAGCAAAAATCTGACTTTTGGGAAATCACTCAAAAATGGTGCCAAACGCTTTGAAATGCGCCCCTGAAAGGTTTGGCAGTCGAAAAGGAAGGGTTTTTATCGCAGGAGAAGAAATCAGCCCTCAACAACTTAAGCGGAGGAAAAAGAATTTTTTGAAAAAATCCCTAAGCCCCGGGGTCACAATTTCAGCAAAAATCTGACTTTTGGGAAATCACTCAAAAATGGTGCCAAACGCTTGCAAATGCTCCCCTGAAAGGTTTGGCAGTCGAAAAGGAAGGGTTTTTAACACAGGACAAGAAATCAGCCCTCAACAACTTAACCGGCGGAAAAAGATTTTTTTGAAAAAATCCCTAAGCCCCGGGGTCACAATTTCAGCAAAAATCTGACTTTTGGCAATTCGCTCAAAAATGGTGCCAAACGCTTGCAAATGCTCCCCTGAAAGCTTTGGCGATGCAAACAGAAGGCGTTTTATCACAGGACAAGAAATCAGTCCACGACAACTTAAACGGGGGGAAAATATTGTTTGAAAAAATCCCTAAGCCCCGGGGTCACAATTTCAGCAAAAACCTGACTTTTGCCAATTCACTCAAAAATGGTGCCAAACGCTTGCAAATGCTCCCCTTAAAGGTTTGGCAGTCGAAACAGAAGGCTTTTTATCACAGGAGAAGAAATCAGCCCTCAACAACTTAACCGGCGGAAAAAGATTTTTTTGAAAAAATCCCTAAGCCCCGGGGTCACAATTTCAGCAAAAATCTGACTTTTGGGAAATCACTGAAAAATGGTGCCAAACGCTTGCAAATGCTCCCCTGAAAGGTTTGGCAGTCGAAAAGGAAGGGTTTTTAACACAGGACAAGAAATCAGCCCTCAACAACTTAAACGGCGGAAAAAGATTTTTTTGAAAAAATCCCTAAGCCCCGGGGTCACAATTTCAGCAAAAATCTGACTTTTGGCAAATTCACTCAAAAATGGTGCCAACCGGTTGCAAATGCTCCCCTGAAAGCTTTGGCAGTCGAAACAGAAGGTTTTTTATCACAGGAGAAGAAATCAGCCCTCAACAACTTAACTGGCGGAAAAAGATTTTTTTCAGCAAAAATCTGACTTCTGGCAAATCACTCAAAAATGGTGCCAAATGCTTGCAAATACTCCCCTGAAAGTTTTTGCAGTCGAAACAGAAGGCTTTTTATCACAGGAGAAGAAATCAGCCCTCAACAACTTAACCGGCGGAAAAAGATTTTTTTGAAAAAATCCCTAAGCCCCGGGGTCACAATTTCAGCAAAAATCTGACTTTTGGCAAATTCACTCAAAAATGGTGCCAACGGTTGCAAATGCTCCCCTGAAAGCTTTGGCAGTCGAAACAGAAGGCTTTTTAACAGAGGAGAAGAAATCAGCCCTCCACAACTTAACCGGCAGACAAAGCTTTTTTTGTAAAAATCCCTAAGCCCCGGGGTCACAATTTCAGCAAAAATCTGACTTTTGGCAAATTCACTCAAAAATGGTGCCAACCGGTTGCAAATGCTCCCCTGAAAGCTTTGGCAGTCGAAACAGAAGGTTTTTTATCACAGGAGAAGAAATCAGCCCTCAACAACTTAACTGGCGGAAAAAGATTTTTTTCAGCAAAAAACTGACTTTTGGCAAATCACTCAAAAATGGTGCCAAACGCTAGAAAATGCTCCTCTGAAAGCTTTGGCAGTCAAAACAGAAGGCTTTTTATCACAGGAGAAGAAATCAGCCCTCAGCAACTTAACCGGCGAAAAAAGTTTTTTTTGAAAAAATCCCTAAGCCCCGGGGTCAGAATTTCAGCAAAAATCTGACTTTTACCAATTCACTCAAAAATGGTGCCAACCGGTTTCAAATGCTCCCCTGAATGCTTTTGCAGTCGAAACAGAAGGCTTTTTAACACAGGACAAGAAATCAGCCCTCAACAACTTAACCGGCGGAAAAAGATTTTTTTGAAAAAATCCCTAAGCCCCGGGGTCCCAATTTCAGCAAAAATGTGACTTTTACCAATTCACTCAAAAATGGTGCCAACCGGTTGCAAATGCTCCCCTGAAAGCTTTGGCAGTCGAAACAGAAGGCTTTTTAACACATGAGAAGAAATCAGCCCTCAACAACTTAACCGGCGGAAAAAGATTTTTTTCAAAAAATCCCTAAGCCCCGGGGTCAGAATTTCAGCAAAAATCTGACTTTTGCGAAATCGCTCAAAAATGGTGCCAACCGGTTGCAAATGCTCCCCTGAAAGCTTTGGCAGTCGAAACAGAAGGCTTTTTAACACAGGAGAAGAAATCATCCGTCAACAACTTAACTGGCGGAAAAAGATTTTTTCAGCAAAAATCTAACTTTTGGCAAATCACTCAAAAATGGTGCCAAACGCTTGCAAACGCTCCCCTGAAAGCTTTGGCAGTCGAAACAGAAGGCTTTTTAACACAGGACAAGAAATCAGCCCTCAACAACTTAACCGGCGGAAAAAGATTTTTTTGAAAAAATCCCTAAGCCCCGGGGTCACAATTTCAGCAAAAATCTGACTTTTGGCAATTCGCTCAAAAATGGTGCCAAACGCTTGCAAATGCTCCCCTGAAAGCTTTGGCGATGCAAACAGAAGGCGTTTTATCACAGGACAAGAAATCAGCCCTCGAAAACTTAACCGGCGGAAAAAGAATTTTTTGAAAAAATCCCTAAGCCCCGGGGTCACAATTTCAGCAAAAATCTGACTTTTGGGAAATCACTCAAAAATGGTGCCAAACGCTTGCAAATGCTCCCCTGAAATGTTTGGCAGTCGAAAAGGAAGGGTTTTTAACACAGGACAAGAAATCAGCCCTCAACAACTTAACCGGCGGAAAAAGATTTTTTTGAAAAAATCCCTAAGCCCCGGGGTCACAATTTCAGCAAAAATCTGACTTTTGGCAATTCGCTCAAAAATGGTGCCAAACGCTTGCAAATGCTCGCCTGAAAGCTTTGGCAGTCGAAACAGAAGGCTTTTTAACACAGGAGAAGAAATCAGCCGTCAACAACTTAACTGGCGGAAAAAGATTTTTTTGAAAAAATCCCTTAGGGTCACAATTTCAGCAAAAATCTGACTTTTGGCAAATCACTCGAAAATGGTGCCAAACGCTTGCAAATGCTCCCCTGAACGTTTCGGCAGTCGAAACAGAGGGCTTTTTATCACAGTACAAGAAATCAGCCCTCAACTACTTAACTGGCGGGAAAAGATTTTTTCAGCAAAAATCTAACTTTTGGCAAATCACTCAAAAATGGTGCCAAACGCTTGCAAATGCTCCCCTGAAAGTTTTTGCAGTCGAAACAGAAGGCTTTTTATCACAGGACAAGAAATCAGCCCTCAACAACTTAACCGGCAGAAAATGATTTTTTTTAAAAAATCCCTAAGCCCCGGGGTCACAATTTCAGCAAAAATCTGACTTTTGGGAAATCACTCAAAAATGGTGCCAACCGGTTGCAAATGCTCTCCTGAAAGCTTTGGCAGTCGAAACAAAAGGCTTTTTACCACAGGACAAGAAATCAGCCCTCAACAACTTAACCGGCGGAAAAAGAATTTTTTGAAAAAATCCCTAAGCCCCGGGGTCACAATTTCAGCAAAAATCTGACTTTTGGGAAATCACTCAAAAATGGTGCCAAACGCTTGCAAATGCTCCCCTGAAATGTTTGGCAGTCGAAAAGGAAGGGTTTTTAACACAGGACAAGAAATCAGCCCTCAACAACTTAACCGGCGGAAAAAGATTTTTTTGAAAAAATCCCTAAGCCCCGGGGTCACAATTTCAGCAAAAATCTGACTTTTGGCAATTCGCTCAAAAATGGTGCCAAACGCTTGCAAATGCTCGCCTGAAAGCTTTGGCAGTCGAAACAGAAGGCTTTTTAACACAGGAGAAGAAATCAGCCGTCAACAACTTAACTGGCGGAAAAAGATTTTTTTGAAAAAATCCCTTAGGGTCACAATTTCAGCAAAAATCTGACTTTTGGCAAATCACTCGAAAATGGTGCCAAACGCTTGCAAATGCTCCCCTGAACGTTTCGGCAGTCGAAACAGAGGGCTTTTTATCACAGTACAAGAAATCAGCCCTCAACTACTTAACTGGCGGGAAAAGATTTTTTCAGCAAAAATCTAACTTTTGGCAAATCACTCAAAAATGGTGCCAAACGCTTGCAAATGCTCCCCTGAAAGTTTTTGCAGTCGAAACAGAAGGCTTTTTATCACAGGACAAGAAATCAGCCCTCAACAACTTAACCGGCAGAAAATGATTTTTTTTAAAAAATCCCTAAGCCCCGGGGTCACAATTTCAGCAAAAATCTGACTTTTGGGAAATCACTCAAAAATGGTGCCAACCGGTTGCAAATGCTCTCCTGAAAGCTTTGGCAGTCGAAACAAAAGGCTTTTTACCACAGGACAAGAAATCAGCCCTCAACAACTTAACCGGCGGAAAAAGATTTTTTTGAAAAAATCCCTAAGCCCCGGGGTCACAATTTCAGCAAAAATCTGACTTTTGGCAATTCGCTCAAAAATGGTGCCAAACGCTTGCAAATGCTCCCCTGAAAGCTTTGGCAATGCAAACAGAAGGCGTTTTATCACAGGACAAGAAATCAGCCCTCGAAAACTTAACCGGCGGAAAAAGAATTTTTTGAAAAAATCCCTAAGCCCCGGGGTCACAATTTCAGCAAAAATCTGCCTTTTGGCAATTCACTCAAAAATGGTGCCAAGCGGTTGCAAATGCTCCCCTGAAGGCTTTGGCAGTCGAAACAGAAGGCTTTTTATCACAGGAGAAGAAATCAGCCCTCAACAACTTAACCGGCGGAAAAAGATTTTTTTGAAAAAATTCCTAAGCCCCGGTGTCACAATTTCAGCAAAAATCTGACTTTTGGGAAATCACTCAAAAATGGTGCCAAACGCTTGCAAATGCTCCCCTGAAAGGTTTGGCAGTCGAAAAGGAAGGGTTTTTAACACAGGACAAGAAATCAGCCCTCAACAACTTAACCGGCGGAAAAAGATTTTTTTGAAAAAATCCCTAAGCCCCGGGGTCACAATTTCAGCAAAAATCTGACTTTTGGCAATTCGCTCAAAAATGGTGCCAAACGCTTGCAAATGCTCCCCTGAAAGCTTTGGCAGTCGAAACAGAAGGCTTTTTAACACAGGAGAAGAAATCAGCCGTCAACAACTTAACTGGCGGAAAAAGATTTTTTTGAAAAAATCCCTTAGGGTCACAATTTCAGCAAAAATCTGACTTTTGGCAAATCACTCGAAAATGGTGCCAAACGCTTGCAAATGCTCCCCTGAACGTTTCGGCAGTCGAAACAGAGGGCTTTTTATCACAGTACAAGAAATCAGCCCTCAACTACTTAACTGGCGGAAAAAGATT
This sequence comes from Podarcis filfolensis, assembly GCF_964270895.1. Taxonomy (NCBI): domain Eukaryota; kingdom Metazoa; phylum Chordata; class Lepidosauria; order Squamata; family Lacertidae; genus Podarcis; species Podarcis filfolensis. Next base: position 16,511,971 of record NC_139610.1, read on the forward strand.
TTTTCAGCAAAAATCTAACTTTTGGCAAATCACTCAAAAATGGTGCCAAACGCTTGCAAATGCTCCCCTGAAAGTTTTTGCAGTCGAAACAGAAGGCTTTTTATCACAGGACAAGAAATCAGCCCTCAACAACTTAACCGGCAGAAAATGATTTTTTTGAAAAAATCCCTAAGCCCCGGGGTCACAATTTCAGCAAAAATCTGACTTTTGGGAAATCACTCAAAAATGGTGCCAACCGGTTGCAAATGATCTCCTGAAAGCTTTGGCAGTCGAAACAAAAGGCTTTTTACCACAGGACAAGAAATCAGCCCTCAACAACTTAACCGGCGGAAAAAGATTTTTTTGAAAAAATCCCTAAGCCCCGGGGTCACAATTTCAGCAAAAATCTGACTTTTGGCAATTCGCTCAAAAATGGTGCCAAACGCTTGCAAATGCTCCCCTGAAAGCTTTGGCAATGCAAACAGAAGGCGTTTTATCACAGGACAAGAAATCAGCCCTCGAAAACTTAACCGGCGGAAAAAGAATTTTTTGAAAAAATCCCTAAGCCCCGGGGTCACAATTTCAGCAAAAATCTGCCTTTTGGCAATTCACTCAAAAATGGTGCCAAGCGGTTGCAAATGCTCCCCTGAAGGCTTTGGCAGTCGAAACAGAAGGCTTTTTATCACAGGAGAAGAAATCAGCCCTCAACAACTTAACCGGCGGAAAAAGATTTTTTTGAAAAAATTCCTAAGCCCCGGTGTCACAATTTCAGCAAAAATCTGACTTTTGGGAAATCACTCAAAAATGGTGCCAAACGCTTGCAAATGCTCCACTGAAAGGTTTGGCAGTCGAAAAGGAAGGGTTTTTAACACAGGACAAGAAATCAGCCCTCAACAACTTAACCGGCGGAAAAAGATTTTTTTGAAAAAATCCCTAAGCCCCGGGGTCACAATTTCAGCAAAAATCTGACTTTTACCAATTCACTCAAAAATGGTGCCAACCGGTTGCAAATGCTCCCCTGAATGCTTTTGCAGTCGAAACAGAAGGCTTTTTAACACAGGACAAGAAATCAGCCCTCAACAACTTAACCGGCGGAAAAAGATTTTTTTGAAAAAATCCCTAAGCCCCGGGGTCACAATTTCAGCAAAAATCTGACTTTTACCAAGTCACTCAAAAATCATGCCAACCGGTTGCAAACGCTCCCCTGAAAGCTTTGGCGATGCAAACAGAAGGCGTTTTATCAGAGGACAAGAAATCAGCCCTCAACAACTTAACCGGCGGAAAAAGATTTTTTTGAAAAAATCCCTAAGCCCCGGGGTCAGAATTTCAGCAAAAATCTGACTTTTGCGAAATCGCTCAAAAATGGTGCCAACCGGTTGCAAATGCTCCCCTGAAAGCTTTGGCAGTCGAAACAGAAGGCTTTTTAACACAGGAGAAGAAATCATCCGTCAACAACTTAACTGGCGGAAAAAGATTTTTTTGAAAAAAATCCCTTAGGGTCACAATTTCAGCAAAAATCTGACTTTTGGCAAATCACTTGAAAATGGTGCGAAACGCTTGCAAATGCTCCCCTGAACGTTTCGGCATTCGAAACAGAGGGCTTTTTCTCACAGTACAAGAAATCAGCCCTCAACTACTTAACCGGCGGAAAAAGTTTTTTTTGAAAATATCCCTAAACCCCGGGGTCACAATTTCAGCAAAGATCTGACTTTTGGGAAATCACTCAAAAATGGTGCCAACTGGTTGCAAATGCTCCCCTGAAAGCTTTGGCAGTCGAAACAGAAGGCTTTTTAACACAGGACAAGAAATCAGCCCTCAACAACTTAACCGGCGGAAAAAGATTTTTTTGAAAAAATCCCTAAGCCCCGGGGTCACAATTTCAGCAAAAATCTGACTTTTGGCAATTCGCTCAAAAATGGTGCCAAACGCTTGCAAATGCTCCCCTGAAAGCTTTGGCGATGCAAACAGAAGGCGTTTTATCACAGGACAAGAAATCAGCCCTCGAAAACTTAACCGGCGGAAAAAGAATTTTTTGAAAAAATCCCTAAGCCCCGGGGTCACAATTTCAGCAAAAATCTGACTTTTGGGAAATCACTCAAAAATGGTGCCAAACGCTTGCAAATGCTCCCCTGAAATGTTTGGCAGTCGAAAAGGAAGGGTTTTTAACACAGGACAAGAAATCAGCCCTCAACAACTTAACCGGCGGAAAAAGATTTTTTTGAAAAAATCCCTAAGCCCCGGGGTCACAATTTCAGCAAAAATCTGACTTTTGGCAATTCGCTCAAAAATGGTGCCAAACGCTTGCAAATGCTCCCCTGAAAGCTTTGGCAGTCGAAACAGAAGGCTTTTTAACACAGGAGAAGAAATCATCCGTCAACAACTTAACTGGCGGAAAAAGATTTTTTTGAAAAAAATCCCTTAGGGTCACAATTTCAGCAAAAATCTGACTTTTGGCAAATCACTCGAAAATGGTGCCAAACGCTTGCAAATGCTCCCCTGAACGTTTCGGCAGTCGAAACAGAGGGCTTTTTATCACAGTACAAGAAATCAGCCCTCAACTACTTAACTGGCGGAAAAAGATTTTTTCAGCAAAAATCTAACTTTTGGCAAATCACTCAAAAATGGTGCCAACTGGTTGCAAATGCTCCCCTGAAAGCTTTGGCAGTCGAAACAGAAGGCTTTTTACCACAGGAGAAGAAATCTGCCCTCAACAACTTAACTGGCGGAAAAAGATTTTTTCAGCAAAAATCTAACTTTTGGCAAATCACTCAAAAATGGTGCCAAACGCTTGCAAACGCTCCCCTGAAAGCTTTGGCAGTCGAAACAGAAGGCTTTTTAACACAGGACAAGAAATCAGCCCTCAACAACTTAACCGGCGGAAAAAGATTTTTTTGAAAAAATCCCTAAGCCCCGGGGTCACAATTTCAGCAAAAATCTGACTTTTGGCAATTCGCTCAAAAATGGTGCCAAACGCTTGCAAATGCTCCCCTGAAAGCTTTGGCGATGCAAACAGAAGGCGTTTTATCACAGGACAAGAAATCAGCCCTCGAAAACTTAACCGGCGGAAAAAGAATTTTTGAAAAAATCCCTAAGCCCCGGGGTCACAATTTCAGCAAAAATCTGACTTTTGGGAAATCACTCAAAAATGGTGCCAAACGCTTGCAAATGCTCCCCTGAAATGTTTGGCAGTCGAAAAGGAAGGGTTTTTAACACAGGACAAGAAATCAGCCCTCAACAACTTAACCGGCGGAAAAAGATTTTTTTGAAAAAATCCCTAAGCCCCGGGGTCACAATTTCAGCAAAAATCTGACTTTTGGCAATTCGCTCAAAAATGGTGCCAAACGCTTGCAAATGCTCCCCTGAAAGCTTTGGCAGTCGAAACAGAAGGCTTTTTAACACAGGAGAAGAAATCAGCCGTCAACAACTTAACTGGCGGAAAAAGATTTTTTTGAAAAAATCCCTTAGGGTCACAATTTCAGCAAAAATCTGACTTTTGGCAAATCACTCGAAAATGGTGCCAAACGCTTGCAAATGCTCCCCTGAACGTTTCGGCAGTCGAAACAGAGGGCTTTTTATCACAGTACAAGAAATCAGCCCTCAACTACTTAACTGGCGGAAAAAGATTTTTTCAGCAAAAATCTAACTTTTGGCAAATCACTCAAAAATGGTGCCAAACGCTTGCAAATTCTCCCCTGAAAGTTTTTGCAGTCGAAACAGAAGGCTTTTTATCACAGGACAAGAAATCAGCCCTCAACAACTTAACCGGCAGAAAATGATTTTTTTGAAAAAATCCCTAAGCCCCGGGGTCACAATTTCAGCAAAAATCTGACTTTTGGGAAATCACTCAAAAATGGTGCCAACCGGTTGCAAATGCTCTCCTGAAAGCTTTGGCAGTCGAAACAGAAGGCTTTTTAACACAGGACAAGAAATCAGCCCTCAACAACTTAACCGGCGGAAAAAGATTTTTTTGAAAAAATCCCTAAGCCCCGGGGTCACAATTTCAGCAAAAATCTGACTTTTGGCAATTCGCTCAAAAATGGTGCCAAACGCTTGCAAATGCTCCCCTGAAAGCTTTGGCAATGCAAACAGAAGGCGTTTTATCACAGGACAAGAAATCAGCCCTCGAAAACTTAACCGGCGGAAAAAGAATTTTTTGAAAAAATCCCTAAGCCCCGGGGTCACAATTTCAGCAAAAATCTGCCTTTTGGCAATTCACTCAAAAATGGTGCCAAGCGGTTGCAAATGCTCCACAGAAGGCTTTGGCAGTCGAAACAGAAGGCTTTTTATCACAGGAGAAGAAATCAGCCCTCAACAACTTAACCGGCGGAAAAAGATTTTTTTGAAAAAATTCCTAAGCCCCGGTGTCACAATTTCAGCAAAAATCTGGCTTTTGGGAAATCACTCAAAAATGGTGCCAAACGCTTGCAAATGCTCCCCTGAAAGGTTTGGCAGTCGAAAAGGAAGGGTTTTTAACACAGGACAAGAAATCAGCCCTCAACAACTTAACCGGCGGAAAAAGATTTTTTTGAAAAAATCCCTAAGCCCCGGGGTCACAATTTCAGCAAAAATCTGACTTTTGGGAAATCACTCAAAAATGGTGCCAAACGCTTGCAAATGCTCCCCTGAAAGGTTTGGCAGTCGAAAAGGAAGGGTTTTTAACACAGGACAAGAAATCAGCCCTCAACAACTTAACCGGCGGAAAAAGATTTTTTTGAAAAAATCCCTAAGCCCCGGGGTCACAATTTCAGCAAAAATCTGACTTTTACCAATTCACTCAAAAATGGTGCCAACCGGTTGCAAATGCTCCCCTGAATGCTTTTGCAGTCGAAACAGAAGGCTTTTTAACACAGGACAAGAAATCAGCCCTCAACAACTTAACCGGCGGAAAAAGATTTTTTTGAAAAAATCCCTAAGCCCCGGGGTCACAATTTCAGCAAAAATCTGACTTTTGGCAATTCGCTCAAAAATCGTGCCAACCGGTTGCAAATGCTCCCCTGAAAGCTTTGGCGATGCAAACAGAAGGCGTTTTATCAGAGGACAAGAAATCAGCCCTCAACAACTTAACCGGCGGAAAAAGAATTTTTTGAAAAAATCCCTAAGCCCCGGGGTCAGAATTTCAGCAAAAATCTGACTTTTGCGAAATCGCTCAAAAATGGTGCCAACCGGTTGCAAATGCTCCCCTGAAATGTTTGGCAGTCGAAACAGAAGGGTTTTTAACACAGGAGAAGAAATCAGCCCTCAACAACTTAACCGGCGGAAAAAGATTTTTTTGAAAAAATCCCTAAGCCCCAGGGTCACAATTTCAGCAAAAATCTGACTTTTGGCAATTCGCTCAAAAATGGTGCCAAACGCTTGCAAATGCTCCCCTGAACGTTTCGGCATTCGAAACAAAGGGCTTTTTCTCACAGTACAAGAAATCAGCCCTCAACTACTTAACCGGCGGAAAAAGTTTTTTTTGAAAATATCCCTAAACCCCGGGGTCACAATTTCAGCAAAGATCTGACTTTTGGGAAATCACTCAAAAATGGTGCCAACTGGTTGCAAATGCTCCCCTGAAAGCTTTGGCAGTCGAAACAGAAGGCTTTTTACCACAGGAGAAGAAATCTGCCCTCAACAACTTAACTGGCGGAAAAAGATTTTTTCAGAAAAATTCTAACTTTTGGCAAATCACTCAAAAATGGTGCCAAACGCTTGCAAACGCTCCCCTGAAAGCTTTGGCAGTCGAAACAGAAGGCTTTTTAACACAGGACAAGAAATCAGCCCTCAACAACTTAACCGGCGGAAAAAGATTTTTTTGAAAAAATCCCTAAGCCCCGGGGTCACAATTTCAGCAAAAATCTGACTTTTGGCAATTCGCTCAAAAATGGTGCCAAACGCTTGCAAATGCTCCCCTGAAAGCTTTGGCGATGCAAACAGAAGGCGTTTTATCACAGGACAAGAAATCAGCCCTCGAAAACTTAACCGGCGGAAAAAGAATTTTTTGAAAAAATCCCTAAGCCCCGGGGTCACAATTTCAGCAAAAATCTGACTTTTGGGAAATCACTCAAAAATGGTGCCAAACGCTTGCAAATGCTCCCCTGAAATGTTTGGCAGTCGAAAAGGAAGGGTTTTTAACACAGGACAAGAAATCAGCCCTCAACAACTTAACCGGCGGAAAAAGATTTTTTTGAAAAAATCCCTAAGCCCCGGGGTCACAATTTCAGCAAAAATCTGACTTTTGGCAATTCGCTCAAAAATGGTGCCAAACGCTTGCAAATGCTCCCCTGAAAGCTTTGGCAGTCGAAACAGAAGGCTTTTTAACACAGGAGAAGAAATCATCCGTCAACAACTTAACTGGCGGAAAAATATTTTTTTGAAAAAAATCCCTTAGGGTCACAATTTCAGCAAAAATCTGACTTTTGGCAAATCACTCGAAAATGGTGCCAAACGCTTGCAAATGCTCCCCTGAACGTTTCGGCAGTCGAAACAGAGGGCTTTTTATCACAGTACAAGAAATCAGCCCTCAACTACTTAACTGGCGGAAAAAGATTTTTTCAGCAAAAATCTAACTTTTGGCAAATCACTCAAAAATGGTGCCAACTGGTTGCAAATGCTCCCCTGAAAGCTTTGGCAGTCGAAACAGAAGGCTTTTTACCACAGGAGAAGAAATCTGCCCTCAACAACTTAACTGGCGGAAAAAGATTTTTTCAGCAAAAATCTAACTTTTGGCAAATCACTCAAAAATGGTGCCAAACGCTTGCAAACGCTCCCCTGAAAGCTTTGGCAGTCGAAACAGAAGGCTTTTTAACACAGGACAAGAAATCAGCCCTCAACAACTTAACCGGCGGAAAAAGATTTTTTTGAAAAAATCCCTAAGCCCCGGGGTCACAATTTCAGCAAAAATCTGACTTTTGGCAATTCGCTCAAAAATGGTGCCAAACGCTTGCAAATGCTCCCCTGAAAGCTTTGGCGATGCAAACAGAAGGCGTTTTATCACAGGACAAGAAATCAGCCCTCGAAAACTTAACCGGCGGAAAAAGAATTTTTTGAAAAAATCCCTAAGCCCCGGGGTCACAATTTCAGCAAAAATCTGACTTTTGGGAAATCACTCAAAAATGGTGCCAAACGCTTGCAAATGCTCCCCTGAAATGTTTGGCAGTCGAAAAGGAAGGGTTTTTAACACAGGACAAGAAATCAGCCCTCAACAACTTAACCGGCGGAAAAAGATTTTTTTGAAAAAATCCCTAAGCCCCGGGGTCACAATTTCAGCAAAAATCTGACTTTTGGCAATTCGCTCAAAAATGGTGCCAAACGCTTGCAAATGCTCCCCTGAAAGCTTTGGCAGTCGAAACAGAAGGCTTTTTAACACAGGAGAAGAAATCAGCCGTCAACAACTTAACTGGCGGAAAAAGATTTTTTTGAAAAAATCCCTTAGGGTCACAATTTCAGCAAAAATCTGACTTTTGGCAAATCACTCGAAAATGGTGCCAAACGCTTGCAAATGCTCCCCTGAACGTTTCGGCAGTCGAAACAGAGGGCTTTTTATCACAGTACAAGAAATCAGCCCTCAACTACTTAACTGGCGGAAAAAGATTTTTTCAGCAAAAATCTAACTTTTGGCAAATCACTCAAAAATGGTGCCAAACGCTTGCAAATTCTCCCCTGAAAGTTTTTGCAGTCGAAACAGAAGGCTTTTTATCACAGGACAAGAAATCAGCCCTCAACAACTTAACCGGCAGAAAATGATTTTTTTGAAAAAATCCCTAAGCCCCGGGGTCACAATTTCAGCAAAAATCTGACTTTTGGGAAATCACTCAAAAATGGTGCCAACCGGTTGCAAATGCTCTCCTGAAAGCTTTGGCAGTCGAAACAGAAGGCTTTTTAACACAGGACAAGAAATCAGCCCTCAACAACTTAACCGGCGGAAAAAGATTTTTTTGAAAAAATCCCTAAGCCCCGGGGTCACAATTTCAGCAAAAATCTGACTTTTGGCAATTCGCTCAAAAATGGTGCCAAACGCTTGCAAATGCTCCCCTGAAAGCTTTGGCGATGCAAACAGAAGGCGTTTTATCACAGGACAAGAAATCAGCCCTCGAAAACTTAACCGGCGGAAAAAGAATTTTTTGAAAAAATCCCTAAGCCCCGGGGTCACAATTTCAGCAAAAATCTGACTTTTGGGAAATCACTCAAAAATGGTGCCAAACGCTTGCAAATGCTCCCCTGAAATGTTTGGCAGTCGAAAAGGAAGGGTTTTTAACACAGGACAAGAAATCAGCCCTCAACAACTTAACCGGCGGAAAAAGATTTTTTTGAAAAAATCCCTAAGCCCCGGGGTCACAATTTCAGCAAAAATCTGACTTTTGGCAATTCGCTCAAAAATGGTGCCAAACGCTTGCAAATGCTCCCCTGAAAGCTTTGGCAGTCGAAACAGAAGGCTTTTTAACACAGGAGAAGAAATCAGCCGTCAACAACTTAACTGGCGGAAAAAGATTTTTTTGAAAAAATCCCTTAGGGTCACAATTTCAGCAAAAATCTGACTTTTGGCAAATCACTCGAAAATGGTGCCAAACGCTTGCAAATGCTCCCCTGAACGTTTCGGCAGTCGAAACAGAGGGCTTTTTATCACAGTACAAGAAATCAGCCCTCAACTACTTAACTGGCGGAAAAAGATTTTTTCAGCAAAAATCTAACTTTTGGCAAATCACTCAAAAATGGTGCCAAACGCTTGCAAATTCTCCCCTGAAAGTTTTTGCAGTCGAAACAGAAGGCTTTTTATCACAGGACAAGAAATCAGCCCTCAACAACTTAACCGGCAGAAAATGATTTTTTTGAAAAAATCCCTAAGCCCCGGGGTCACAATTTCAGCAAAAATCTGACTTTTGGGAAATCACTCAAAAATGGTGCCAACCGGTTGCAAATGCTCTCCTGAAAGCTTTGGCAGTCGAAACAGAAGGCTTTTTAACACAGGACAAGAAATCAGCCCTCAACAACTTAACCGGCGGAAAAAGATTTTTTTGAAAAAATCCCTAAGCCCCGGGGTCACAATTTCAGCAAAAATCTGACTTTTGGCAATTCGCTCAAAAATGGTGCCAAACGCTTGCAAATGCTCCCCTGAAAGCTTTGGCAATGCAAACAGAAGGCGTTTTATCACAGGACAAGAAATCAGCCCTCGAAAACTTAACCGGCGGAAAAAGAATTTTTTGAAAAAATCCCTAAGCCCCGGGGTCACAATTTCAGCAAAAATCTGCCTTTTGGCAATTCACTCAAAAATGGTGCCAAGCGGTTGCAAATGCTCCCCTGAAGGCTTTGGCAGTCGAAACAGAAGGCTTTTTATCACAGGAGAAGAAATCAGCCCTCAACAACTTAACCGGCGGAAAAAGATTTTTTTGAAAAAATTCCTAAGCCCCGGTGTCACAATTTCAGCAAAAATCTGGCTTTTGGGAAATCACTCAAAAATGGTGCCAAACGCTTGCAAATGCTCCCCTGAAAGGTTTGGCAGTCGAAAAGGAAGGGTTTTTAACACAGGACAAGAAATCAGCCCTCAACAACTTAACCGGCGGAAAAAGATTTTTTTGAAAAAATCCCTAAGCCCCGGGGTCACAATTTCAGCAAAAATCTGACTTTTGGGAAATCACTCAAAAATGGTGCCAAACGCTTGCAAATGCTCCCCTGAAAGGTTTGGCAGTCGAAAAGGAAGGGTTTTTAACACAGGACAAGAAATCAGCCCTCAACAACTTAACCGGCGGAAAAAGATTTTTTTGAAAAAATCCCTAAGCCCCGGGGTCACAATTTCAGCAAAAATCTGACTTTTGGCAATTCGCTCAAAAATGGTGCCAAACGCTTGCAAATGCTCCCCTGAAAGCTTTGGCAGTCGAAACAGAAGGCTTTTTAACACAGGACAAGAAATCAGCCCTCAACAACTTAACCGGCGGAAAAAGATTTTTTTGAAAAAATCCCTAAGCCCCGGGGTCACAATTTCAGCAAAAATCTGACTTTTGGCAATTCGCTCAAAAATGGTGCCAAACGCTTGCAAATGCTCCCCTGAAAGCTTTGGCGATGCAAACAGAAGGCGTTTTATCACAGGACAAGAAATCAGCCCTCGAAAACTTAACCGGCGGAAAAAGAATTTTTTGAAAAAATCCCTAAGCCCCGGGGTCACAATTTCAGCAAAAATCTGACTTTTGGGAAATCACTCAAAAATGGTGCCAAACGCTTGCAAATGCTCCCCTGAAATGTTTGGCAGTCGAAAAGGAAGGGTTTTTAACACAGGACAAGAAATCAGCCCTCAACAACTTAACCGGCGGAAAAAGATTTTTTTGAAAAAATCCCTAAGCCCCAGGGTCACAATTTCAGCAAAAATCTGACTTTTGGCAATTCGCTCAAAAATGGTGCCAAACGCTTGCAAATGCTCCCCTGAAAGCTTTGGCAGTCGAAACAGAAGGCTTTTTAACACAGGAGAAGAAATCAGCCGTCAACAACTTAACTGGCGGAAAAAGATTTTTTTGAAAAAATCCCTTAGGGTTACAATTTCAGCAAAAATCTGACTTTTGGCAAATCACTCGAAAATGGTGCCAAACGCTTGCAAATGCTCCCCTGAACGTTTCGGCAGTCGAAACAGAGGGCTTTTTATCACAGTACAAGAAATCAGCCCTCAACTACTTAACTGGCGGAAAAAGATTTTTTCAGCAAAAATCTAACTTTTGGCAAATCACTCAAAAATGGTGCCAAACGCTTGCAAATGCTCCCCTGAAAGTTTTTGCAGTCGAAACAGAAGGCTTTTCATCACAGGACAAGAAATCAGCCCTCAACAACTTAACTGGCAGAAAATGATTTTTTTGAAAAAATCCCTAAGCCCCGGGGTCACAATTTCAGCAAAAATCTGACTTTTGGGAAATCACTCAAAAATGGTGCCAACCGGTTGCAAATGCTCTCCTGAAAGCTTTGGCAGTCGAAACAGAAGGCTTTTTACCACAGGACAAGAAATCAGCCCTCAACAACTTAACCGGCGGAAAAAGATTTTTTTGAAAAAATCCCTAAGCCCCGGGGTCACAATTTCAGCAAAAATCTGACTTTTGGCAATTCGCTCAAAAATGGTGCCAAACGCTTGCAAATGCTCCCCTGAAAGCTTTGGCAATGCAAACAGAAGGCGTTTTATCACAGGACAAGAAATCAGCCCTCGAAAACTTAACCGGCGGAAAAAGAATTTTTTGAAAAAATCCCTAAGCCCCGGGGTCACAATTTCAACAAAAATCTGCCTTTTGGCAATTCACTCAAAAATGGTGCCAAGCGGTTGCAAATGCTCCCCTGAAGGCTTTGGCAGTCGAAACAGAAGACTTTTTATCACAGGAGAAGAAATCAGCCCTCAACAACTTAACCGGCGGAAAAAGATTTTTTTGAAAAAATTCCTAAGCCCCGGTGTCACAATTTCAGCAAAAATCTGACTTTTGGGAAATCACTCAAAAATGGTGCCAAACGCTTGCAAATGCTCCCCTGAAAGGTTTGGCAGTCGAAAAGGAAGGGTTTTTAACACAGGACAAGAAATCAGCCCTCAACAACTTAACCGGCGGAAAAAGAATTTTTTGAAAAAATCCCTAAGCCCCGGGGTCACAATTTCAGCAAAAATCTGACTTTTGGGAAATCACTCAAAAATGGTGCCAAACGCTTGCAAATGCTCCCCTGAAAGGTTTGGCAGTCGAAAAGGAAGGGTTTTTAACACAGGACAAGAAATCAGCCCTCAACAACTTAACCGGCGGAAAAAGATTTTTTTGAAAAAATCCCTAAGCCCCGGGGTCACAATTTCAGCAAAAATCTGACTTTTGGCAATTCGCTCAAAAATGGTGCCAAACGCTTGCAAATGCTCCCCTGAAAGCTTTGGCGATGCAAACAGAAGGCGTTTTATCACAGGACAAGACATCAGCCCTCAACAACTTAACCGGCGGAAAAAGATTTTTTTGAAAAAATCCCTAAGCCCCGGGGTCACAATTTCAGCAAAAATCTGACTTTTGGTAATTCGCTCAAAAATGGTGCCAAACGCTTGCAAATGCTCCCCTGAAAGATTTGGCGATGCAAACAGAAGGCGTTTTATCACAGGACAAGAAATCAGCCCTCAACAACTTAACCGGCGGAAAAAGAATTTTTTGAAAAAATCCCTAAGCCCCGGGGTCAGAATTTCAGCAAAAATCTGACTTTTGGGAAATCGCTCAAAAATGGTGCCAACCGGTTGCAAATGCTCCCCTGAAAGCTTTGGCAGTCGAAACAGAAGGCTTTTTAACACAGGAGAAGAAATCAGCCGTCAACAACTTAACTGGCGGAAAAAGATTTTTTTGAAAAAATCCCTTAGGGTCACAATTTCAGCAAAAATCTGACTTTTGGCAAATCACTCGAAAATGGTGCCAAACGCTTGCAAATCCTCCCCTGAACGTTTCGGCAGTCGAAACAGAGGGCTTTTTATCACAGTACAAGAAATCAGCCCTCAACAACTTAACCGGCGGAAAAAGAAATTTTTCGAAAAAATCCCTAAGCCCCGGGGTCACAATTTCAGCAAAAATCTGACTTTTGGCAATTCGCTCAAAAATGGTGCCAAACGCTTGCAAATGCTCCCCTGAAAGCTTTGGCGATGCAAACAGAAGGCGTTTTATCACAGGACAAGAAATCAGCCCTCGAAAACTTAAACGGCGGAAAAAGATTTTTTTGAAAAAATCCCTTTCAGCAAAGATCTGACTTTTGCCAATTCACTCAAAAATGGTGCCAAACGCTTGCAAATGCTCCCCTGAAAGGTTTGGCAGTCGAAAAGGAAGGGTTTTTAACACAGGACAAGAAATCAGCCCTCAACAACTTAACCGGCGGAAAAAGATTTTTTTGAAAAAATCCCTTAGCCCCGGGGTCACAATTTCAGCAAAGATCTGACTTTTGCCAATTCACTCAAAAATGGTGCCAACCGGTTGCAAATGCTCCCCCGAAAGGTTTTGCAGTTGAAACAGAAGGCTTTTTATCACAGGACAAGAAATCAGCCCTCAACAACTTAACCGGCAGAAAAAGATTTTTTTGAAAAAATCCCTAAGCCCCGGGGTCACAATTTCAGCAAAGATCTGACTTTTGGCAATTCACTCAAAAATGGTGCCAACCGGTTGCAAATGCTCTCCTGAAAGCTTTGGCAGTCGAAACAGAAGGCTTTTTACCACAGGAGAAGAAATCTGCCCTCAACAACTTAACTGGCGGAAAAAGATTTTTTCAGCAAAAATCTAACTTTTGGCAATTCACTCAAAAATGGTGCCAAACGCTTGCAAATGCTCCCCTGAAAGTTTTTGCAGTCGAAACAGAAGGCTTTTTATCACAGGACAAGAAATCAGCCCTCAACAACTTAACCGGCAGAAAATGATTTTTTTGAAAAAATCCCTAAGCCCCGGGGTCAGAATTTCAGCAAAGATCTGACTTTTGCCAATTCACTCAAAAATGGTGCCAAACGCTTGCAAATGCTCCCCTGAAAGGTTTGGCAGTCGAAAAGGAAGGGTTTTTAACACAGGACAAGAAATCAGCCCTCAACAACTTAACCGTCGGAAAAAGATTTTTTTGAAAAGATCCCTAAGCCCCGGGGGTCACAATTTCAGCAAAAATCTGACTTTTGGCAATTCGCTCAAAAATGGTGCCAAACGCTTGCAAATGCTCCCCTGAAAGCTTTGGCGATGCAAACAGAAGGCGTTTTATCACAGGACAAGAAATCAGCCCTCGAAAACCTAAACGGCGGAAAAAGATTTTTTCGAAAAAATCCCTAAGCCCCGGGGTCACAATTTCAGCAAAAATCTGCCTTTTGGCAATTCACTCAAAAATGGTGCCAAGCGGTTGCAAATGCTCCCCTGAAGGCTTTGGCAGTCGAAACAGAAGGCTTTTTATCACAGGAGAAGAAATCAGCCCTCAACAACTTAACCGGCGGAAAAAGATTTTTTTGAAAAAATTCCTAAGCCCCGGGGTCACAATTTCAGCAAAAATCTGACTTTTGGGAAATCACTCAAAAATGGTGCCAAACGCTTGCAAATGCTCCCCTGAAAGGTTTGGCAGTCGAAAAGGAAGGGTTTTTAACACAGGACAAGAAATCAGCCCTCAACAACTTAACCGGCGGAAAAAGATTTTTTTGAAAAAATCCCTAAGCCCCGGGGTCACAATTTCAGCAAAAATCTGACTTTTGGCAATTCGCTCAAAAATGGTGCCAAACGCTTGCAAATGCTCCCCTGAAAGGTTTGGCGATGCAAACAGAAGGCGTTTTATCACAGGACAAGAAATCAGCCCTCGAAAACTTAACCGGCGGAAAAAGAAATTTTTCGAAAAAATCCCTAAGCCCCGGGGTCACAATTTCAGCTAAAATCTGACTTTTGGGAAATCACTCAAAAATGGTGCCAACCGGTTGCAAATGCTCCCCTGAAAGCTTTGGCAGTCGAAACAGAAGGCTTTTTATCACAGGAGAAGAAATCAGCCCTCAACAACTTAACCGTCGGAAAAAGATTTTTTTGAAAAAATCCATAAGCCCTGGGGTCACAATTTCAGCAAAAATCTGACTTTTGGGAAATCACTCAAAAATGGTGCCAAACGCTTGCAAATGCGCCCCTGAAAGGTTCGGCAGTCGAAAAGGAAGGGTTTTTATCACAGGAGAAGAAATCAGCTCTCAAGAACTTAACCGGCGGAAAAAGAATTTTTTGAAAAAATCCCTAAGCCCCGGGGTCACAATTTCAGCAAAAATCTGACTTTTGGGAAATCACTCAAAAATGGTGCCAAACGCTTGCAAATGCTCCCCTGAAAGGTTTGGCAGTCGAAAAGGAAGGGTTTTTAACACAGGACAAGAAATCAGCCCTCAACAACTTAACCGGCGGAAAAATATTTTTTTGAAAAAATCCCTAAGCCCCGGGGTCACAATTTCAGCAAAAATCTGACTTTTGGGAAATCACTCAAAAATGGTGCCAAACGCTTGCAAATGCTCCCCTGAAAGCTTTGGCGATGCAAACAGAAGGCATTTTATCACAGGACAAGAAATCAGCCCTCGAAAACTTAAACGGCGGAAAAAGATTTTTTTGAAAAAATCCATAAGCCCCGGGGTCACCATTTCAGCAAAAATCTGACTTTTGCCAATTCACTCAAAAATCGTGCCAACCGGTTGCAAATGCTCCCCTGAAAGCTTTGGCAGTCGAAACAGAAGGCTTTTTATCACAGGAGAAGAAATCAGCCCTCAACAACTTAACCGTCGGAAAAAGATTTTTTTGAAAAAATCCATAAGCCCCGGGGTCACAATTTCAGCAAAAATCTGACTTTTGGGGAATCACTCAAAAATGGTGCCAAACGCTTGCAAATGCGCCCCTGAAAGGTTTGGCAGTCGAAAAGGAAGGGTTTTTATCACAGGAGAAGAAATCAGCCCTCAACAACTTAACCGGCGGAAAAAGAATTTTTTGAAAAAATCCCTAAGCCCCGGGGTCACAATTTCAGCAAAAATCTGACTTTTGGCAATTCGCTCAAAAATGGTGCCAAACGCTTGCAAATGCTCCCCTGAAAGCTTTGGCGATGCAAACAGAAGGCGTTTTATCACAGGACAAGAAATCAGCCCTCGAAAACTTAAACGGCGGAAAAAGATTTTTTTGAAAAAATCCCTTTCAGCAAAGATCTGACTTTTGCCAATTCACTCAAAAATGGTGCCAAACGCTTGCAAATGCTCCCCTGAAAGGTTTGGCAGTCGAAAAGGAAGGGTTTTTAACACAGGACAAGAAATCAGCCCTCAACAACTTAACCGGCGGAAAAAGATTTTTTTGAAAAAATCCCTTAGCCCCGGGGTCACAATTTCAGCAAAGATCTGACTTTTGCCAATTCACTCAAAAATGGTGCCAACCGGTTGCAAATGCTCCCCCGAAAGGTTTTGCAGTTGAAACAGAAGGCTTTTTATCACAGGACAAGAAATCAGCCCTCAACAACTTAACCGGCAGAAAAAGATTTTTTCGAAAAAATCCCTAAGCCCCGGGGTCACAATTTCAGCAAAGATCTGACTTTTGGCAATTCACTCAAAAATGGTGCCAACCGGTTGCAAATGCTCTCCTGAAAGCTTTGGCAGTCGAAACAGAAGGCTTTTTACCACAGGAGAAGAAATCTGCCCTCAACAACTTAACTGGCGGAAAAAGATTTTTTCAGCAAAAATCTAACTTTTGGCAAATCACTCAAAAATGGTGCCAAACGCTTGCAAATGCTCCCCTGAAAGTTTTTGCAGTCGAAACAGAAGGCTTTTTATCACAGGACAAGAAATCAGCCCTCAACAACTTAACCGTCGGAAAAAGATTTTTTTGAAAAAATCCATAAGCCCCGGGGTCACAATTTCAGCAAAAATCTGACTTTTGGGAAATCACTCAAAAATGGTGCCAAACGCTTGCAAATGCGCCCCTGAAAGGTTCGGCAGTCGAAAAGGAAGGGTTTTTATCACAGGAGAAGAAATCAGCTCTCAAGAACTTAACCGGCGGAAAAAGAATTTTTTGAAAAAATCCCTAAGCCCCGGGGTCACAATTTCAGCAAAAATCTGACTTTTGGGAAATCACTCAAAAATGGTGCCAAACGCTTGCAAATGCTCCCCTGAAAGGTTTGGCAGTCGAAAAGGAAGGGTTTTTAACACAGGACAAGAAATCAGCCCTCAACAACTTAACCGGCGGAAAAATATTTTTTTGAAAAAATCCCTAAGCCCCGGGGTCACAATTTCAGCAAAAATCTGACTTTTGGGAAATCACTCAAAAATGGTGCCAAACGCTTGCAAATGCTCCCCTGAAAGCTTTGGCGATGCAAACAGAAGGCATTTTATCACAGGACAAGAAATCAGCCCTCGAAAACTTAAACGGCGGAAAAAGATTTTTTTGAAAAAATCCATAAGCCCCGGGGTCACCATTTCAGCAAAAATCTGACTTTTGCCAATTCACTCAAAAATCGTGCCAACCGGTTGCAAATGCTCCCCTGAAAGCTTTGGCAGTCGAAACAGAAGGCTTTTTATCACAGGAGAAGAAATCAGCCCTCAACAACTTAACCGTCGGAAAAAGATTTTTTTGAAAAAATCCATAAGCCCCGGGGTCACAATTTCAGCAAAAATCTGACTTTTGGGAAATCACTCAAAAATGGTGCCAAACGCTTGCAAATGCGCCCCTGAAAGGTTTGGCAGTCGAAAAGGAAGGGTTTTTATCACAGGAGAAGAAATCAGCCCTCAACAACTTAACCGGCGGAAAAAGAATTTTTTGAAAAAATCCCTAAGCCCCGGGGTCACAATTTCAGCAAAAATCTGACTTTTGGCAATTCGCTCAAAAATGGTGCCAAACGCTTGCAAATGCTCCCCTGAAAGCTTTGGCGATGCAAACAGAAGGCGTTTTATCACAGGACAAGAAATCAGCCCTCGAAAACTTAAACGGCGGAAAAAGATTTTTTTGAAAAAATCCCTTTCAGCAAAGATCTGACTTTTGCCAATTCACTCAAAAATGGTGCCAAACGCTTGCAAATGCTCCCCTGAAAGGTTTGGCAGTCGAAAAGGAAGGGTTTTTAACACAGGACAAGAAATCAGCCCTCAACAACTTAACTGGCGGAAAAAGATTTTTTTGAAAAAATCCCTTAGCCCCGGGGTCACAATTTCAGCAAAGATCTGACTTTTGCCAATTCACTCAAAAATGGTGCCAACCGGTTGCAAATGCTCCCCCGAAAGGTTTTGCAGTTGAAACAGAAGGCTTTTTATCACAGGACAAGAAATCAGCCCTCAACAACTTAACCGGCAGAAAAAGATTTTTTTGAAAAAATCCCTAAGCCCCGGGGTCACAATTTCAGCAGAATTCTGACTTTTGCCAATTCACTCAAAAATGGTGCCAACCGGTTGCAGAAGCTCCCCTGAAAGCTTTGGCAGTCAAAACAGAAGTCTTTTTATCACTGGAGAGGAAATCAGCCCTCGACAACTTAACCGGCGGACAAAGTTTTTTTAAAAAAATCCCTAAGCCCCGGGGTCACAATTTCAGCAAAAATCTGACTTTTGGCAATTCGCTCAAAAATGGTGCCAAACGCTTGCAAATGCTCCCCTGAAAGCTTTGGCGATGCAAACAGAAGGCGTTTTATCACAGGACAAGAAATCAGCCCTCGAAAACTTAAACGGCGGAAAAAGATTTTTTTGAAAAAATCCCTAAGCCCCGGTGTCACCATTTCAGCAAAAATCTGACTTTTGCCAATTCACTCAAAAATCGTGCTAACCGGTTGCAAATGCTCCCCTGAAAGCTTTGGCAGTCGAAACAGAAGGCTTTTTATCACAGGAGAAGAAATCAGCCCTCAACAACTTAACCGTCGGAAAAAGATTTTTTTGAAAAAATCCATAAGCCCCGGGGTCACAATTTCAGCAAAAATCTGACTTTTGGGAAATCACTCAAAAATGGTGCCAAACGCTTGCAAATGCGCCCCTGAAAGGTTTGGCATTCGAAAAGGAAGGGTTTTTATCACAGGAGAAGAAATCAGCCCTCAACAACTTAACCGGCGGAAAAAGAATTTTTTGAAAAAATCCCTAAGCCCCGGGGTAACAATTTCAGCAAAAATCTGACTTTTGGGAAATCACTCAAAAATGGTGCCAAACGCTTGCAAATGCTCCCCTGAAAGGTTTGGCAGTCGAAAAGGAAGGGTTTTTAACACAGGACAAGAAATCAGCCCTCAACAACTTAACTGGCAGAAAAAGATTTTTTTGAAAAAATCCCTAAGCCCCGGGGTCACAATTTCAGCAAAAATCTGACTTTTGGCAATTCGCTCAAAAATGGTGCCAAACGCTTGCAAATGCTCCCCTGAAAGGTTTGGCAGTCGAAAAGGAAGGGTTTTTAACACAGGACAAGAAATCAGCCTTCAACAACTTAACCGGCGGAAAAAGATTTTTTTGAAAAAATTCCTAAGCCCCGGGGTCACAATTTCAGCAAAAATCTGACTTTTGGGAAATCACTCAAAAATGGTGCCAAACGCTTGCAAATGCTCCCCTGAAAGGTTTGGCAGTCGAAAAGGAAGGGTTTTTAACACAGGACAAGAAATCAGCCCTCAACAACTTAACCGGCGGAAAAAGATTTTTTTGAAAAAATCCCTAAGCCCCGGGGTCACAATTTCAGCAAAAATCTGACTTTTGGCAATTCGCTCAAAAATGGTGCCAAACGCTTGCAAATGCTCCCCTGAAAGGTTTGGCGATGCAAACAGAAGGCGTTTTATCACAGGACAAGAAATCAGCCCTCGAAAACTTAACCGGCGGAAAAAGAAATTTTTCGAAAAAATCCCTAAGCCCCGGGGTCACAATTTCAGCTAAAATCTGACTTTTGGGAAATCACTCAAAAATGGTGCCAACCGGTTGCAAATGCTCCCCTGAAAGCTTTGGCAGTCGAAACAGAAGGCTTTTTATCACAGGAGAAGAAATCAGCCCTCAACAACTTAACCGTCGGAAAAAGATTTTTTTGAAAAAATCCATAAGCCCTGGGGTCACAATTTCAGCAAAAATCTGACTTTTGGGAAATCACTCAAAAATGGTGCCAAACGCTTGCAAATGCGCCCCTGAAAGGTTCGGCAGTCGAAAAGGAAGGGTTTTTATCACAGGAGAAGAAATCAGCTCTCAAGAACTTAACCGGCGGAAAAAGAATTTTTTGAAAAAATCCCTAAGCCCCGGGGTCACAATTTCAGCAAAAATCTGACTTTTGGGAAATCACTCAAAAATGGTGCCAAACGCTTGCAAATGCTCCCCTGAAAGGTTTGGCAGTCGAAAAGGAAGGGTTTTTAACACAGGACAAGAAATCAGCCCTCAACAACTTAACCGGCGGAAAAATATTTTTTTGAAAAAATCCCTAAGCCCCGGGGTCACAATTTCAGCAAAAATCTGACTTTTGGGAAATCACTCAAAAATGGTGCCAAACGCTTGCAAATGCTCCCCTGAAAGCTTTGGCGATGCAAACAGAAGGCATTTTATCACAGGACAAGAAATCAGCCCTCGAAAACTTAAACGGCGGAAAAAGATTTTTTTGAAAAAATCCATAAGCCCCGGGGTCACCATTTCAGCAAAAATCTGACTTTTGCCAATTCACTCAAAAATCGTGCCAACCGGTTGCAAATGCTCCCCTGAAAGCTTTGGCAGTCGAAACAGAAGGCTTTTTATCACAGGAGAAGAAATCAGCCCTCAACAACTTAACCGTCGGAAAAAGATTTTTTTGAAAAAATCCATAAGCCCCGGGGTCACAATTTCAGCAAAAATCTGACTTTTGGGGAATCACTCAAAAATGGTGCCAAACGCTTGCAAATGCGCCCCTGAAAGGTTTGGCAGTCGAAAAGGAAGGGTTTTTATCACAGGAGAAGAAATCAGCCCTCAACAACTTAACCGGCGGAAAAAGAATTTTTTGAAAAAATCCCTAAGCCCCGGGGTCACAATTTCAGCAAAAATCTGACTTTTGGCAATTCGCTCAAAAATGGTGCCAAACGCTTGCAAATGCTCCCCTGAAAGCTTTGGCGATGCAAACAGAAGGCGTTTTATCACAGGACAAGAAATCAGCCCTCGAAAACTTAAACGGCGGAAAAAGATTTTTTTGAAAAAATCCCTTTCAGCAAAGATCTGACTTTTGCCAATTCACTCAAAAATGGTGCCAAACGCTTGCAAATGCTCCCCTGAAAGGTTTGGCAGTCGAAAAGGAAGGGTTTTTAACACAGGACAAGAAATCAGCCCTCAACAACTTAACCGGCGGAAAAAGATTTTTTTGAAAAAATCCCTTAGCCCCGGGGTCACAATTTCAGCAAAGATCTGACTTTTGCCAATTCACTCAAAAATGGTGCCAACCGGTTGCAAATGCTCCCCCGAAAGGTTTTGCAGTTGAAACAGAAGGCTTTTTATCACAGGACAAGAAATCAGCCCTCAACAACTTAACCGGCAGAAAAAGATTTTTTTGAAAAAATCCCTAAGCCCCGGGGTCACAATTTCAGCAAAGATCTGACTTTTGGCAATTCACTCAAAAATGGTGCCAACCGGTTGCAAATGCTCTCCTGAAAGCTTTGGCAGTCGAAACAGAAGGCTTTTTACCACAGGAGAAGAAATCTGCCCTCAACAACTTAACTGGCGGAAAAAGATTTTTTCAGCAAAAATCTAACTTTTGGCAAATCACTCAAAAATGGTGCCAAACGCTTGCAAATGCTCCCCTGAAAGTTTTTGCAGTCGAAACAGAAGGCTTTTTATCACAGGACAAGAAATCAGCCCTCAACAACTTAACCGGCAGAAAATGATTTTTTTGAAAAAATCCCTAAGCCCCGGGGTCACAATTTCAGCAAAGATCTGACTTTTGCCAATTCACTCAAAAATGGTGCCAAACGCTTGCAAATGCTCCCCTGAAAGGTTTGGCAGTCGAAAAGGAAGGGTTTTTAACACAGGACAAGAAATCAGCCCTCAACAACTTAACCGTCGGAAAAAGATTTTTTTGAAAAAATCCCTAAGCCCCGGGGGTCACAATTTCAGCAAAAATCTGACTTTTGGCAATTCGCTCAAAAATGGTGCCAAACGCTTGCAAATGCTCCCCTGAAAGCTTTGGCGATGCAAACAGAAGGCGTTTTATCACAGGACAAGAAATCAGCCCTCGAAAACCTAAACGGCGGAAAAAGATTTTTTCGAAAAAATCCCTAAGCCCCGGGGTCACAATTTCAGCAAAAATCTGCCTTTTGGCAATTCACTCAAAAATGGTGCCAAGCGGTTGCAAATGCTCCCCTGAAGGCTTTGGCAGTCGAAACAGAAGGCTTTTTATCACAGGAGAAGAAATCAGCCCTCAACAACTTAACCGGCGGAAAAAGATTTTTTTGAAAAAATTCCTAAGCCCCGGGGTCACAATTTCAGCAAAAATCTGACTTTTGGGAAATCACTCAAAAATGGTGCCAAACGCTTGCAAATGCTCCCCTGAAAGGTTTGGCAGTCGAAAAGGAAGGGTTTTTAACACAGGACAAGAAATCAGCCCTCAACAACTTAACCGGCGGAAAAATATTTTTTTGAAAAAATCCCTAAGCCCCGGGGTCACAATTTCAGCAAAAATCTGACTTTTGGGAAATCACTCAAAAATGGTGCCAAACGCTTGCAAATGCTCCCCTGAAAGCTTTGGCGATGCAAACAGAAGGCATTTTATCACAGGACAAGAAATCAGCCCTCGAAAACTTAAACGGCGGAAAAAGATTTTTTTGAAAAAATCCATAAGCCCCGGGGTCACCATTTCAGCAAAAATCTGACTTTTGCCAATTCACTCAAAAATCGTGCCAACCGGTTGCAAATGCTCCCCTGAAAGCTTTGGCAGTCGAAACAGAAGGCTTTTTATCACAGGAGAAGAAATCAGCCCTCAACAACTTAACCGTCGGAAAAAGATTTTTTTGAAAAAATCCATAAGCCCCGGGGTCACAATTTCAGCAAAAATCTGACTTTTGGGAAATCACTCAAAAATGGTGCCAAACGCTTGCAAATGCGCCCCTGAAAGGTTTGGCAGTCGAAAAGGAAGGGTTTTTATCACAGGAGAAGAAATCAGCCCTCAACAACTTAACCGGCGGAAAAAGAATTTTTTGAAAAAATCCCTAAGCCCCGGGGTCACAATTTCAGCAAAAATCTGACTTTTGGCAATTCGCTCAAAAATGGTGCCAAACGCTTGCAAATGCTCCCCTGAAAGCTTTGGCGATGCAAACAGAAGGCGTTTTATCACAGGACAAGAAATCAGCCCTCGAAAACTTAAACGGCGGAAAAAGATTTTTTTGAAAAAATCCCTTTCAGCAAAGATCTGACTTTTGCCAATTCACTCAAAAATGGTGCCAAACGCTTGCAAATGCTCCCCTGAAAGGTTTGGCAGTCGAAAAGGAAGGGTTTTTAACACAGGACAAGAAATCAGCCCTCAACAACTTAACTGGCGGAAAAAGATTTTTTTGAAAAAATCCCTTAGCCCCGGGGTCACAATTTCAGCAAAGATCTGACTTTTGCCAATTCACTCAAAAATGGTGCCAACCGGTTGCAAATGCTCCCCCGAAAGGTTTTGCAGTTGAAACAGAAGGCTTTTTATCACAGGACAAGAAATCAGCCCTCAACAACTTAACCGGCAGAAAAAGATTTTTTTGAAAAAATCCCTAAGCCCCGGGGTCACAATTTCAGCAGAATTCTGACTTTTGCCAATTCACTCAAAAATGGTGCCAACCGGTTGCAGAAGCTCCCCTGAAAGCTTTGGCAGTCAAAACAGAAGTCTTTTTATCACTGGAGAGGAAATCAGCCCTCGACAACTTAACCGGCGGACAAAGTTTTTTTGAAAAAATCCCTAAGCCCCGGGGTCACAATTTCAGCAAAAATCTGACTTTTGGCAATTCGCTCAAAAATGGTGCCAAACGCTTGCAAATGCTCCCCTGAAAGCTTTGGCGATGCAAACAGAAGGCGTTTTATCACAGGACAAGAAATCAGCCCTCGAAAACTTAAACGGCGGAAAAAGATTTTTTTGAAAAAATCCCTAAGCCCCGGTGTCACCATTTCAGCAAAAATCTGACTTTTGCCAATTCACTCAAAAATCGTGCTAACCGGTTGCAAATGCTCCCCTGAAAGCTTTGGCAGTCGAAACAGAAGGCTTTTTATCACAGGAGAAGAAATCAGCCCTCAACAACTTAACCGTCGGAAAAAGATTTTTTTGAAAAAATCCATAAGCCCCGGGGTCACAATTTCAGCAAAAATCTGACTTTTGGGAAATCACTCAAAAATGGTGCCAAACGCTTGCAAATGCGCCCCTGAAAGGTTTGGCATTCGAAAAGGAAGGGTTTTTATCACAGGAGAAGAAATCAGCCCTCAACAACTTAACCGGCGGAAAAAGAATTTTTTGAAAAAATCCCTAAGCCCCGGGGTAACAATTTCAGCAAAAATCTGACTTTTGGGAAATCACTCAAAAATGGTGCCAAACGCTTGCAAATGCTCCCCTGAAAGGTTTGGCAGTCGAAAAGGAAGGGTTTTTAACACAGGACAAGAAATCAGCCCTCAACAACTTAACCGGCGGAAAAAGATTTTTTTGAAAAAATCCCTTAGCCCCGGGGTCACAATTTCAGCAAAAATCTGACTTTTGGCAATTCGCTCAAAAATGGTGCCAAACGCTTGCAAATGCTCCCCTGAAAGCTTTGGCGATGCAAACAGAAGGCGTTTTATCACAGGACAAGAAATCAGCCCTCGAAAACTTAAACGGCGGAAAAAGATTTTTTTGAAAAAATCCCTAAGCCCCGGGGTCAGAATTTCAGCAAAAATCTGACTTTTGCCAATTCACTCAAAAATCGTGCCAACCGGTTGCAAATGCTCCCCTGAAGTCTTTGGCAGTCGAAACAGAAGGCTTTTTATCACAGGAGAAGAAATCAGCCCTCAACAACTTAACCGTCGGAAAAAGATTTTTTTGAAAAAATCCATAAGCCCCGGGGTCACAATTTCAGCAAAAATCTGACTTTTGGGAAATCACTCAAAAATGGTGCCAAACGCTTGCAAATGCGCCCCTGAAAGGTTTGGCAGTCGAAAAGGAAGGGTTTTTATCACAGGAGAAGAAATCAGCCCTCAACAACTTAACCGGCGGAAAAAGAATTTTTTGAAAAAATCCCTAAGCCCCGGGGTAACAATTTCAGCAAAAATCTGACTTTTGGGAAATCACTCAAAAATGGTGCCAAACGCTTGCAAATGCTCCCCTGAAAGGTTTGGCAGTCGAAAAGGAAGGGTTTTTAACACAGGACAAGAAATCAGCCCTCAACAACTTAACCGGCGGAAAAAGATTTTTTTGAAAAAATCCCTTAGCCCCGGGGTCACAATTTCAGCAAAAATCTGACTTTTGGCAATTCGCTCAAAAATGGTGCCAAACGCTTGCAAATGCTCCCCTGAAAGCTTTGGCGATGCAAACAGAAGGCGTTTTATCACAGGACAAGAAATCAGCCCTCGAAAACTTAAACGGCGGAAAAAGATTTTTTTGAAAAAATCCCTAAGCCCCGGGGTCACAATTTCAGCAAAGATCTGACTTTTGCCAATTCACTCAAAAATGGTGCCAACCGGTTGCAAATGCTCCCCTGAAAGCTTTGGCAGTTGAAACAGAAGGCTTTTTATCACAGGAGAAGAAATCAGCCCTCAACAACTTAACTGGCAGAAAAAGATTTTTTTGAAAAAATCCCTAAGCCCCGGGGTCACAATTTCAGCAAAAATCTGACTTTTGGCAATTCGCTCAAAAATGGTGCCAAACGCTTGCAAATGCTCCCCTGAAAGGTTTGGCAGTCGAAAAGGAAGGGTTTTTAACACAGGACAAGAAATCAGCCTTCAACAACTTAACCGGCGGAAAAAGATTTTTTTGAAAAAATCCCTAAGCCCCGGGGTCACAATTTCAGCAAAAATCTGACTTTTGGGAAATCACTCAAAAATGGTGCCAAACGCTTGCAAATGCTCCCCTGAAAGGTTTGGCAGTCGAAAAGGAAGGGTTTTTATCACAGGAGAAGAAATCAGCCCTCAACAACTTAACCGGCGGAAAAAGATTTTTTTGAAAAAATCCCTAAGCCCCGGGGTCACAATTTCAGCAAAAATCTGACCTTTGCCAATTCACTCAAAAATGGTGCCAAATGCTTGCAAATGCTCCCCTGAAAGCTTTGGCGATGCAAACAGAAGGCGTTTTATCACAGGACAAGAAATCAGCCCTCGAAAACTTAAACGGCGGAAAAAGATTTTTTTGAAAAAATCCCTTTCAGCAAAGATCTGACTTTTGCCAATTCACTCAAAAATGGTGCCAACCGGTTGCAAATGCTCCCCTGAAAGGTTTTGCAGTTGAAACAGAAGGCTTTTTATCACAGGAGAAGAAATCAGCCCTCAACAACTTAACTGGCAGAAAAAGATTTTTTTGAAAAAATCCCTAAGCCCAGCGGGTCACAATTTCAGCAAAAATCTGACTTTTGGCAATTCGCTCAAAAATGGTGCCAAACGCTTGCAAATACTCCCCTGAAAGCTTTGGCGATGCAAACAGAAGGCGTTTTATCACAGGACAAGAAATCAGTCCACGACAACTTAAACGGCGGAAAAATATTTTTTGAAAAAATCCCTAAGCCCCGGGGTCACAATTTCAGCAAAAACCTGACTTTTGCCAATTCACTCAAAAATGGTGCCAAACGCTTGCAAATGCTCCCCTGAAAGGTTTGGCAGTCGAAACAGAGGGCTTTTTATCACAGGACAAGAAATCAGCCCTCAACAACTTAACCGGCAGAAAAAGATTTTTTTGAAAAAATCCCTAAGCCCCGGGGTCACAATTTCAGCAGAATTCTGACTTTTGCCAATCCACTCAAAAATGGTGCCAACCGGTTGCAGAAGCTCCCCTGAAAGCTTTGGCAGTCAAAACAGAAGTCTTTTTATCACAGGAGAAGAAATCAGCCCTCGACAACTTAACCGGCGGACAAAGTTTTTTTGAAAAAATCCCTAAGCCCCGGGGTCACAATTTCAGCAAAAATCTGACTTTTGGCAATTCGCTCAAAAATGGTGCCAAACGCTTGGAAATGCTCCCCTGAAAGCTTTGGCGATGCAAACAGAAGGCGTTTTATCACAGGACAAGAAATCAGCCCTCGAAAACTTAAACGGCGGAAAAAGATTTTTTTGAAAAAATCCCTAAGCCCCGGGGTCAGAATTTCAGCAAAAATCTGACTTTTGCCAATTCACTCAAAAATCGTGCCAACCGGTTGCAAATGCTCCCCTGAAGGCTTTGGCAGTCGAAACAGAAGGCTTTTTATCACAGGAGAAGAAATCAGCCCTCAACAACTTAACCGTCGGAAAAAGATTTTTTTGAAAAAATCCCTAAGCCCCGGGGTCACAATTTCAGCAAAAATCTGACTTTTGGCAATTCGCTCAAAAATGGTGCCAAACGCTTGCAAATGCTCCCCTGAAAGGTTTGGCAGTCGAAAAGGAAGGGTTTTTAACACAGGACAAGAAATCAGCCTTCAACAACTTAACCGGCGGAAAAAGATTTTTTTGAAAAAATCCCTAAGCCCCGGGGTCACAATTTCAGCAAAAATCTGACTTTTGGGAAATCACTCAAAAATGGTGCCAAACGCTTGCAAATGCTCCCCTGAAAGGTTTGGCAGTCGAAAAGGAAGGGTTTTTATCACAGGAGAAGAAATCAGCCCTCAACAACTTAACCGGCGGAAAAAGATTTTTTTGAAAAAATCCCTAAGCCCCGGGGTCACAATTTCAGCAGAATTCTGACTTTTGCCAATCCACTCAAAAATGGTGCCAACCGATTGCAGAAGCTCCCCTGAAAGCTTTGGCAGTCAAAACAGAAGTCTTTTTATCACAGGAGAAGAAATCAGCCCTCGACAACTTAACCGGCGGACAAAGTTTTTTTGAAAAAATCCCTAAGCCCCGGGGTCACAATTTCAGCAAAAATCTGACTTTTGGCAATTCGCTCAAAAATGGTGCCAAACGCTTGGAAATGCTCCCCTGAAAGCTTTGGCGATGCAAACAGAAGGCGTTTTATCACAGGACAAGAAATCAGCCCTCGAAAACTTAAACGGCGGAAAAAGATTTTTTTGAAAAAATCCCTAAGCCCCGGGGTCAGAATTTCAGCAAAAATCTGACTTTTGCCAATTCACTCAAAAATCGTGCCAACCGGTTGCAAATGCTCCCCTGAAGTCTTTGGCAGTCGAAACAGAAGGCTTTTTATCACAGGAGAAGAAATCAGCCCTCAACAACTTAACCGTCGGAAAAAGATTTTTTTGAAAAAATCCATAAGCCCCGGGGTCACAATTTCAGCAAAAATCTGACTTTTGGGAAATCACTCAAAAATGGTGCCAAACGCTTGCAAATGCGCCCCTGAAAGGTTTGGCAGTCGAAAAGGAAGGGTTTTTATCACAGGAGAAGAAATCAGCCCTCAACAACTTAACCGGCGGAAAAAGAATTTTTTGAAAAAATCCCTAAGCCCCGGGGTAACAATTTCAGCAAAAATCTGACTTTTGGGAAATCACTCAAAAATGGTGCCAAACGCTTGCAAATGCTCCCCTGAAAGGTTTGGCAGTCGAAAAGGAAGGGTTTTTAACACAGGACAAGAAATCAGCCCTCAACAACTTAACCGGCGGAAAAAGATTTTTTTGAAAAAATCCCTTAGCCCCGGGGTCACAATTTCAGCAAAAATCTGACTTTTGGCAATTCGCTCAAAAATGGTGCCAAACGCTTGCAAATGCTCCCCTGAAAGCTTTGGCGATGCAAACAGAAGGCGTTTTATCACAGGACAAGAAATCAGCCCTCGAAAACATAAACGGCGGAAAAAGATTTTTTTGAAAAAATCCCTAAGCCCCGGGGTCACAATTTCAGCAAAGATCTGACTTTTGCCAATTCACTCAAAAATGGTGCCAACCGGTTGCAAATGCTCCCCTGAAAGCTTTGGCAGTTGAAACAGAAGGCTTTTTATCACAGGAGAAGAAATCAGCCCTCAACAACTTAACTGGCAGAAAAAGATTTTTTTGAAAAAATCCCTAAGCCCCGGGGTCACAATTTCAGCAAAAATCTGACTTTTGGCAATTCGCTCAAAAATGGTGCCAAACGCTTGCAAATGCTCCCCTGAAAGGTTTGGCAGTCGAAAAGGAAGGGTTTTTAACACAGGACAAGAAATCAGCCTTCAACAACTTAACCGGCGGAAAAAGATTTTTTTGAAAAAATCCCTAAGCCCCGGGGTCACAATTTCAGCAAAAATCTGACTTTTGGGAAATCACTCAAAAATGGTGCCAAACGCTTGCAAATGCTCCCCTGAAAGGTTTGGCAGTCGAAAAGGAAGGGTTTTTATCACAGGAGAAGAAATCAGCCCTCAACAACTTAACCGGCGGAAAAAGATTTTTTTGAAAAAATCCCTAAGCCCCGGGGTCACAATTTCAGCAAAAATCTGACCTTTGCCAATTCACTCAAAAATGGTGCCAAATGCTTGCAAATGCTCCCCTGAAAGCTTTGGCGATGCAAACAGAAGGCGTTTTATCACAGGACAAGAAATCAGCCCTCGAAAACTTAAACGGCGGAAAAAGATTTTTTTGAAAAAATCCCTTTCAGCAAAGATCTGACTTTTGCCAATTCACTCAAAAATGGTGCCAACCGGTTGCAAATGCTCCCCTGAAAGGTTTTGCAGTTGAAACAGAAGGCTTTTTATCACAGGAGAAGAAATCAGCCCTCAACAACTTAACTGGCAGAAAAAGATTTTTTTGAAAAAATCCCTAAGCCCAGCGGGTCACAATTTCAGCAAAAATCTGACTTTTGGCAATTCGCTCAAAAATGGTGCCAAACGCTTGCAAATGCTCCCCTGAAAGCTTTGGCGATGCAAACAGAAGGCGTTTTATCACAGGACAAGAAATCAGTCCACGACAACTTAAACGGCGGAAAAATATTTTTTGAAAAAATCCCTAAGCCCAGCGGGTCACAATTTCAGCAAAAACCTGACTTTTACCAATTCACTCAAAAATGGTGCCAAACGCTTGCAAATGCTCCCCTGAAAGGTTTGGCAGTCGAAACAGAGGGCTTTTTATCACAGGACAAGAAATCAGCCCTCAACAACTTAACCGGCAGAAAAAGATTTTTTTGAAAAAATCCCTAAGCCCCGGGGTCACAATTTCAGCAGAATTCTGACTTTTGCCAATCCACTCAAAAATGGTGCCAACCGGTTGCAGAAGCTCCCCTGAAAGCTTTGGCAGTCAAAACAGAAGTCTTTTTATCACAGGAGAAGAAATCAGCCCTCGACAACTTAACCGGCGGACAAAGTTTTTTTGAAAAAATCCCTAAGCCCCGGGGTCACAATTTCAGCAAAAATCTGACTTTTGGCAATTCGCTCAAAAATGGTGCCAAACGCTTGGAAATGCTCCCCTGAAAGCTTTGGCGATGCAAACAGAAGGCGTTTTATCACAGGACAAGAAATCAGCCCTCGAAAACTTAAACGGCGGAAAAAGATTTTTTTGAAAAAATCCCTAAGCCCCGGGGTCAGAATTTCAGCAAAAATCTGACTTTTGCCAATTCACTCAAAAATCGTGCCAACCGGTTGCAAATGCTCCCCTGAAGGCTTTGGCAGTCGAAACAGAAGGCTTTTTATCACAGGAGAAGAAATCAGCCCTCAACAACTTAACCGTCGGAAAAAGATTTTTTTGAAAAAATCCATAAGCCCCGGGGTCACAATTTCAGCAAAAATCTGACTTTTGGGAAATCACTCAAAAATGGTGCCAAACGCTTGCAAATGCGCCCCTGAAAGGTTTGGCAGTCGAAAAGGAAGGTTTTTTATCACAGGAGAAGAAATCAGCCCTCAACAACTTAACCGGCAGAAAAAGATTTTTTTGAAAAAATCCCTAAGCCCCGGGGTCACAATTTCAGCAGAATTCTGACTTGTGCCAATTCACTCAAAAATGGTGCCAACCGGTTGCAGAAGCTCCTCTGAAAGCTTTGGCAGTCGAAACAGAAGGTTTTTTATCACAGGAGAAGAAATCAGCCCTCAACAACTTAACTGGCGGAAAAAGATTTTTTTCAGCAAAAATCTGACTTTTGGCAAATCACTCAAAAATGGTGCCAAACGCTTGCAAATGCTCCCCTGAAAGCTTTGGCGATGCAAACAGAAGGCGTTTTATCACAGGACAAGAAATCAGCCCTCGAAAACTTAAACGGCGGAAAAATATTTTATGAAAAAATCCCTAAGCCCCGGGGTCACAATTTCAGCAAAAACCTGACTTTTGCCAATTCACTCAAAGATGGTGCCAAACGCTTGCAAATGCTCCCCTGAAAGGTTTGGCAGTCGAAACAGAGGGCTTTTTATCACAGGACAAGAAATCAGCCCTCAACAACTTAACCGTCAGAAAAAGATTTTTTTGAAAAAATCCCTAAGCCCCCGGGGTCACAATTTCAGCAAAAATCTGACTTTTGGCAAATCACTCAAAAATGGTGCCAAACGCTTGCAAATGCTCCCCTGAAAGCTTTGGCGATGCAAACAGAAGGCGTTTTATCACAGGACAAGAAATCAGCCCTCGAAAACTTAAACGGCGGAAAAAGATTTTTTTGAAAAAATCCCTAAGCCCCGGGGTCACAATTTCAGCAAAGATCTGACTTTTGCCAATTCACTCAAAAATGGTGCCAACCGGTTGCAAATGCTCCCCCGAAAGGTTTTGCAGTTGAAACAGAAGGCTTTTTATCACAGGAGAAGAAATCAGCCCTCAACAACTTAACTGGCAGAAAAAGATTTTTTTGAAAAAATCCCTAAGCCCCGGGGTCACAATTTCAGCAAAAATCTGACTTTTGGCAATTCGCTCAAAAATGGTGCCAAACGCTTGCAAATGCTCCCCTGAAAGGTTTGGCAGTCGAAAAGGAAGGGTTTTTAACACAGGACAAGAAATCAGCCTTCAACAACTTAACCGGCGGAAAAAGATTTTTTTGAAAAAATCCCTAAGCCCCGGGGTCACAATTTCAGCAAAAATCTGACTTTTGGGAAATCACTCAAAAATGGTGCCAAACGCTTGCAAATGCTCCCCTGAAAGGTTTGGCAGTCGAAAAGGAAGGGTTTTTATCACAGGAGAAGAAATCAGCCCTCAACAACTTAACCGGCGGAAAAAGATTTTTTTGAAAAAATCCCTAAGCCCCGGGGTCACAATTTCAGCAAAAATCTGACCTTTGCCAATTCACTCAAAAATGGTGCCAAATGCTTGCAAATGCTCCCCTGAAAGCTTTGGCTATGCAAACAGAAGGCGCTTTATCACAGGACAAGAAATCAGCCCTCGAAAACTTAAACGGCGGAAAAAGATTTTTTTGAAAAAATCCCTAAGCCCCGGGGTCACAATTTCAGCAAAGATCTGACTTTTGCCAATTCACTCAAAAATGGTGCCAACCGGTTGCAAATGCTCCCCCGAAAGGTTTTGCAGTTGAAACAGAAGGCTTTTTATCACAGGAGAAGAAATCAGCCCTCAACAACTTAACTGGCAGAAAAAGATTTTTTTGAAAAAATCCCTAAGCCCCGGGGTCACAATTTCAGCAAAGATCTGACTTTTGGCAATTCGCTCAAAAATGGTGCCAAACGCTTGCAAATGCTCCCCTGAAAGGTTTGGCAGTCGAAACAGAGGGCTTTTTATCACAGGACAAGAAATCAGCCCTCAACAACTTAACCGTCAGAAAAAGATTTTTTTGAAAAAATCCCTAAGCCCCCGGGGTCACAATTTCAGCAAAAATCTGACTTTTGGCAATTCACTCAAAAATGGTGCCAACAGGTTGCAAATGCTCCCCCGAAAGCTTTGGCAGTAGAAACAGAAGGCTTTTTAACACAGGAGAAGAAATCAGCCCTCAACAACTTAACCGGCGGAAAAAGATTTTTTTGAAAAAATCCCTTAGCCCCTGGGGTCACAATTTCAGCAAAAATCTGACTTTTGGCAAATCACTCAAAAATAGTGCCAAACGCTTGCAAATGCTCCCCTGAAAGGTTTGGCAGTCGAAACAGAGGGCTTTTTATCACAATGCAAGAAATCAGCCCTCAACTACTTAACCGGCGGAAAAAGATTTTTTTGAAAAAATCCCTAAACCCCGGGGTCACAATTTCAGCAAAGATCTGACTTTTGGCAATTCACTCAAAAATGGTGCCAACCGGTTGCAAATGCTCCCCTGAAAGCTTTGGCAGTCGAAACAGAGGGCTTTTTACCACAGGAGAAGAAATCTGCCCTCAACAACTTAACTGGCGGAAAAAGATTTTTTTCAGTAAAAATCTGACTTTTGGCAAATCACTCAAAAATTGTGCCAAACGCTTGCAAATGCTCCCCTGAAAGTTTTTGCAGTCGAAACAGAATGCTTTTTATCACAGGACAAGAAATCAGCCCTCAACAACTTAACCGGCAGAAAAAGATTTTTTTGAAAAAATCGCTAAGCACAATTTCAGCAGAATTCTGACTTTTGCCAATTCACTCAAAAATGGTGCCAACCGGTTGCAGAAGCTCCTCTGAAAGCTTTGGCAGTCGAAACAGAAGGTTTTTTATCACAGGAGAAGAAATCAGCCCTCAACAACTTAACCGGCAGAAAAAGATTTTTTTGAAAAAATCCCTAAGCCCCGGGGTCACAATTTCAGCAGAATTCTGACTTGTGCCAATTCACTCAAAAATGGTGCCAACCGGTTGCAGAAGCTCCTCTGAAAGCTTTGGCAGTCGAAACAGAAGGTTTTTTATCACAGGAGAAGAAATCAGCCCTCAACAACTTAACTGGCGGAAAAAGATTTTTTTCAGCAAAAATCTGACTTTTGGCAAATCACTCAAAAATGGTGCCAAACGCATGCAAATGCTCCCCTGAAAGCTTTGGCGATGCAAACAGAAGGCGTTTTATCACAGGACAAGAAATCAGCCCTCGAAAACTTAAACGGCGGAAAAAGATTTTTTTGAAAAAATCCCTAAGCCCCGGGGTCAGAATTTCAGCAAAAATCTGACTTTTGCCAATTCACTCAAAAATCGTGCCAACCGGTTGCAAATGCTCCCCTGAAGGCTTTGGCAGTCGAAACAGAAGGCTTTTTATCACAGGAGAAGAAATCAGCCCTCAACAACTTAACCGTCGGAAAAAGATTTTTTTGAAAAAATCCATAAGCCCCGGGGTCACAATTTCAGCAAAAAACTGACTTTTGGGAAATCACTCAAAAATGGTGCCAAACGCTTGCAAATGCGCCCCTGAAAGGTTTGGCAGTCGAAAAGGAAGGGTTTTTATCACAGGACAAGAAATCAGCCCTCAACAACTTAACCGGCGGAAAAAGAATTTTTTGAAAAAATCCCTAAGCCCCGGGGTCACAATTTCAGCAAAAACCTGACTTTTGCCAATTCACTCAAAAATGGTGCCAAACGCTTGCAAATGCTCCCCTGAAAGGTTTGGCAGTCGAAACAGAGGGCTTTTTACCACAGGAGAAGAAATCTGCCCTCAACAACTTAACTGGCGGAAAAAGATTTTTTTCAGTAAAAATCTGACTTTTGGCAAATCACTCAAAAATTGTGCCAAACGCTTGCAAATGCTCCCCTGAAAGTTTTTGCAGTCGAAACAGAATGCTTTTTATCACAGGACAAGAAATCAGCCCTCAACAACTTAACCGGCAGAAAAAGATTTTTTTGAAAAAATCGCTAAGCACAATTTCAGCAGAATTCTGACTTTTGCCAATTCACTCAAAAATGGTGCCAACCGGTTGCAGAAGCTCCTCTGAAAGCTTTGGCAGTCGAAACAGAAGGTTTTTTATCACAGGAGAAGAAATCAGCCCTCAACAACTTAACCGGCAGAAAAAGATTTTTTTGAAAAAATCCCTAAGCCCCGGGGTCACAATTTCAGCAGAATTCTGACTTGTGCCAATTCACTCAAAAATGGTGCCAACCGGTTGCAGAAGCTCCTCTGAAAGCTTTGGCAGTCGAAACAGAAGGTTTTTTATCACAGGAGAAGAAATCAGCCCTCAACAACTTAACTGGCGGAAAAAGATTTTTTTCAGCAAAAATCTGACTTTTGGCAAATCACTCAAAAATGGTGCCAAACGCATGCAAATGCTCCCCTGAAAGCTTTGGCGATGCAAACAGAAGGCGTTTTATCACAGGACAAGAAATCAGCCCTCGAAAACTTAAACGGCGGAAAAAGATTTTTTTGAAAAAATCCCTAAGCCCCGGGGTCAGAATTTCAGCAAAAATCTGACTTTTGCCAATTCACTCAAAAATCGTGCCAACCGGTTGCAAATGCTCCCCTGAAGGCTTTGGCAGTCGAAACAGAAGGCTTTTTATCACAGGAGAAGAAATCAGCCCTCAACAACTTAACCGTCGGAAAAAGATTTTTTTGAAAAAATCCATAAGCCCCGGGGTCACAATTTCAGCAAAAAACTGACTTTTGGGAAATCACTCAAAAATGGTGCCAAACGCTTGCAAATGCGCCCCTGAAAGGTTTGGCAGTCGAAAAGGAAGGGTTTTTATCACAGGACAAGAAATCAGCCCTCAACAACTTAACCGGCGGAAAAAGAATTTTTTGAAAAAATCCCTAAGCCCCGGGGTCACAATTTCAGCAAAAACCTGACTTTTGCCAATTCACTCAAAAATGGTGCCAAACGCTTGCAAATGCTCCCCTGAAAGGTTTGGCAGTCGAAACAGAGGGCTTTTTATCACAGGACAAGAAATCAGCCCTCAACAACTTAACCGGCAGAAAAAGATTTTTTTGAAAAAATCCCTAAGCCCCGGGGTCACAATTTCAGCAGAATTCTGACTTTTGCCAATCCACTCAAAAATGGTGCCAACCGATTGCAGAAGCTCCCCTGAAAGCTTTGGCAGTCAAAACAGAAGTCTTTTTATCACAGGAGAAGAAATCAGCCCTCGACAACTTAACCGGCGGACAAAGTTTTTTTGAAAAAATCCCTAAGCCCCGGGGTCAGAATTTCAGCAAAAATCTGACTTTTGGGAAATCACTCAAAAATGGTGCCAAACGCTTGCAAATGCTCCCCTGAAAGGTTTGGCAGTCGAAAAGGAAGGGTTTTTAACACAGGACAAGAAATCAGCCCTCAACAACTTAACCGGCGGAAAAAGATTTTTTTGAAAAAATCCCTTAGCCCCGGGGTCACAATTTCAGCAAAAATCTGACTTTTGGCAATTCGCTCAAAAATGGTGCCAAACGCTTGCAAATGCTCCCCTGAAAGCTTTGGCGATGCAAACAGAAGGCGTTTTATCACAGGACAAGAAATCAGCCCTCGAAAACATAAACGGCGGAAAAAGATTTTTTTGAAAAAATCCCTAAGCCCCGGGGTCACAATTTCAGCAAAGATCTGACTTTTGCCAATTCACTCAAAAATGGTGCCAACCGGTTGCAAATGCTCCCCTGAAAGCTTTGGCAGTTGAAACAGAAGGCTTTTTATCACAGGAGAAGAAATCAGCCCTCAACAACTTAACTGGCAGAAAAAGATTTTTTTGAAAAAATCCCTAAGCCCCGGGGTCACAATTTCAGCAAAAATCTGACTTTTGGCAATTCGCTCAAAAATGGTGCCAAACGCTTGCAAATGCTCCCCTGAAAGGTTTGGCAGTCGAAAAGGAAGGGTTTTTAACACAGGACAAGAAATCAGCCTTCAACAACTTAACCGGCGGAAAAAGATTTTTTTGAAAAAATCCCTAAGCCCCGGGGTCACAATTTCAGCAAAAATCTGACTTTTGGGAAATCACTCAAAAATGGTGCCAAACGCTTGCAAATGCTCCCCTGAAAGGTTTGGCAGTCGAAAAGGAAGGGTTTTTATCACAGGAGAAGAAATCAGCCCTCAACAACTTAACCGGCGGAAAAAGATTTTTTTGAAAAAATCCCTAAGCCCCGGGGTCACAATTTCAGCAAAAATCTGACCTTTGCCAATTCACTCAAAAATGGTGCCAAATGCTTGCAAATGCTCCCCTGAAAGCTTTGGCGATGCAAACAGAAGGCGTTTTATCACAGGACAAGAAATCAGCCCTCGAAAACTTAAACGGCGGAAAAAGATTTTTTTGAAAAAATCCCTTTCAGCAAAGATCTGACTTTTGCCAATTCACTCAAAAATGGTGCCAACCGGTTGCAAATGCTCCCCTGAAAGGTTTTGCAGTTGAAACAGAAGGCTTTTTATCACAGGAGAAGAAATCAGCCCTCAACAACTTAACTGGCAGAAAAAGATTTTTTTGAAAAAATCCCTAAGCCCAGCGGGTCACAATTTCAGCAAAAATCTGACTTTTGGCAATTCGCTCAAAAATGGTGCCAAACGCTTGCAAATGCTCCCCTGAAAGCTTTGGCGATGCAAACAGAAGGCGTTTTATCACAGGACAAGAAATCAGTCCACGACAACTTAAACGGCGGAAAAATATTTTTTGAAAAAATCCCTAAGCCCAGCGGGTCACAATTTCAGCAAAAACCTGACTTTTACCAATTCACTCAAAAATGGTGCCAAACGCTTGCAAATGCTCCCCTGAAAGGTTTGGCAGTCGAAACAGAGGGCTTTTTATCACAGGACAAGAAATCAGCCCTCAACAACTTAACCGGCAGAAAAAGATTTTTTTGAAAAAATCCCTAAGCCCCGGGGTCACAATTTCAGCAGAATTCTGACTTTTGCCAATCCACTCAAAAATGGTGCCAACCGGTTGCAGAAGCTCCCCTGAAAGCTTTGGCAGTCAAAACAGAAGTCTTTTTATCACAGGAGAAGAAATCAGCCCTCGACAACTTAACCGGCGGACAAAGTTTTTTTGAAAAAATCCCTAAGCCCCGGGGTCACAATTTCAGCAAAAATCTGACTTTTGGCAATTCGCTCAAAAATGGTGCCAAACGCTTGGAAATGCTCCCCTGAAAGCTTTGGCGATGCAAACAGAAGGCGTTTTATCACAGGACAAGAAATCAGCCCTCGAAAACTTAAACGGCGGAAAAAGATTTTTTTGAAAAAATCCCTAAGCCCCGGGGTCAGAATTTCAGCAAAAATCTGACTTTTGCCAATTCACTCAAAAATCGTGCCAACCGGTTGCAAATGCTCCCCTGAAGGCTTTGGCAGTCGAAACAGAAGGCTTTTTATCACAGGAGAAGAAATCAGCCCTCAACAACTTAACCGTCGGAAAAAGATTTTTTTGAAAAAATCCATAAGCCCCGGGGTCACAATTTCAGCAAAAATCTGACTTTTGGGAAATCACTCAAAAATGGTGCCAAACGCTTGCAAATGCGCCCCTGAAAGGTTTGGCAGTCGAAAAGGAAGGTTTTTTATCACAGGAGAAGAAATCAGCCCTCAACAACTTAACCGGCAGAAAAAGATTTTTTTGAAAAAATCCCTAAGCCCCGGGGTCACAATTTCAGCAGAATTCTGACTTGTGCCAATTCACTCAAAAATGGTGCCAACCGGTTGCAGAAGCTCCTCTGAAAGCTTTGGCAGTCGAAACAGAAGGTTTTTTATCACAGGAGAAGAAATCAGCCCTCAACAACTTAACTGGCGGAAAAAGATTTTTTTCAGCAAAAATCTGACTTTTGGCAAATCACTCAAAAATGGTGCCAAACGCTTGCAAATGCTCCCCTGAAAGCTTTGGCGATGCAAACAGAAGGCGTTTTATCACAGGACAAGAAATCAGCCCTCGAAAACTTAAACGGCGGAAAAATATTTTATGAAAAAATCCCTAAGCCCCGGGGTCACAATTTCAGCAAAAACCTGACTTTTGCCAATTCACTCAAAGATGGTGCCAAACGCTTGCAAATGCTCCCCTGAAAGGTTTGGCAGTCGAAACAGAGGGCTTTTTATCACAGGACAAGAAATCAGCCCTCAACAACTTAACCGTCAGAAAAAGATTTTTTTGAAAAAATCCCTAAGCCCCCGGGGTCACAATTTCAGCAAAAATCTGACTTTTGGCAAATCACTCAAAAATGGTGCCAAACGCTTGCAAATGCTCCCCTGAAAGCTTTGGCGATGCAAACAGAAGGCGTTTTATCACAGGACAAGAAATCAGCCCTCGAAAACTTAAACGGCGGAAAAAGATTTTTTTGAAAAAATCCCTAAGCCCCGGGGTCACAATTTCAGCAAAGATCTGACTTTTGCCAATTCACTCAAAAATGGTGCCAACCGGTTGCAAATGCTCCCCCGAAAGGTTTTGCAGTTGAAACAGAAGGCTTTTTATCACAGGAGAAGAAATCAGCCCTCAACAACTTAACTGGCAGAAAAAGATTTTTTTGAAAAAATCCCTAAGCCCCGGGGTCACAATTTCAGCAAAAATCTGACTTTTGGCAATTCGCTCAAAAATGGTGCCAAACGCTTGCAAATGCTCCCCTGAAAGGTTTGGCAGTCGAAAAGGAAGGGTTTTTAACACAGGACAAGAAATCAGCCTTCAACAACTTAACCGGCGGAAAAAGATTTTTTTGAAAAAATCCCTAAGCCCCGGGGTCACAATTTCAGCAAAAATCTGACTTTTGGGAAATCACTCAAAAATGGTGCCAAACGCTTGCAAATGCTCCCCTGAAAGGTTTGGCAGTCGAAAAGGAAGGGTTTTTATCACAGGAGAAGAAATCAGCCCTCAACAACTTAACCGGCGGAAAAAGATTTTTTTGAAAAAATCCCTAAGCCCCGGGGTCACAATTTCAGCAAAAATCTGACCTTTGCCAATTCACTCAAAAATGGTGCCAAATGCTTGCAAATGCTCCCCTGAAAGCTTTGGCTATGCAAACAGAAGGCGCTTTATCACAGGACAAGAAATCAGCCCTCGAAAACTTAAACGGCGGAAAAAGATTTTTTTGAAAAAATCCCTAAGCCCCGGGGTCACAATTTCAGCAAAGATCTGACTTTTGCCAATTCACTCAAAAATGGTGCCAACCGGTTGCAAATGCTCCCCCGAAAGGTTTTGCAGTTGAAACAGAAGGCTTTTTATCACAGGAGAAGAAATCAGCCCTCAACAACTTAACTGGCAGAAAAAGATTTTTTTGAAAAAATCCCTAAGCCCCGGGGTCACAATTTCAGCAAAGATCTGACTTTTGGCAATTCGCTCAAAAATGGTGCCAAACGCTTGCAAATGCTCCCCTGAAAGGTTTGGCAGTCGAAACAGAGGGCTTTTTATCACAGGACAAGAAATCAGCCCTCAACAACTTAACCGTCAGAAAAAGATTTTTTTGAAAAAATCCCTAAGCCCCCGGGGTCACAATTTCAGCAAAAATCTGACTTTTGGCAATTCACTCAAAAATGGTGCCAACAGGTTGCAAATGCTCCCCCGAAAGCTTTGGCAGTAGAAACAGAAGGCTTTTTAACACAGGAGAAGAAATCAGCCCTCAACAACTTAACCGGCGGAAAAAGATTTTTTTGAAAAAATCCCTTAGCCCCTGGGGTCACAATTTCAGCAAAAATCTGACTTTTGGCAAATCACTCAAAAATAGTGCCAAACGCTTGCAAATGCTCCCCTGAAAGGTTTGGCAGTCGAAACAGAGGGCTTTTTATCACAATGCAAGAAATCAGCCCTCAACTACTTAACCGGCGGAAAAAGATTTTTTTGAAAAAATCCCTAAACCCCGGGGTCACAATTTCAGCAAAGATCTGACTTTTGGCAATTCACTCAAAAATGGTGCCAACCGGTTGCAAATGCTCCCCTGAAAGCTTTGGCAGTCGAAACAGAAGGCTTTTTACCACAGGAGAAGAAATCTGCCCTCAACAACTTAACTGGCGGAAAAAGATTTTTTTCAGTAAAAATCTGACTTTTGGCAAATCACTCAAAAATTGTGCCAAACGCTTGCAAATGCTCCCCTGAAAGTTTTTGCAGTCGAAACAGAATGCTTTTTATCACAGGACAAGAAATCAGCCCTCAACAACTTAACCGGCAGAAAAAGATTTTTTTGAAAAAATCGCTAAGCACAATTTCAGCAGAATTCTGACTTTTGCCAATTCACTCAAAAATGGTGCCAACCGGTTGCAGAAGCTCCTCTGAAAGCTTTGGCAGTCGAAACAGAAGGTTTTTTATCACAGGAGAAGAAATCAGCCCTCAACAACTTAACCGGCAGAAAAAGATTTTTTTGAAAAAATCCCTAAGCCCCGGGGTCACAATTTCAGCAGAATTCTGACTTGTGCCAATTCACTCAAAAATGGTGCCAACCGGTTGCAGAAGCTCCTCTGAAAGCTTTGGCAGTCGAAACAGAAGGTTTTTTATCACAGGAGAAGAAATCAGCCCTCAACAACTTAACTGGCGGAAAAAGATTTTTTTCAGCAAAAATCTGACTTTTGGCAAATCACTCAAAAATGGTGCCAAACGCTTGCAAATGCTCCCCTGAAAGCTTTGGCGATGCAAACAGAAGGCGTTTTATCACAGGACAAGAAATCAGCCCTCGAAAACTTAAACGGCGGAAAAATATTTTATGAAAAAATCCCTAAGCCCCGGGGTCACAATTTCAGCAAAAACCTGACTTTTGCCAATTCACTCAAAGATGGTGCCAAACGCTTGCAAATGCTCCCCTGAAAGGTTTGGCAGTCGAAACAGAGGGCTTTTTATCACAGGACAAGAAATCAGCCCTCAACAACTTAACCGTCAGAAAAAGATTTTTTTGAAAAAATCCCTAAGCCCCCGGGGTCACAATTTCAGCAAAAATCTGACTTTTGGCAAATCACTCGAAAATGGTGCCAACCGGTTGCAAATGCTCCCCTGAAAGCTTTGGCAGTCGAAACAGAAGGCTTTTTAACACAGGAGAAGAAATCAGCCCTCAACAACTTAACAGGCGGAAAAAGATTTTTTTGAAAAAATCCCTTAGCCCCCGGGTTCACAATTTCAGCAAAAATCCGACTTTTGGCAAATCACTCGAAAATGGTGCCAAACGCTTGCAAATGCTCCCCTGAACGTTTCGGCAGTCGAAACAGAGGGCTTTTTATCACAGTACAAGAAATCAGCCCTCAACTACTTAACCGGCGGAAAAAGATTTTTTTGAAAAAATCCCTAAGCCCCGGGGTCACAATTTCAGCAAAGATCTGACTTTTGGCAATTCACTCAAAAATGGTGGCAACCGGTTGCAA
This sequence comes from Podarcis filfolensis, assembly GCF_964270895.1. Classification (NCBI taxonomy): domain Eukaryota; kingdom Metazoa; phylum Chordata; class Lepidosauria; order Squamata; family Lacertidae; genus Podarcis; species Podarcis filfolensis. The sequence continues at coordinate 16,553,388 of NC_139610.1, forward strand.
ATGCTCCCCTGAAAGCTTTGGCAGTCAAAACAGAAGGCTTTTTATCACAGGAGAAGAAATCAGACCTAAGCAACTTAACTGGCGGAAAAAGATTTTTTTCAGCAAAAATCTGACTTTTGGCAAATCACTCAAAAATGGTGCCAAACGCTTGCAAACGCTCCCATGAAAGTTTTTGCAGTCGAAACAGAAGGCTTTTTATCACAGGACAAGAAATCAGCCCTCAACAACTTAACTGGCAGAAAAAGATTTTTTTGAAAAAATCCCTAAGCCCCGGGGTCACAATTTCAGCAGAATTCTGACTTTTGCCAATTCACTCAAAAATGGTGCCAACCGGTTGCAGAAGCTCCCCTGAAAGCTTTGGCAGTCAAAACAGAAGGTTTTTTATCACAGGAGAAGAAATCAGCCCTCAACAACTTAACTTGCGGAAAAAGATTTTTTTCAGCAAAAATCTGACTTTTGGCAAATCACTCAAAAATGGTGCCAAACGCTTGCAAATGCTCCCCTGAAAGCTTTGGCGATGCAAACAGAAGGCGTTTTATCACAGGACAAGAAATCAGCCCTCAACAACTTAACCGGCGGAAAAAGATTTTTTTGAAAAAATCCCTAAGCCCCGGGGTCACAATTTCAGCAAAAATCTGACTTTTGGCAATTCACTCAAAAATGGTGCCAACCGGTTGCAAATGCTCCCCTGAAAGCTTTGGCAGTCGAAACAGAAGGCTTTTTATAACAGGAGAAGAAATCAGCCATCAACAACTTAACCGGCGGAAAAAGATTTTTTTCAGCAAAAATCTGACTTCTGGCAAATCACTCAAAAATGGTGCCAAACGCTTGCAAATGCTCCCCTGAAAGCTTTTGCAGTCGAAATAGAAGGCTTTTTAACACAGGAGAAGAAATCAGCCCTCAACAACTTAACCGGCGGAAAAAGAATTTTTTCGAAAAAATCCCTAAGCCCCGGGGTCACAATTTCAGCAAAAATCTGACTTTTGGCAAATCACTCAAAAATGGTGCCAACCGGTTGCAAATGCTCCCCTGAAAGCTTTTACAGTCGAAACAGAAGGCTTTTTAACACAGGAGAAGAAATCAGCCCTCAACAACTTAACCGGCGGAAAAAGAATTTTTTCGAAAAAATCCCTAAGCCCCGGGGTCACAATTTCAGCAAAAATTTGACTTTTGGCAAATCACTCGAAAATGGTGCCAAACGCTTGCAAATGCTCCCCTGAACGTTTCGGCAGTCGAAACAGAGGGCTTTTATCACAGTACAAGAAATCAGCCCTCAACAACTTAACCGGCGGAAAAAGATTTTTTTGAAAAAATCCCTAAGCCCCGGGGTCACAATTTCAGCAAAAATCTGACTTTTGGCAATTCACTCAAAAATGGTGCCAACCGCTTGCAAATGCTCCCCTGAAAGCTTTGGCAGTCGAAACAGAAGGCTTTTTATAACAGGAGAAGAAATCAGCCATCAACAACTTAACCGGCGGAAAAAGATTTTTTTCAGCAAAAATCTGACTTCTGGCAAATCACTCAAAAATGGTGCCAAACGCTTGCAAATGCTCCCCTGAAAGTTTTTGCAGTCGAAACAGAAGGCTTTTTATCACAGGAGAAGAAATCAGCCCTCAACAACTTAACCGGCGAAAAAAGATTTTTTTGAAAAAATCCCTAAGCCCCGGGGTCACAAGTTCAGCAAAAATCTGACTTTTGGCAATTCGCTAAAAAATGGTGCCAAACGCTTGCAAATGTTCCCCTAAATGCTTTGGCGATGCAAACAGAAGGCGTTTTATCACAGGACAAGTAATCAGCCCTCGACAACTTAAACGGCGGACAAAGTTTTTTTGAAAAAATACCTAAGCCCCGGGGTCACAATTTCAGCAAAAATCTGACTTTTGGGAAATCACTCAAAAATGGTGCCAAACGCTTGCAAATGCTCCCCTGAAAGGTTTGGCAGTCGAAAAGGAAGGGTTTTTATCACAGGAGAAGAAATCCGCCCTCAACAACTTAACCGTCGGAAAAAGATTTTTTTTGAAAAAATCCCTAAGCCCGGGGTGACAATTTCAGCAAAAATCTGACTTTTGCCAATTCACTCAAAAATGGTGCCTACCGGTTGCAAATGCTCCCCTGAAAGCTTTGGCAGTCGAAACAGAAGGCTTTTTATCACAGGAGAAGAAATCAGCCGTCAACAACTTAACCGTCGGAAAAAGATTTTTTTGAAAAAATCCCTAAAGCCCCGGGGTCACAATTTCAGCAAAAATCTGACTTTTGGAAAATCACTCAAAAATGGTGCCAAACGCTTGCAAATGCTCCCCGGAAAGGATTGGCAGTCGAAAAGGAAGGGTTTTTAACACAGGACAAGAAATCAGCCTTCAACAACTTAACCGGCGGAAAAAGATTTTTTTGAAAAAATCCCTAAGCCCCGGGGTCACAATTTCAGCAAAAATCTGACTTTTGCCAATTCACTCAAAAATGGTGCCAACAGGTTGCAAATGCTCCCCTGAAAGCTTTGGCAGTCGAAACAGAAGGCTTTTTAACACAGGAGAAGAAATCAGCCCCCAACAACTTAACCGGCGCAAAAAGATTTTTTTGAAAAAATCCCTTAGCCCCTGGGGTCACAATTTCAGCAAAAATCTGACTTTTGGCAAATCACTCAAAAATGGTGCCAAACGCTTGCAAATGCTCCCCTGAAAGCTTTGGCGATGCAAACAGAAGGCGTTTTATCACAGGACAAGAAATCAGCCCTCGAAAACTTAAACGGCGGAAAAAGATTTTTTTGAAACAATCCCTAAGCCCCGGGGTCACAATTTCAGCAAAAATCTGACTTTTGGCAATTCACTCAAAAATGGTGCCAACCGGTTGCAAATGCTCCCCTGAAACCTTTGGCAGTCGAAACAGAAGGCTTTTTATAACAGGAGAAGAAATCAGCCATCAACAACTTAACCGGCGGAAAAAGATTTTTTTCAGCAAAAATCTGACTTCTGGCAAATCATTCAAAAATGGTGCCAAACGCTTGCAAATGCTCCCCTGAAAGTTTTTGCAGTCGAAACAGAAGGCTTTTTATCACAGGAGAAGAAATCAGCCCTCAACAACTTAACCGGCGAAAAAAGATTTTTTTGAAAAAATCCCTAAGCCCCGGGGTCACAAGTTCAGCAAAAATCTGACTTTTGGCAATTCGCTCAAAAATGGTGCCAAACGCTTGCAAATGTTCCCCTGAAAGCTTTGGCGATGCAAACAGAAGGCGTTTTATCACAGGACAAGTAATCAGCCCTCGACAACTTAAACGGCGGACAAAGTTTTTTTGAAAAAATCCCTAAGCCCCGGGGTCACAATTTCAGCAAAAATCTGACTTTTGGGAAATCACTCAAAAATGGTGCCAAACGCTTGCAAATGCTCCCCTGAAAGGTTTGGCAGTCGAAAAGGAAGGGTTTTTATCACAGGAGAAGAAATCCGCCCTCAACAACTTAACCGGCGGAAAAAGAATTTTTAGAAAAAATCCCTAAGCCCCGGGGTCACAATTTCAGCAAAAATCTGACTTTCGGGAAATCACTAAAAAATGGTGCCAAACGTTTGCAAATGCTCCCCTGAAAGGTTTGGCAGTCGAAAAGGAAGGGTTTTTAACACAGGACAAGAAATCAGCCCTCAACAACTTAACCGGCGGAAAAAGATTTTTTTGAAAAAATCCCTAAGCCCCGGGGTCACAATTTCAGCAAAAATCTGACTTTTGGCAATTCGCTCAAAAATGTTGCCAAACGCTTGCAAATGCTCCCCTGAAAGTTTTGGCGATGCAAACAGAAGGCGTTTTATCACAGGACAAGAAATCAGCCCTCGAAAACTTAAACGGCGGAAAAAGATTTTTTTGAAAAAATCCCTAAGCCCCGGGGTCACAATTTCAGGAAAAATCTGACTTTTGGGAAATCACTCAAAAATGGTGCCAACCGGTTGCAAATGCTCCCCTGAAAGCTTTGGCAGTCGAAACAGAAGGCTTTTTATCACCGGAGAAGAAATCAGCCCTCAACAACTTAACCGTCGGAAAAAGATTTTTTTGAAAAAATCCCTAAGCCCCGGGGTCACAATTTCAGGAAAAATCTGACTTTTGGGAAATCACTCAAAAATGGTGCCAACCGGTTGCAAATGCTCCCCTGAAAGCTTTGGCAGTCGAAACAGAAGGCTTTTTATCACCGGACAAGAAATCAGCCTTCAACAACTTAACCGTTAGAAAAAGATTTTTTTGAAAAAATCCCTAAGCCCCTGGGGTCACAATTTCAGCAAAAATCTGACTTTTGGGAAATCACTCAAAAATGGTGCCAAACGCTTGCAAATGCTCCCCTGAAAGGTTTGGCAGTCGAAAAGGAAGGGTTTTTAACACAGGACAAGAAATCAGCCCTCAACAATTAAACCGGCGGAAAAAGATTTTTTTGAAAAAATCCCTAAGCCCCGGGATCACAATTTCAGCAAAAATCTGACTTTTGGTAATTCGCTCAAAAATGGTGCCAAACGCTCGCAAATGCTCCCCTGAAAGCTTTGGCGATGCAAACAGAAGGCGTTTTATCACAGGACAAGAAATCAGCCCTCGACAACTTAAACGGCGGACAAAGCTTTTTTGAAAAAATACCTAAGCCCCGGGGTCAGAATTTCAGCAAAAATCTGACTTTTACCAATTCACTCAAAAATGGTGCCAAACGCTTGCAAATGCTCCCCTGAACGTTTCGGCAGTCGAAACAGAGGGCTTTTATCACAGTACAAGAAATCAGCCCTCAACAACTTAACCGGCGGAAAAAGATTTTTTTGAAAAAATCCCTAAGCCCCGGGGTCACAATTTCAGCAAAAATCTGACTTTTGGCAATTCACTCAAAAATGGTGCCAACCGCTTGCAAATGCTCCCCTGAAAGCTTTGGCAGTCGAAACAGAAGGCTTTTTAACACAGGAGAAGAAATCAGCCCTCAACAACTTAACCGGCGGAAAAAGAATTTTTTCGAAAAAATCCCTAAGCCCCGGGGTCACAATTTCAGCAAAAATCTGACTTTTGGCAAATCACTCAAAAATGGTGCCAACCGGTTGCAAATGCTCCCCTGAAAGCTTTTACAGTCGAAACAGAAGGCTTTTTAACACAGGAGAAGAAATCAGCCCTCAACAACTTAACCGGCGGAAAAAGAATTTTTTCGAAAAAATCCCTAAGCCCCGGGGTCACAATTTCAGCAAAAATTTGACTTTTGGCAAATCACTCGAAAATGGTGCCAAACGCTTGCAAATGCTCCCCTGAACGTTTCGGCAGTCGAAACAGAGGGCTTTTATCACAGTACAAGAAATCAGCCCTCAACAACTTAACCGGCGGAAAAAGATTTTTTTGAAAAAATCCCTAAGCCCCGGGGTCACAATTTCAGCAAAAATCTGACTTTTGGCAATTCACTCAAAAATGGTGCCAACCGCTTGCAAATGCTCCCCTGAAAGCTTTGGCAGTCGAAACAGAAGGCTTTTTATAACAGGAGAAGAAATCAGCCATCAACAACTTAACCGGCGGAAAAAGATTTTTTTCAGCAAAAATCTGACTTCTGGCAAATCACTCAAAAATGGTGCCAAACGCTTGCAAATGCTCCCCTGAAAGTTTTTGCAGTCGAAACAGAAGGCTTTTTATCACAGGAGAAGAAATCAGCCCTCAACAACTTAACCGGCGAAAAAAGATTTTTTTGAAAAAATCCCTAAGCCCCGGGGTCACAAGTTCAGCAAAAATCTGACTTTTGGCAATTCGCTAAAAAATGGTGCCAAACGCTTGCAAATGTTCCCCTAAATGCTTTGGCGATGCAAACAGAAGGCGTTTTATCACAGGACAAGTAATCAGCCCTCGACAACTTAAACGGCGGACAAAGTTTTTTTGAAAAAATACCTAAGCCCCGGGGTCACCATTTCAGCAAAAATCTGACTTTTGGCAATTCACTCAAAAATGGTGCCAACCGGTTGCAAATGCTCCCCTGAAAGCTTCGGCAGTCGAAACAGAAGGCTTTTTATAACAGGAGAAGAAATCAGCCCTCAACAACTTAACCGTCGGAAAAAGATTTTTTTTGAAAAAATCCCTAAGCCCGGGGTGACAATTTCAGCAAAAATCTGACTTTTGCCAATTCACTCAAAAATGGTGCCTACCGGTTGCAAATGCTCCCCTGAAAGCTTTGGCAGTCGAAACAGAAGGCTTTTTATCACAGGAGAAGAAATCAGCCGTCAACAACTTAACCGTCGGAAAAAGATTTTTTTGAAAAAATCCCTAAAGCCCCGGGGTCACAATTTCAGCAAAAATCTGACTTTTGGAAAATCACTCAAAAATGGTGCCAAACGCTTGCAAATGCTCCCCGGAAAGGATTGGCAGTCGAAAAGGAAGGGTTTTTAACACAGGACAAGAAATCAGCCTTCAACAACTTAACCGGCGGAAAAAGATTTTTTTGAAAAAATCCCTAAGCCCCGAGGTCACAATTTCAGCAAAAATCTGACTTTTGCCAATTCACTCAAAAATGGTGCCAACAGGTTGCAAATGCTCCCCTGAAAGCTTTGGCAGTCGAAACAGAAGGCTTTTTAACACAGGAGAAGAAATCAGCCCCCAACAACTTAACCGGCGCAAAAAGATTTTTTTGAAAAAATCCCTTAGCCCCTGGGGTCACAATTTCAGCAAAAATCTGACTTTTGGCAAATCACTCAAAAATGGTGCCAAACGCTTGCAAATGCTCCCCTGAAAGCTTTGGCGATGCAAACAGAAGGCGTTTTATCACAGGACAAGAAATCAGCCCTCGAAAACTTAAACGGCGGAAAAAGATTTTTTTGAAACAATCCCTAAGCCCCGGGGTCACAATTTCAGCAAAAATCTGACTTTTGGCAATTCACTCAAAAATGGTGCCAACCGGTTGCAAATGCTCCCCTGAAACCTTTGGCAGTCGAAACAGAAGGCTTTTTATAACAGGAGAAGAAATCAGCCATCAACAACTTAACCGGCGGAAAAAGATTTTTTTCAGCAAAAATCTGACTTCTGGCAAATCATTCAAAAATGGTGCCAAACGCTTGCAAATGCTCCCCTGAAAGTTTTTGCAGTCGAAACAGAAGGCTTTTTATCACAGGAGAAGAAATCAGCCCTCAACAACTTAACCGGCGAAAAAAGATTTTTTTGAAAAAATCCCTAAGCCCCGGGGTCACAAGTTCAGCAAAAATCTGACTTTTGGCAAATCACTCAAAAATGGTGCCAAACGCTTGCAAATGCTCCCCTGAAAGCTTTGGTGATGCAAACAGAAGGCGTTTTATCACAGGACAAGAAATCAGCCCTCGAAAACTTAAACGGCGGAAAAAGATTTTTATGAAACAATCCATAAGCCCCGGGGTCACAATTTCAGCAAAAACCTGACTTTTACCAATTCATTCAAAAATGGTGCCAACCGGTTGAAAATGCTCCCCCCGAAACGTTTTGCAGTTGAAACAGAAGTCTTTTTATTACAGGAGAAGAAATCAGCCCTCAACAACTTAACTGGCAGAAAAAGTTTTTTTTGAAAAAATCCCTAAGCCCCGGGGTCACAATTTCAGCAAAAATCTGACTTTTGGCAATTCGCTCAAAAATGGTGCCAAACGCTTGCAAATGCTCCCCTGAAAGCTTTGGCGATGCAAACAGAAGGCTTTTTATCACAGGACAAGAAATCAGCCCTCGACAACTTAAACGGCGGACAAAGTTTTTTTGAAAAAATCCCTAAGCCCCGGGGTCACAATTTCAGCAAAAATCTGACTTTTGGGAAATCACTCAAAAATGGTGCCAAACGCTTGCAAATGCTGCCCTGAAAGCTTTGGTGATTCAAACAGAAGGCGTTTTATCACAGGACAAGAAATCAGCCCTCGACAACTTAAACGGCGGACAAAGTTTTTTTGAAAAAATCCCTAAGCCCTGGGGTCACAATTTCAGCAAAAATCTGACTTTTACCAATTAACTCAAAAATGGTGCCAACCGGTTGCAAATGCTCCCCTGAAAGCTTTGGCAGTCGAAACAGAAGGCTTTTTAACACAGGAGAAGAAATCAGCCCTCAAAAACTTAACCGGCGGAAAAAGATTTTTTTGAAAAAATCCCTAAGCCCCGGGGTCACAATTTCAGCAAAAATCTGACTTTTACCAATTCACTCAAAAATGGTGCCGACCGGTTGCAAATGCTCCCCTGAAAGCTTTGGCAGTCGAAACAGAAGGCTTTTTAACACAGGAGAAGAAATCAGCCCTCAACAACTTAACCTGCGGAAAAAGATTTTTTTTGAAAAAATCCCTAAGCCCCGGGGTCAGAATTTCAGCAAAAATCTGACTTTTGCCAATTCACTCAAAAATGGTGCCAACCGGTTGCAAATGCTCCCCTGAAACCTTTGGCAGTCGAAACAGAAGGGTTTTTCACACAGGACAAGAAATCAGCCCTCAACAACTTAACCGGCGGAAAAAGATTTTTTTGAAAAAAATCCCTAAGCCCCGGGGTCACAATTTCAGCAAAAATCTGACTTTTGGGAAATCACTCAAAAATGGTGCCAAACGCTTGCAAACGCTCCCCTGAAAGGTTTGGCAGTCGAAAAGGAAGGGTTTTTAACACAGGAGAAGAAATCAGCCCTCAACAACTTAACCGGCGGAAAAAGATTTTTTTGAAAAAATCCCTAACCCCCGGGGTCACAATTTCAGCAAAAATCTGACTTTTGGGAAATCACTCAAAAATGGTGCCAAACGCTTGCAAATGCTCCCCTGAAAGGTTTGGCAGTCGAAATAGAAGGCTTTTTAACACAGGAGAAGAAATCAGCCCTCAACAACTTAACCGGCGGAAAAAGAATTTTTTCGAAAAAATCCCTAAGCCCCGGGGTCACAATTTCAGCAAAAATCTGACTTTTCGCAAATCACTCGAAAATGGTGCCAAACGCTTGCAAATGCTCCCCTGAACGTTTCGGCAGTCGAAACAGAGGGCTTTTTATCACAGTACAAGAAATCAGCCCTCAACAACTTAACCGGCGGAAAAAGATTTTTTTGAAAAAATCCCTAAGCCCCGGGGTCACAATTTCAGCAAAAATCTGACTTTTGGCAATTCACTCAAAAATGGTGCCAACCGGTTGCAAATGCTCCCCTGAAACCTTTGGCAGTCGAAACAGAAGGCTTTTTATAACAGGAGAAGAAATCAGCCCCCAACAACTTAACCGGCGCAAAAAGATTTTTTTGAAAAAATCCCTTAGCCCCTGGGGTCACAATTTCAGCAAAAATCTGACTTTTGGCAAATCACTCAAAAATGGTGCCAAACGCTTGCAAATGCTCCCCTGAAAGCTTTGGCGATGCAAACAGAAGGCGTTTTATCACAGGACAAGAAATCAGCCCTCGAAAACTTAAACGGCGGAAAAAGATTTTTATGAAACAATCCATAAGCCCCGGGGTCACAATTTCAGCAAAAATCTGACTTTTACCAATTCATTCAAAAATGGTGCCAACCGGTTGAAAATGCTCCCCCCGAAACGTTTTGCAGTTGAAACAGAAGTCTTTTTATTACAGGAGAAGAAATCAGCCCTCAACAACTTAACTGGCAGAAAAAGTTTTTTTTGAAAAAATCCCTAAGCCCCGGGGTCACAATTTCAGCAAAAATCTGACTTTTGGCAATTCGCTCAAAAATGGTGCCAAACGCTTGCAAATGCTCCCCTGAAAGCTTTGGCGATGCAAACAGAAGGCGTTTTATCACAGGACAAGAAATCAGCCCTCGACAACTTAAACGGCGGACAAAGTTTTTTTGAAAAAATCCCTAAGCCCCGGGGTCACAATTTCAGCAAAAATCTGACTTTTGGGAAATCACTCAAAAATGGTGCCAAACGCTTGCAAATGCTGCCCTGAAAGCTTTGGTGATTCAAACAGAAGGCGTTTTATCACAGGACAAGAAATCAGCACTCGACAACTTAAACGGCGGACAAAGTTTTTTTGAAAAAATCCCTAAGCCCTGGGGTCACAATTTCAGCAAAAATCTGACTTTTACCAATTAACTCAAAAATGGTGCCAACCGGTTGCAAATGCTCCCCTGAAAGCTTTGGCAGTCGAAACAGAAGGCTTTTTAACACAGGAGAAGAAATCAGCCCTCAAAAACTTAACCGGCGGAAAAAGATTTTTTTGAAAAAATCCCTAAGCCCCGGGGTCACAATTTCAGCAAAAATCTGACTTTTACCAATTCACTCAAAAATGGTGCCGACCGGTTGCAAATGCTCCCCTGAAAGCTTTGGCAGTCGAAACAGAAGGCTTTTTAACACAGGAGAAGAAATCAGCCCTCAACAACTTAACCTGCGGAAAAAGATTTTTTTTGAAAAAATCCCTAAGCCCCGGGGTCAGAATTTCAGCAAAAATCTGACTTTTGCCAATTCACTCAAAAATGGTGCCAACCGGTTGCAAATGCTCCCCTGAAACCTTTGGCAGTCGAAACAGAAGGGTTTTTCACACAGGACAAGAAATCAGCCCTCAACAACTTAACCGGCGGAAAAAGATTTTTTTGAAAAAAATCCCTAAGCCCCGGGGTCACAATTTCAGCAAAAATCTGACTTTTGGGAAATCACTCAAAAATGGTGCCAAACGCTTGCAAACGCTCCCCTGAAAGGTTTGGCAGTCGAAAAGGAAGGGTTTTTAACACAGGAGAAGAAATCAGCCCTCAACAACTTAACCGGCGGAAAAAGATTTTTTTGAAAAAATCCCTAACCCCCGGGGTCACAATTTCAGCAAAAATCTGACTTTTGGGAAATCACTCAAAAATGGTGCCAAACGCTTGCAAATGCTCCCCTGAAAGGTTTGGCAGTCGAAATAGAAGGCTTTTTAACACAGGAGAAGAAATCAGCCCTCAACAACTTAACCGGCGGAAAAAGAATTTTTTCGAAAAAATCCCTAAGCCCCGGGGTCACAATTTCAGCAAAAATCTGACTTTTCGCAAATCACTCGAAAATGGTGCCAAACGCTTGCAAATGCTCCCCTGAACGTTTCGGCAGTCGAAACAGAGGGCTTTTTATCACAGTACAAGAAATCAGCCCTCAACAACTTAACCGGCGGAAAAAGATTTTTTTGAAAAAATCCCTAAGCCCCGGGGTCACAATTTCAGCAAAAATCTGACTTTTGGCAATTCACTCAAAAATGGTGCCAAACGCTTGCAAATGCACCCCTGAAAGTTTTTGCAGTCGAAACAGAAGGCTTTTTATCACAGGAGAAGAAATCAGCCCTCAACAACTTAAACGGCGAAAAAAGATTTTTTTGAAAAAATCCCTAAGCCCCGGGGTCACAAGTTCAGCAAAAATCTGACTTTTGGCAATTCGCTCAAAAATGGTGCCAAACGCTTGCAAATGTTCCCCTGAAAGCTTTGGCGATGCAAACAGAAGGCGTTTTATCACAGGACAAGTAATCAGCCCTCGACAACTTAAACGGCGGACAAAGTTTTTTTGAAAAAATCCCTAAGCCCCGGGGTCACAATTTCAGCAAAAATCTGACTTTTGGGAAATCACTCAAAAATGGTGCCAAACGCTTGCAAATGCTCCCCTGAAAGGTTTGGCAGTCGAAAAGGAAGGGTTTTTATCACAGGAGAAGAAATCAGCCCTCAACAACTTAACCGGCGGAAAAAGAATTTTTAGAAAAAATCCCTAAGCCCCGGGGTCACAATTTCAGCAAAAATCTGACTTTTGGCAATTCGCTCAAAAATGGTGCCAAACGCTTGCAAATGCTCCCCTGAAAGTTTTGGCGATGCAAACAGAAGGCGTTTTATCACAGGACAAGAAATCAGCCCTCGAAAACTTAAACGGCGGAAAAAGATTTTTTTGAAAAAATCCCTAAGCCCCGGGGTCACAATTTCAGCAAAAATCTGACTTTTGGGAAATCACTCAAAAATGGTGCCAATCGGTTGCAAATGCTCCCCTGAAAGCTTTGGCAGTCGAAACAGAAGGCTTTTTATCACCGGACAAGAAATCAGCCTTCAACAACTTAACCGTTAGAAAAAGATTTTTTTGAAAAAATCCCTAAGCCCCTGGGGTCACAATTTCAGCAAAAATCTGACTTTTGGGAAATCACTCAAAAATGGTGCCAAACGCTTGCAAATGCTCCCCTGAAAGGTTTGGCAGTGGAAAAGGAAGGGTTTTTAACACAGGACAAGAAATCAGCCCTCAACAACTTAACCGGCGGAAAAAGATTTTTTTGAAAAAATCCCTAAGCCCCGGGGTCACAATTTCAGCAAAAATCTGACTTTTGGTAATTCGCTCAAAAATGGTGCCAAACGCTCGCAAATGCTCCCCTGAAAGCTTTGGCGATGCAAACAGAAGGCGTTTTATCACAGGACAAGAAATCAGCCCTCGACAACTTAAACGGCGGACAAAGCTTTTTTGAAAAAATACCTAAGCCCCGGGGTCACAATTTCAGCAAAAATCTGACTTTTGGGAAATCACTCAAAAATGGTGCCAAACGCTTGCAAATGCTCCCCTGAAAGGTTTGGCAGTCGAAAAGGAAGGGTTTTTATCACAGGAGAAGAAATCAGCCCTCAACAACTTAACCGGCGGAAAAAGAATTTTTAGAAAAAATCCCTAAGCCCCGGGGTCACAATTTCAGCAAAAATCTGACTTTTGGCAATTCGCTCAAAAATGGTGCCAAACGCTTGCAAATGCTCCCCTGAAAGTTTTGGCGATGCAAACAGAAGGCGTTTTATCACAGGACAAGAAATCAGCCATCGAAAACTTAAACGGCGGAAAAAGATTTTTTTGAAAAAATCCCTAAGCCCCGGGGTCACAATTTCAGCAAAAATCTGACTTTTGGGAAATCACTCAAAAATGGTGCCAATCGGTTGCAAATGCTCCCCTGAAAGCTTTGGCAGTCGAAACAGAAGGCTTTTTATCACCGGACAAGAAATCAGCCTTCAACAACTTAACCGTTAGAAAAAGATTTTTTTGAAAAAATCCCTAAGCCCCTGGGGTCACAATTTCAGCAAAAATCTGACTTTTGGGAAATCACTCAAAAATGGTGCCAAACGCTTGCAAATGCTCCCCTGAAAGGTTTGGCAGTGGAAAAGGAAGGGTTTTTAACACAGGACAAGAAATCAGCCCTCAACAACTTAACCGGCGGAAAAAGATTTTTTTGAAAAAATCCCTAAGCCCCGGGGTCACAATTTCAGCAAAAATCTGACTTTTGGTAATTCGCTCAAAAATGGTGCCAAACGCTCGCAAATGCTCCCCTGAAAGCTTTGGCGATGCAAACAGAAGGCGTTTTATCACAGGACAAGAAATCAGCCCTCGACAACTTAAACGGCGGACAAAGCTTTTTTGAAAAAATACCTAAGCCCCGGGGTCACAATTTCAGCAAAAATCTGACTTTTGTCAAATCACTCGAAAATGGTGCCAAACGCTTGCAAATGCTCCCCTGAACGTTTCGGCAGTCGAAACAGATGGCTTTTTATCACAGTACAAGAAATCAGCCCTCAACTACTTAACCGGCGGAAAAAGATTTTTTTGAAAAAATCCCTAAGCCCCGGGGTCAGAATTTCAGCAAAAATCTGACTTTTACCAATTCACTCAAAAATGGTGCCAACAGGTTGCAAATGCTCCCCTGAAAGCTTTGGCAGTCGAAACAGAAGGCTTTTTAACACAGGAGAAGAAATCAGCCCCCAACAACTTAACCGGCGCATAAAGATTTTTTTGAAAAAATCCCTTAGCCCCTGGGGTCACAATTTCAGCAAAAATGTGACTTTTGGCAAATCACTCAAAAATGGTGCCAAACGCTTGCAAATGCTCCCCTGAAAGCTTTGGCCATGCAAACAGAAGGCGTTTTATCACAGGACAAGAAATCAGCCCTCGAAAACTTAAACGGCGGAAAAAGATTTTTTTGAAACAATCCCTAAGCCCCGGGGTCACAATTTCAGCAAAAATCTGACTTTTACCAATTCATTCAAAAATGGTGCCAACCGGTTGAAAATGCTCCCCCGAAACGTTTTGCAGTTGAAACAGAAGGCTTTTTATTACAGGAGAAGAAATCAGCCCTCAACAACTTAACTGGCAGAAAAAGTTTTTTTTGAAAAAATCCCTAAGCCCCGGGGTCACAATTTCAGCAAAAATCTGACTTTTGGCAATTCGCTCAAAAATGGTGCCAAACGCTTGCAAATGCTCCCCTGAAAGCTTTGGCGATGCAAACAGAAGGCGTTTTATCACAGGACAAGAAATCAGCCCTCGACAACTTAAACGGCGGACAAAGTTTTTTTGAAAAAATCCCTAAGCCCCGGGGTAACAATTTCAGCAAAAATCTGACTTTTGGGAAATCACTCAAAAATGCTGCCAAACGCTTGCAAATGCTCCCCTGAAAGCTTTGGTGATTCAAACAGAAGGCGTTTTATCACAGGACAAGAAATCAGCCCTCGACAACTTAAACGGCGGACAAAGTTTTTTTGAAAAAATCCCTAAGCCCCGGGGTCACAATTTCAGCAAAAATCTGATTTTTACCAATTAACTCAAAAATGGTGCCAACCGGTTGCAAATGCTCCCCTGAAAGCTTTGGCAGTCGAAACAGAAGGCTTTTTAACACAGGAGAAGAAATCAGCCCTCAAAAACTTAACCGGCGGAAAAAGATTTTTTTTGAAAAAATCCCTAAGCCCCGGGGTCACAATTTCAGCAAAAATCTGACTTTTACCAATTCACTCAAAAATGGTGCCAACCGGTTGCAAATGCTCCCCTGAAAGCTTTGGCAGTCGAAACAGAAGGCTTTTTAACACAGGAGAAGAAATCAGCCCTCAACAACTTAACCGGCGGAAAAAGATTTTTTTTGAAAAAATCCCTAAGCCCCGGGGTCAGAATTTCAGCAAAAATCTGACTTTTGCCAATTCACTCAAAAATGGTGCCAACCGGTTGCAAATGCTCCCCTGAAACCTTTGGCAGTCGAAACAGAAGGGTTTTTCACACAGGACAAGAAATCAGCCCTCAACAACTTAACCGGCGGAAAAAGATTTTTTTGAAAAAAATCCCTAAGCCCCGGGGTCACAATTTCAGCAAAAATCTGACTTTTGGGAAATCACTCAAAAATGGTGCCAAACGCTTGCAAACGCTCCCCTGAAAGGTTTGGCAGTCGAAAAGGAAGGGTTTTTAACACAGGAGAAGAAATCAGCCCTCAACAACTTAACCGGCGGAAAAAGATTTTTTTGAAAAAATCCCTAACCCCCGGGGTCACAATTTCAGCAAAAATCTGACTTTTGGGAAATCACTCAAAAATGGTGCCAAACGCTTGCAAATGCTCCCCTGAAAGGTTTGGCAGTCGAAAAGGAAGGGTTTTTAACACAGGACAAGAAATCAGCCCTCAACAACTTAACTGGCGGAAAAAGATTTTTTTCAGCAAAAATCTGACTTTTGGCAAATCACTCAAAAATGGTGCCAAACGCTTGCAAATGCTCCCCTAAAGTTTTTGCAGTCGAAACAGAAGGCTTTTTATCACAGGACAAGAAATCAGCCCTCAACAACTTAACCGGCAGAAAAAGATTTTTTTCAGCAAAAATCTGACTTTTGGCAAATCACTCAAAAATGGTGCCAAACGCTTGCAAATGCTCCCCTGAAAGGTTTGGCAGTCGAAACAGAAGGCTTTTTACCACAGGAGAAGAAATCTGCCCTCAACAACTTAACTGGCGGAAAAAGATTTTTTTCAGCAAAAATCTGACTTTTCGCAAATCACTCAAAAATGGTGCCAACCGGTTGCAGAAGCTCCCCTGAAAGCTTTGGCAGTCAAAACAGAAGTCTTTTTATCAAACGAGAAGAAATCAGCGCTCGACAACTTAACCGGCGGACAAAGATTTTTTGAGAAAATCCCTAAGCCCCGGGTTCACAATTTCAGCAAAAATCTGACTTTTGGCAAATCACTCAGAAATGGTGCCAAACGCTTGCAATTGCTCCCCTGAAAGGTTTGGCAGTCGAAAAGGAAGGGTTTTTATCACAGGACAAGAAATCAGCCCTCAACAACTTAACCGGCGGAAAAAGATTTTTTTGAAAAAATCCCTAAGCCCCGGGGTCACAATTTCAGCAAAAATCTGACTTTTGGGAAATCACTCAAAAATGGTGCCAAACGCTTGCAAATGCTCCCCTGAAAGCTTTGGTGATTCAAACAGAAGGCGTTTTATCACAGGACAAGAAATCAGCCCTCGACAACTTAAACGGCGGACAAAGTTTTTTTGAAAAAATACCTAAGCCCCGGAGTCACAATTTCAGCAAAAATCTGACTTTTGGGAAATCACTCAAAAATGGTGCCAACCGGTTGCAAATGCTCCCCTGAAAGCTTTGGCAGTCGAAACAGAAGGATTTTTACCACAGGAGAAGAAATCTGCCCTCAACAACTTAACTGGCGGAAAAAGATTTTTTTCAGCAAAAATCTGACTTTTGGCTATTCGCTCAAAAATGGTGCCAAACGCTTGCAAATGCTCCCCTGAAAGCTTTGGCAGTCGAAACAGAAGGCTTTTTATCACAGGAGAAGAAATCAGCCCTCAACAACTTAACCGGCGGAAAAAGATTTCTTCGAAAAAATCCCTAAGCCCCGGGGTCACAATTTCAGCAAAAATCTGACTTTTACCAATTCACTCAAAAATGGTGCCAACCGGTTGCAAATGCTCCCCTGAAAGCTTTGGCAGTCGAAACAGATGGCTTTTTAACACAGGAGAAGAAATCAGCCCTCAACAACTTAACCGGCGGAAAATGATTTTTTTGAAAAAATCCCTAAGCCGGGGTCACAATTTCAGCAAAAATCTGACTTTTGGGAAATCACTCAAAAATGGTGCCAAACGCTTGCAAATGCTCCCCTGAAAGGTTTGGCAGTCAAAATGGAAGGGTTTTTAACACAGGACAAGAAATCAGCCCTCAACAACTTAACCGGCGGAAAAAGATTTTTTTGAAAAAATCCCTAAGCCCCGGGGTCACAATTTCAGCAAAAATCTGACTTTTGGCAATTCGCTCAAAAATGGTGCCAAACGCTTTCAAATGCTCCCCTGAAAGCTTTGGCGATGCAAACAGAAGGCGTTTTATCACAAGACAAGAAATCAGCCCTCGAAAACTTAAACGGCGGAAAATGATTTTTTTGAAAAAATCCCTAAGCCCCGGGGTCACAATTTCAGCAAAAATCTGACTTTTGGCAATTCGCTCAAAAATGGTGCCAAGTGCTTGCAAATGCTCCCCTGAAAGCTTTCGCGATGCAAACAGAAGGCGTTTTATCACAGGACAAGAAATCAGCCCTCGACAACTTAAACGGCGGACAAAGCTTTTTTGAAAAAATCCCTAAGCCCCGGGGTCACAATTTCAGCAAAAATCTGACTTTTGGCAAATCACTCGAAAATGGTGCCAAACGCTTGCAAATGCTCCCCTGAACGTTTCGGCAGTCGAAACAGATGGCTTTTTATCACAGTACAAGAAATCAGCCCTCAACTACTTAACCGGCGGAAAAAGATTTTTTTGAAAAAATCCCTAAGCCCCGGGGTCAGAATTTCAGCAAAAATCTGACTTTTACCAATTCACTCAAAAATGGTGCCAACAGGTTGCAAATGCTCCCCTGAAAGCTTTGGCAGTCGAAACAGAAGGCTTTTTATCACAGGAGAAGAAATCAGCCCTCAACAACTTAACCGGCGGAAAAAGATTTCTTCGAAAAAATCCCTAAGCCCCGGGGTCACAATTTCAGCAAAAATCTGACTTTTACCAATTCACTCAAAAATGGTGCCAACCGGTTGCAAATGCTCCCCTGAAAGCTTTGGCAGTCGAAACAGAAGGCTTTTTAACACAGGAGAAGAAATCAGCCCTCAACAACTTAACCGGCGGAAAATGATTTTTTTGAAAAAATCCCTAAGCCGGGGTCACAATTTCAGCAAAAATCTGACTTTTGGGAAATCACTCAAAAATGGTGCCAAACGCTTGCAAATGCTCCCCTGAAAGGTTTGGCAGTCGAAACAGAAGGCTTTTTACCACAGGAGAAGAAATCTGCCCTCAACAACTTAACTGGCGGAAAAAGATTTTTTTCAGCAAAAATCTGACTTTTCGCAAATCACTCAAAAATGGTGCCAACCGGTTGCAGAAGCTCCCCTGAAAGCTTTGGCAGTCAAAACAGAAGTCTTTTTATCAAACGAGAAGAAATCAGCGCTCGACAACTTAACCGGCGGACAAAGATTTTTTGAGAAAATCCCTAAGCCCCGGGTTCACAATTTCAGCAAAAATCTGACTTTTGGCAAATCACTCAGAAATGGTGCCAAACGCTTGCAATTGCTCCCCTGAAAGGTTTGGCAGTCGAAAAGGAAGGGTTTTTATCACAGGACAAGAAATCAGCCCTCAACAACTTAACCGGCGGAAAAAGATTTTTTTGAAAAAATCCCTAAGCCCCGGGGTCACAATTTCAGCAAAAATCTGACTTTTGGGAAATCACTCAAAAATGGTGCCAAACGCTTGCAAATGCTCCCCTGAAAGCTTTGGTGATTCAAACAGAAGGCGTTTTATCACAGGACAAGAAATCAGCCCTCGACAACTTAAACGGCGGACAAAGTTTTTTTGAAAAAATACCTAAGCCCCGGAGTCACAATTTCAGCAAAAATCTGACTTTTGGCAATTCACTCAAAAATGGTGCCAACCGGTTGCAAATGCTCCCCTGAAAGCTTTGGCAGTCGAAACAGAAGGATTTTTACCACAGGAGAAGAAATCTGCCCTCAACAACTTAACTGGCGGAAAAAGATTTTTTTCAGCAAAAATCTGACTTTTGGCTATTCGCTCAAAAATGGTGCCAAACGCTTGCAAATGCTCCCCTGAAAGCTTTGGCAGTCGAAACAGAAGGCTTTTTATCACAGGAGAAGAAATCAGCCCTCAACAACTTAACCGGCGGAAAAAGATTTCTTCGAAAAAATCCCGAAGCCCCGGGGTCACAATTTCAGCAAAAATCTGACTTTTACCAAGTCACTCAAAAATGGTGCCAACCGGTTGCAAATGCTCCCCTGAAAGCTTTGGCAGTCGAAACAGATGGCTTTTTAACACAGGAGAAGAAATCAGCCCTCAACAACTTAACCGGCGGAAAATGATTTTTTTGAAAAAATCCCTAAGCCGGTGTCACAATTTCAGCAAAAATCTGACTTTTGGGAAATCACTCAAAAATGGTGCCAAACGCTTGCAAATGCTCCCCTGAAAGGTTTGGCAGTCAAAATGGAAGGGTTTTTAACACAGGACAAGAAATCAGCCCTCAACAACTTAACCGGCGGAAAAAGATTTTTTTGAAAAAATCCCTAAGCCCCGGGGTCACAATTTCAGCAAAAATCTGACTTTTGGCAATTCGCTCAAAAATGGTGCCAAACGCTTTCAAATGCTCCCCTGAAAGCTTTGGCGATGCAAACAGAAGGCGTTTTATCACAAGACAAGAAATCAGCCCTCGAAAACTTAAACGGCGGAAAAAGATTTTTTTGAAAAAATCCCTAAGCCCCGGGGTCACAATTTCAGCAAAAATCTGACTTTTGGCAATTCGCTCAAAAATGGTGCCAAGTGCTTGCAAATGCTCCCCTGAAAGCTTTCGCGATGCAAACAGAAGGCGTTTTATCACAGGACAAGAAATCAGCCCTCGACAACTTAAACGGCGGACAAAGCTTTTTTGAAAAAATACCTAAGCCCCGGGGTCACAATTTCAGCAAAATTCTGACTTTTGGCAATTCGCTCAAAAATGGTGCCAAACGTTTGCAAATGCTCCCCTGAAAGCTTTGGCGATGCAAACAGAAGGCGTTTTATCACAGGACAAGAAATCAGCCCTCGACAACTTAAACGGCGGACAAAGTTTTTTTGAAAAAATCCCTAAGCCCCGGAGTCACAATTTCAGCAAAAATCTGACTTTTGGCAATTCACTCAAAAATGGTGCCAACCGGTTGCAAATGCTCCCCTGAAAGCTTTGGCAGTCGAAACAGAAGGATTTTTACCACAGGAGAAGAAATCTGCCCTCAACAACTTAACTGGCGGAAAAAGATTTTTTTCAGCAAAAATCTGACTTTTGGCTATTCGCTCAAAAATGGTGCCAAACGCTTGCAAATGCTCCCCTGAAAGGTTTGGCAGTCGAAACAGAAGGCTTTTTATCACAGGAGAAGAAATC
Source organism: Podarcis filfolensis (assembly GCF_964270895.1). Lineage (NCBI taxonomy): Eukaryota > Metazoa > Chordata > Lepidosauria > Squamata > Lacertidae > Podarcis > Podarcis filfolensis. Next base: position 16,573,455 of record NC_139610.1, read on the forward strand.
AGCCCTCAACAACTTAACCGGCGGAGAAAGATTTTTTTTGAAAAAATCCCTAAGCCCCGGGGTCAGAATTTCAGCAAAAATCTGACTTTTGCCAATTCACTCAAAAATGGTGCCAACCGGTTGCAAATGCTCCCCTGAAACCTTTGGCAGTCGAAACAGAAGGCTTTTTAACACAGGAGAAGAAATCAGCCCTCAACAACTTAACCGGCGGAAAAAGATTTTTTTGAAAAAATCCCTAAGCCCCGGGGTCACAATTTCAGCAAAAATCTGACTTTTACCAATTCACTCAAAAATGGTGCCAACCGGTTGCAAATGCTCCCCTGAAAGCTTTGGCAGTCGAAACAGAAGGCTTTTTAACACAGGAGAAGAAATCAGCCCTCAACAACTTAACCGGCGGAAAAAGATTTTTTTTGAAAACATCCCTAAGCCCCGGGGTCAGAATTTCAGCAAAAATCTGACTTTTGCCAATTCACTCAAAAATGGTGCCAACCGGTTGCAAATGCTCCCCTGAAAGCTTTGGCAGTCGAAACAGAAGGCTTTTTAACACAGGAGAAGAAATCAGCCCTCAACAACTTAACCGGCGGAAAAAGATTTTTTTGAAAAAATCCCTAAGCCCCGGGGTCCCATTTCAGCAAAAATCTGACTTTTGCCAATTCACTCAAAAATGGTTCCAACCGGTTGCAAATGCTCCCCTGAAATGTTTTGCAGTCTAAAAGGAAGGCTTTTTAACACAGGACAAGAAATCAGCCCTCAGCAACTTAACCGGCGAAAAAAGATTTTTTTGAAAAAATCCCTAAGCCCCGGGTTCACAATTTCAGCAAAAATCTGACTTTTGGGAAATCACTCAAAAATGGTGCCAAACACTTGCAAATGCTCCCCTGAAAGTTTTTGCAGTCGAAACAGAAGGCTTTTTATCACAGGACAAGAAATCAGCCCTCAACAACTTAACTGGCGGAAAAAGATTTTTTTTCAGCAAAAATCTGACTTTTGGCAAATCACTAAAAAATGGTGCCAAACGCTTGCAGATTCCCCCCCCCCCGAAAGTTTTTGCAGTCGAAACAGAAGGCTTTTTATCACAGGAGAAGAAATCAGCCCTCAACAACTTAACCAGCGGAAACAGATTTTTTCGAAAAAATCCCTAAGCCCCGGGGTCACAATTTCAGCAAAAATCTGACTTTTGGGAAATCACTCAAAAATGGTGCCAAACGCTTGCAAATGCTCCCCTGAAAGGTTTGGCAGTCGAAAAGGAAGGGTGTTTAACACAGGACAAGAAATCAGCCCTCAACAACTTAACCGGCGGAAAAAGATTTTTTTGAAAAAATCCCTAAGCCCCGGGGTCACAATTTCAGCAAAAATCTGACTTTTGGCAATTCACTCAAAAATGGTGCCAAACGCTTGCAAATGCACCCCTGAAGGCTTTGGCGATGCAAACAGAAGGCGTTTTATCACAGGACAAGAAATCAGCCCTCGAAAACTTAAACGGCGGAAACAGATTTTTTCAAAAAAATCCCTAAGCCCCGGGGTCACAATTTCAGCAAAAATCTGACTTTTACCAATTCACTCAAAAATGGTGCCAACCGGTTGCAAATGCTCCCCTGAAAGCTTTGGCAGTCGAAAAAGAAGGCTTTTTATCACAGGAGAAGAAATCAGCCCTCAACAACTTAACTGGCGGAAAAAGATTTTTTTGAAAAAATCCCTAAGCCCCGGGGTCACAATTTCAGCAAAAATCTGACTTTTGGCTATTCGCTCAAAAATGTTGCCAAACGCTTGCAAATGCTCCCCTGAAAGGTTTGGCAGTCGCAAAGGATGGGTTTTTAACACAGGACAAGAAATCAGCCCTCAACAATTTAACCGGCGGAAAAAAGATTTTTTTGAAAAAATCCCTAAGCCCCGGGTTCACAATTTCAGCAAAAATCTGACTTTTGTCAAATCACTCAAAAATGGTGCCAAACGCTTGCAAATGCTCCCCTGAAAGTTTTTGCAGTCGAAACAGAAGGCTTTTTATCACAGGAGAAGAAATCAGCCCTCAACAACTTAACCGGCGGAAAAAGATTTTTTTGAAAAAATCCCTAAGCCCCGGGTTCACAATTTCAGCAGAAATCTGAGTTTTACCAATTAACTCAAAAATGGTGCCAACCGGTTGCAAATGCTCCCCTGAAAGCTTTGGCAGTCGAAACAGAAGGCTTTTTAACACAGGAGAAGAAATCAGCCCTCCACAGCTTAACCGGCGGAAAAAGATTTTTTTGAAAAAATCCTAAGCCCCGGGCTCACAATTTCAGCAAAAATCTGACTTTTGGCAAATCACTCAAAAATGGTGCCAAACACTTGCAAATGCTCCCCTGAAAGTTTTTGCAGTCGAAACAGAAGGCTTTTTATCACAGGACAAGAAATCAGCCCTCAACAACTTAACTGGCGGAAAAAGATTTTTTTTCAGCAAAAATCTGACTTTTGGCAAATCACTCAAAAATGGTGCCAAACGCTTGCAGATTCCCCCCCCCCCCCGAAAGTTTTTGCAGTCGAAACAGAAGGCTTTTTATCACAGGAGAAGAAATCAGCCCTCAACAACTTAACCAGCGGAAACAGATTTTTTCGAAAAAATCCCTAAGCCCCGGGGTCACAATTTCAGCAAAAATCTGACTTTTGGGAAATCACTCAAAAATGGTGCCAAACGCTTGCAAATGCTCCCCTGAAAGGTTTGGCAGTCGAAAAGGAAGGGTGTTTAACACAGGACAAGAAATCAGCCCTCAACAACTTAACCGGCGGAAAAAGATTTTTTTGAAAAAATCCCTAAGCCCCGGGGTCCCAATTTCAGCAAAAATCTGACTTTTGGCAATTCACTCAAAAATGGTGCCAAACGCTTGCAAATGCACCCCTGAAGGCTTTGGCGATGCAAACAGAAGGCGTTTTATCACAGGACAAGAAATCAGCCCTCGAAAACTTAAACGGCGGAAACAGATTTTTTCGAAAAAATCCCTAAACCCCGGGGTCACAATTTCAGCAAAAATCTGACTTTTACCAATTCACTCAAAAATGGTGCCAACCGGTTGCAAATGCTCCCCTGAAAGCTTTGGCAGTCGAAACAGAAGGATTTTTACCACAGGAGAAGAAATCTGCCCTCAACAACTTAACTGGCGGAAAAAGATTTTTTTCAGCAAAAATCTGACTTTTGGCTATTCGCTCAAAAATGGTGCCAAACGCTTGCAAATGCTCCCCTGAAAGCTTTGGCAGTCGAAACAGAAGGCTTTTTATCACAGGAGAAGAAATCAGCCCTCAACAACTTAACCGGCGGAAAAAGATTTCTTCGAAATAATCCCTAAGCCCCGGGGTCACAATTTCAGCAAAAATCTGACTTTTACCAATTCACTCAAAAATGGTGCCAACCGGTTGCAAATGCTCCCCTGAAAGCTTTGGCAGTCGAAACAGATGGCTTTTTAACACAGGAGAAGAAATCAGCCCTCAACAACTTAACCGGCGGAAAATGATTTTTTTGAAAAAATCCCTAAGCCGGGGTCACAATTTCAGCAAAAATCTGACTTTTGGGAAATCACTCAAAAATGGTGCCAAACGCTTGCAAATGCTCCCCTGAAAGGTTTGGCAGTCAAAATGGAAGGGTTTTTAACACAGGACAAGAAATCAGCCCTCAACAACTTAACCGGCGGAAAAAGATTTTTTTGAAAAAATCCCTAAGCCCCGGGGTCACAATTTCAGCAAAAATCTGACTTTTGGCAATTCGCTCAAAAATGGTGCCAAACGCTTTCAAATGCTCCCCTGAAAGCTTTGGCGATGCAAACAGAAGGCGTTTTATCACAAGACAAGAAATCAGCCCTCGAAAACTTAAACGGCGGAAAATGATTTTTTTGAAAAAATCCCTAAGCCCCGGGGTCACAATTTCAGCAAAAATCTGACTTTTGGCAATTCGCTCAAAAATGGTGCCAAGTGCTTGCAAATGCTCCACTGAAAGCTTTCGCGATGCAAACAGAAGGCTTTTTAACACAGGAGAAGAAATCAGCCCTCAACAACTTAACCGGCGGAAAATGATTTTTTTGAAAAAATCCCTAAGCCGGTGTCACAATTTCAGCAAAAATCTGACTTTTGGGAAAACACTCAAAAATGGTGCCAAACGCTTGCAAATGCTCCCCTGAAAGGTTTGGCAGTCAAAATGGAAGGGTTTTTAACACAGGACAAGAAATCAGCCCTCAACAACTTAACCGGCGGAAAAAGATTTTTTTGAAAAAATCCCTAAGCCCCGGGGTCACAATTTCAGCAAAAATCTGACTTTTGGCAATTCGCTCAAAAATGGTGCCAAACGCTTTCAAATGCTCCCCTGAAAGCTTTGGCGATGCAAACAGAAGGCGTTTTATCACAAGACAAGAAATCAGCCCTCGAAAACTTAAACGGCGGAAAAAGATTTTTTTGAAAAAATCCCTAAGCTCCGGGGTCACAATTTCAGCAAAAATCTGACTTTTGGCAATTCGCTCAAAAATGGTGCCAAGTGCTTGCAAATGCTGCCCTGAAAGCTTTCGCGATGCAAACAGAAGGCGTTTTATCACAGGACAAGAAATCAGCCCTCGACAACTTAAACGGCGGACAAAGCTTTTTTGAAAAAATACCTAAGCCCCGGGGTCACAATTTCAGCAAAAATCTGACTTTTACCAATTCACTCAAAAATGGTGCCAACAGGTTGCAAATGCTCCCCTGAAAGCTTTGGCAGTCGAAACAGAAGGCTTTTTAACACAGGAGAAGAAATCAGCCCCCAACAACTTAACCGGCGCAAAAAGATTTTTTTGAAAAAATCCCTTAGCCCCTGGGGTCACAATTTCAGCAAAAATCTGACTTTTGGCAAATCACTCAAAAATGGCGCCAAACGCTTGCAAATGCTCCCCTGAAAGCTTTGGCGATGCAAACAGAAGGCGTTTTATCACAGGACAAGAAATCAGCCCTCGAATACTTAAACGGCGGAAAAAGATTTTTTTGAAAAAATCCCTAAGCCCCGGGGTCACAATTTCAGCAAAGATCTGACTTTTGCCAATTCACTCAAAAATGGTGCCAACCGGTTGAAAATGCTCCCCCGAAAGGTTTTGCAGTTGAAACAGAAGGCTTTTTATTACAGGAGAAGAAATCAGCCCTCAACAACTTAACTGGCAGAAAAAGTTTTTTTTGAAAAAATCCCTAAGCCCCGGGGTCACAATTTCAGCAAAAATCTGACTTTTGGCAATTCGCTCAAAAATGGTGCCAAACGCTTGCAAATGCTCCCCTGAAAACTTTGGCAATGCAAACAGAAGGCGTTTTATCACAGGACAAGAAATCAGCCCTCGACAACTTAAACGGCGGACAAAGTTTTTTTGAAAAAATCCCTAAGCCCCGGGGTCACAATTTCAGCAAAAATCTGACTTTTGGGAAATCACTCAAAAATGGTGCCAAACGCTTGCAAATGCTCCCCTGAAAGCTTTGGTGATTCAAACAGAAGGCGTTTTATCACAGGACAAGAAATCAGCCCTCGACAACTTAAACGGCGGACAAAGTTTTTTTGAAAAAATCCCTAAGCCCCGGGGTCACAATTTCAGCAAAAATCTGACTTTTGGCAATTCACTCAAAAATGGTGCCAACCGGTTGCAAATGCTCCCCTGAAAGCTTTGGCAGTCGAAACAGAAGGCTTTTTATCACAGGAGAAGAAATCTGGCCTCAACAACTTAACTGGCGGAAAAAGATTTTTTTCAGCAAAAATCTGACTTTTGGCAAATCACTCAAAAATGGTGCCAAACGCTTGCAAATGCTCCCCTGAAAGTTTTGGCAGTCGAAACAGAAGGCTTTTTAACACAGGAGAAGAAATCAGCCCTCAACAACTTAACCGGCGGGAAAATATTTTTTTTGAAAAAATCCCTAAGCCCCGGGGTCAGAATTTCAGCAAAAATCTGACTTTTGCCAATTCACTCAAAAATGGTGCCAACCGGTTGAAAATGCTCCCCTGAAACCTTTGGCAGTCGAAACAGAAGGCTTTTTAACACAGGAGAAGAAATCAGCCCTCAACAACTTAACCGGCGGAAAAAGATTTTTTTTTGAAAACATCCCTAAGCCCCGGGGTCAGAATTTCAGCAAAAATCTGACTTTTGCCAATTCACTCAAAAATGGTGCCAACCGGTTGCAAATGCTCCCCTGAAAGCTTTGGCAGTCGAAACAGAAGGCTTTTTAACACAGGAGAAGAAATCAGCCCTCAACAACTTAACCGGCGGAAAAAGATTTTTTTGAAAAAATCCCTAAGCCCCGGGGTCCCATTTCAGCAAAAATCTGACTTTTGCCAATTCACTCAAAAATGGTTCCAACCGGTTGCAAATGCTCCCCTGAAATGTTTTGCAGTCTAAAAGGAAGGCTTTTTAACACAGGACAAGAAATCAGCCCTCAGCAACTTAACCGGCGAAAAAAGATTTTTTTGAAAAAAAATTTTCAGCAAAAATCTGACTTTTGGGAATTCACTCAAAAATGGTGCCAAACGCTTGCAAATGCACCCCTGAAGGCTTTGGCGATGCAAACAGAAGGCGTTTTATCACAGGACAAGAAATCAGCCCTCGAAAACTTAAACGGCGGAAACAGATTTTTTTGAAAAAATCCCTAAGCCCCGGGGTCACAATTTCAGCAAAAATCTGACTTTTGGCAAATCACTCAAAAATGGTGCCAAACGCTTGGAAATGCTCCCCTGAAAGGTTTTGCAGTCGAAACAGAAGGCTTTTTATCACAGGAGAAGAAATCAGCCCTCGACAACTTAACCGGCGGAAAAAGATTTTTTTGAAAAAATCCCTAAGCCCCGGGGTCACAATTTCAGCAAAAATCTGACTTTTGGCAAATCACTCAAAAATTGTGCCAAATGCTTGGAAATGCTCCCCTGAAAGGTTTGGCAGTCGAAACAGAGGGCTTTTTATCACAGGACAAGAAATCAGCCCTCAACAAATTAACCGTCGGACAAAGTTTTTCTGAAAAAATCCCTAAGCCCCGGGGTCACAATTTCAGCAAAAATCTGACTTTTGGCGATTCACTCAAAAATGGTGCCAACCGGTTGCAAATGCTCCCCTGAAAGCTTTGGCAGTCAAAACAGAAGGCTTTTTATCACAGGAGAAGAAATCAGCCCTCAATAACTTAACTGGCGGAAAAAGATTTTTTTCAGTAAAAATCTGACTTTTGGCAAATCACTCAAAAATGGTGCCAAACGCATGCAAATGCTCCCCTGAACGTTTTGGCAGTCGAAACAGAGGGCTTTTTATCACAGGACAAGAAATCAGACTTCAACAACTTAACCGGCGGAAAAAGATTTTTTTGAAAAAAATCCCTAAGCCCCGGGGTCACAATTTCAGCAAAAATCTGACTTTTGGCAAATCACTCAAAAATGGTGCCAAACACTTGGAAATGCTCCCCTGAAAGGTTTTGCAGTCGAAACAGAAGGCTTTTTATCACAGGAGAAGAAATCAGCCCTCAACAACTTAACCGGTGGAAAAAGATTTTTTTTGAAAAAATCCCTAAGCCCCGGGGTCACAATTTCAGCAAAAATCTGACTTTTGGCAAATCACTCAAAAATGGTGCCAAACGCTGGGAAATGCTCCCCTGAAAGGTTTGGCAGTCGAAACAGAGGGCTTTTTATCACAGGACAAGAAATCAGCCCTCAACAACTTAACCGTCGGACAAAGTTTTTCTGAAAAAATCCCTAAGCCCCGGGGTCACAATTTCAGCAAAAGTCTGACTTTTGGCAATTCACTCAAAAATGGTGCCAACCGGTTGCAAATGCTCCCCTGAAAGCTTTGGCAGTCAAAACAGAAGGCTTTTTATCACAGGAGAAGAAATCAGCCCTCAATAACTTAACTGGCGGAAAAAGATTTTTTTCAGTAAAAATCTGACTTTTGGCAAATCACTCAAAAATGGTGCCAAACGCATGCAAATGCTCCCCTGAACGTTTTGGCAGTCGAAACAGAGGGCTTTTTATCACAGGACAAGAAATCAGACTTCAACAACTTAACCGGCGGAAAAAGATTTTTTTGAAAAAATCCCTAAGCCCCGGGGTCACAATTTCAGCAAAAATCTGACTTTTGGCAAATCACTCAAAAATGGTGCCAAACGCTTGGAAATGCTTCCCCTGAAAGGTTTTGCAGTCGAAACAGAAGGCTTTTTATCACAGGAGAAGAAATCAGCCCTCAATAACTTAACTGGCGGAAAAAGATTTTTTTCAGTAAAAATCTGACTTTTGGCAAATCACTCAAAAATGGTGCCAAACGCATGCAAATGCTCCCCTGAACGTTTTGGCAGTCGAAAAAGAGGGCTTTTTATCACAGGACAAGAAATCAGACTTCAACAACTTAACCGGCGGAAAAAGATTTTTTTGAAAAAATCCCTAAGCCCCGGGGTCACAATTTCAGCAAAAATCTAACTTTTGGCAAATCACTCAAAAATGGTGCCAAACGCTTGGAAATGCTCCCCTGAAAGGTTTTGCAGTCGAAACAGAAGGCTTTTTATCACAGGAGAAGAAATCAGCCCTCAACAACTTAACCGGTGGAAAAAGATTTTTTTTGAAAAAATCCCTAAGCCCCGGGGTCACAATTTCAGCAAAAATCTGACTTTTGGCAAATCACTCAAAAATGGTGCCAAACGCTTGGAAATGCTCCCCTGAAAGGTTTTGCAGTCGAAACAGAAGGCTTTTTATCACAGGAGAAGAAATCAGCCCTCGACAACTTAACCGGTGGAAAAAGATTTTTTTGAAAAAACCCCTAAGCCCCGGCGTCACAATTTTAGCAAAAATCTGACTTTTGTCAAATCACACAAAAATGGTGCCAAACGCTTGCAAATGATCCCCTGAAAGGTTTTGCAGTCGAAACAGAAGGCTTTTTATCACAGGAGAAGAAATCAGCCCTCGACAACTTAACCGGCGGAAAAAGATTTTTTTGAAAAAATCCCTAAGCCCCGGGGTCACAATTTCAGCAAAAATCTGACTTTTGGCAAATCACTCAAAAATGGTGCCAAACGCTTGGAAATGCTTCCCCTGAAAGGTTTTGCAGTCGAAACAGAAGGCTTTTTATCACAGGAGAAGAAATCAGCCCTCAACAACTTAACCGGTGGAAAAAGATTTTTTTTGAAAAAATCCCTAAGCCCCGGGGTCACAATTTCAGCAAAAATCTGACTTTTGGCAAATCACTCAAAAATGGTGCCAAACGCTTGGAAATGCTCCCCTGAAAGGTTTTGCAGTCGAAACAGAAGGCTTTTTATCACAGGAGAAGAAATCAGCCCTCGACAACTTAACCGGTGGAAAAAGATTTTTTTGAAAAAACCCCTAAGCCCCGGCCTCACAATTTCAGCAAAAATCTGACTTTTGGCAAATCACTCAAAAATGGTGCCAAACGCTTGCAAATGATCCCCTGTAAGGTTTTGCAGTCGAAACAGAAGGCTTTTTATCACAGGAGAAGAAATCAGCCCTCGACAACTTAACCGGCGGAAAAAGATTTTTTTGAAAAAATCCCTAAGCCCCGGGGTCACAATTTCAGCAAAAATCTGACTTTTGGCAAATCACTCAAAAATGGTGCCAAACGCTTGGAAATGCTCCCCTGAAAGGTTTGGCAGTCGAAACAGAGGGCTTTTTATCACAGGACAAGAAATCAGCCCTCAACAACTTAACCGTCGGACAAAGTTTTTCTGGAAAAAATCCCTAAGCCCCGGGGTCACAATTTCAGCAAAAATCTGACTTTTGGCAATTCACTCAAAAATGGTGCCAACCGGTTGCAAATGCTCCCCTGAAAGCTTTGGCAGTCAAAACAGAAGGCTTTTTATCACAGGAGAAGAAATCAGCCCTCAATAACTTAACTGGCGGAAAAAGATTTTTTTCAGTAAAAATCTGACTTTTGGCAAATCACTCAAAAATGGTGCCAAACGCATGCAAATGCTCCCCTGAACGTTTTGGCAGTCGAAACAGAGGGCTTTTTATCACAGGACAAGAAATCAGACTTCAACAACTTAACCGGCGGAAAAAGATTTTTTTGAAAAAATCCCTAAGCCCCGGGGTCACAATTTCAGCAAAAATCTAACTTTTGGCAAATCACTCAAAAATGGTGCCAAACGCTTGGAAATGCTCCCCTGAAAGGTTTTGCAGTCGAAACAGAAGGCTTTTTATCACAGGAGAAGAAATCAGCCCTCAACAACTTAACCGGTGGAAAAAGATTTTTTTTGAAAAAATCCCTAAGCCCCGGGGTCACAATTTCAGCAAAAATCTGACTTTTGGCAAATCACTCAAAAATGGTGCCAAACGCTTGGAAATGCTCCCCTGAAAGGTTTTGCAGTCGAAACAGAAGGCTTTTTATCACAGGAGAAGAAATCAGCCCTCGACAACTTAACCGGTGGAAAAAGATTTTTTTGAAAAAACCCCTAAGCCCCGGCGTCACAATTTTAGCAAAAATCTGACTTTTGTCAAATCACACAAAAATGGTGCCAAACGCTTGGAAATGCTCCCCTGAAAGGTTTTGCAGTCGAAACAGAAGGCTTTTTATCACAGGACAAGAAATCAGCCCTCGAAAACTTAAACGGCGGAAAAAGATTTTTATGAAACAATCCATAAGCCCCGGGGTCACAATTTCAGCAAAAATCTGACTTTTACCAATTCATTCAAAAATGGTGCCAACCGGTTGAAAATGCTCCCCCCGAAACGTTTTGCAGTTGAAACAGAAGTCTTTTTATTACAGGAGAAGAAATCAGCCCTCAACAACTTAACTGGCAGAAAAAGTTTTTTTTGAAAAAATCCCTAAGCCCCGGGGTCACAATTTCAGCAAAAATCTGACTTTTGGCAATTCGCTCAAAAATGGTGCCAAACGCTTGCAAATGCTCCCCTGAAAGCTTTGGCGATGCAAACAGAAGGCGTTTTATCACAGGACAAGAAATCAGCCCTCGACAACTTAAACGGCGGACAAAGTTTTTTTGAAAAAATCCCTAAGCCCCGGGGTCACAATTTCAGCAAAAATCTGACTTTTGGGAAATCACTCAAAAATGGTGCCAAACACTTGCAAATGCTGCCCTGAAAGCTTTGGTGATTCAAACAGAAGGCGTTTTATCACAGGACAAGAAATCAGCACTCGACAACTTAAACGGCGGACAAAGTTTTTTTGAAAAAATCCCTAAGCCCTGGGGTCACAATTTCAGCAAAAATCTGACTTTTACCAATTAACTCAAAAATGGTGCCAACCGGTTGCAAATGCTCCCCTGAAAGCTTTGGCAGTCGAAACAGAAGGCTTTTTAACACAGGAGAAGAAATCAGCCCTCAAAAACTTAACCGGCGGAAAAAGATTTTTTTGAAAAAATCCCTAAGCCCCAGGGTCACAATTTCAGCAAAAATCTGACTTTTACCAATTCACTCAAAAATGGTGCCGACCGGTTGCAAATGCTCCCCTGAAAGCTTTTGCAGTCAAAACAGAAGGCTTTTTATCACAGGAGAAGAAATCAGCCCTCAACAACTTAACCGGTGGAAAAAGATTTTTTTTGAAAAAATCCCTAAGCCCCGGGGTCACAATTTCAGCAAAAATCTGACTTTTGGCAAATCACTCAAAAATGGTGCCAAACGCTTGGAAATGCTCCCCTGAAAGGTTTTGCAGTCGAAACAGAAGGCTTTTTATCACAGGAGAAGAAATCAGCCCTCGACAACTTAACCGGTGGAAAAAGATTTTTTTGAAAAAACCCCTAAGCCCCGGCGTCACAATTTCAGCAAAAATCTGACTTTTGGCAAATCACTCAAAAATGGTGCCAAACGCTTGCAAATGATCCCCTGTAAGGTTTTGCAGTCGAAACAGAAGGCTTTTTATCACAGGAGAAGAAATCAGCCCTCGACAACTTAACCGGCGGAAAAAGATTTTTTTGAAAAAATCCCTAAGCCCCGGGGTCACAATTTCAGCAAAAATCTGACTTTTGGCAAATCACTCAAAAATGGTGCCAAACGCTTGGAAATGCTTCCCCTGAAAGGTTTTGCAGTCGAAACAGAAGGCTTTTTATCACAGGAGAAGAAATCAGCCCTCAACAACTTAACCGGTGGAAAAAGATTTTTTTTGAAAAAATCCTTAAGCCCCGGGGTCACAATTTCAGCAAAAATCTGACTTTTGGCAAATCACTCAAAAATGGTGCCAAACGCTTGGAAATGCTCCCCTGAAAGGTTTTGCAGTCGAAACAGAAGGCTTTTTATCACAGGAGAAGAAATCAGCCCTCGACAACTTAACCGGTGGAAAAAGATTTTTTTGAAAAAACCCCTAAGCCCCGGCGTCACAATTTCAGCAAAAATCTGACTTTTGGCAAATCACTCAAAAATGGTGCCAAACGCTTGCAAATGATCCCCTGTAAGGTTTTGCAGTCGAAACAGAAGGCTTTTTATCACAGGAGAAGAAATCAGCCCTCGACAACTTAACCGGCGGAAAAAGATTTTTTTGAAAAAATCCCTAAGCCCCGGGGTCACAATTTCAGCAAAAATCTGACTTTTGGCAAATCACTCAAAAATGGTGCCAAACGCTTGGAAATGCTCCCCTGAAAGGTTTGGCAGTCGAAACAGAGGGCTTTTTTTCACAGGACAAGAAATCAGCCCTCAACAACTTAACCGTCGGACAAAGTTTTTCTGGAAAAAATCCCTAAGCCCCGGGGTCACAATTTCAGCAAAAATCTGACTTTTGGCAATTCACTCAAAAATGGTGCCAACCGGTTGCAAATGCTCCCCTGAAAGCTTTGGCAGTCAAAACAGAAGGCTTTTTATCACAGGAGAAGAAATCAGCCCTCAATAACTTAACTGGCGGAAAAAGATTTTTTTCAGTAAAAATCTGACTTTTGGCAAATCACTCAAAAATGGTGCCAAACGCATGCAAATGCTCCCCTGAACGTTTTGGCAGTCGAAACAGAGGGCTTTTTATCACAGGACAAGAAATCAGACTTCAACAACTTAACCGGCGGAAAAAGATTTTTTTGAAAAAATCCCTAAGCCCCGGGGTCACAATTTCAGCAAAAATCTAACTTTTGGCAAATCACTCAAAAATGGTGCCAAACGCTTGGAAATGCTCCCCTGAAAGGTTTTGCAGTCGAAACAGAAGGCTTTTTATCACAGGAGAAGAAATCAGCCCTCAACAACTTAACCGGTGGAAAAAGATTTTTTTTGAAAAAATCCCTAAGCCCCGGGGTCACAATTTCAGCAAAAATCTGACTTTTGGCAAATCACTCAAAAATGGTGCCAAACGCTTGGAAATGCTCCCCTGAAAGGTTTTGCAGTCGAAACAGAAGGCTTTTTATCACAGGAGAAGAAATCAGCCCTCGACAACTTAACCGGCGGAAAAAGATTTTTTTGAAAAAATCCCTAAGCCCCGGGGTCACAATTTCAGCAAAAATCTGACTTTTGGCAATTCACTCAAAAATGGTGCCAACCGGTTGCAAATGCTCCCCTGAAAGCTTTGGCAGTCAAAACAGAAGGCTTTTTATCACAGGAGAAGAAATCAGCCCTCAATAACTTAACTGGCGGAAAAAGATTTTTTTCAGTAAAAATCTGACTTTTGGCAAATCACTCAAAAATGGTGCCAAACGCATGCAAATGCTCCCCTGAACGTTTTGGCAGTCGAAACAGAGGGCTTTTTATCACAGGACAAGAAATCAGCCTTCAACAACTTAACCGGCGGAAAAAGATTTTTTTGAAAAAATCCCTAAGCCCCGGGGTCACAATTTCAGCAAAAATCTGACTTTTGGCAATTCACTCAAAAATGGTGCCAACCGGTTGCAAATGCTCCCCTGAAAGCTTTGGCAGTCAAAACAGAAGGCTTTTTATCACAGGAGAAGAAATCAGCCCTCAATAACTTAACTGGCGGAAAAAGATTTTTTTCAGTAAAAATCTGACTTTTGGCAAATCACTCAAAAATGGTGCCAAACGCATGCAAATGCTCCCCTGAACGTTTTGGCAGTCGAAACAGAGGGCTTTTTATCACAGGACAAGAAATCAGACTTCAACAACTTAACCGGCGGAAAAAGATTTTTTTGAAAAAATCCCTAAGCCCCGGGGTCACAATTTCAGCAAAAATCTGACTTTTGGCAAATCACTCAAAAATGGTGCCAAACGCTTGGAAATGCTTCCCCTGAAAGGTTTTGCAGTCGAAACAGAAGGCTTTTTATCACAGGAGAAGAAATCAGCCCTCAACAACTTAACCGGTGGAAAAAGATTTTTTTTGAAAAAATCCCTAAGCCCCGGGGTCACAATTTCAGCAAAAATCTGACTTTTGGCAAATCACTCAAAAATGGTGCCAAACGCTTGGAAATGCTCCCCTGAAAGTTTTTGCAGTCGAAACAGAAGGCTTTTTATCACAGGAGAAGAAATCAGCCCTCGACAACTTAACCGGTGGAAAAAGATTTTTTTGAAAAAACCCCTAAGCCCCGGCGTCACAATTTCAGCAAAAATCTGACTTTTGGCAAATCACTCAAAAATGGTGCCAAACGCTTGCAAATGATCCCCTGTAAGGTTTTGCAGTCGAAACAGAAGGCTTTTTATCACAGGAGAAGAAATCAGCCCTCGACAACTTAACCGGCGGAAAAAGATTTTTTTGAAAAAATCCCTAAGCCCCGGGGTCACAATTTCAGCAAAAATCTGACTTTTGGCAAATCACTCAAAAATGGTGCCAAACGCTTGGAAATGCTCCCCTGAAAGGTTTGGCAGTCGAAACAGAGGGCTTTTTATCACAGGACAAGAAATAAGCCCTCAACAACTTAACCGTCGGACAAAGTTTTTCTGGAAAAAATCCCTAAGCCCCGGGGTCACAATTTCAGCAAAAATCTGACTTTTGGCAATTCACTCAAAAATGGTGCCAACCGGTTGCAAATGCTCCCCTGAAAGCTTTGGCAGTCAAAACAGAAGGCTTTTTATCACAGGAGAAGAAATCAGCCCTCAATAACTTAACTGGCGGAAAAAGATTTTTTTCAGTAAAAATCTGACTTTTGGCAAATCACTCAAAAATGGTGCCAAACGCATGCAAATGCTCCCCTGAACGTTTTGGCAGTCGAAACAGAGGGCTATTTATCACAGGACAAGAAATCAGACTTCAACAACTTAACGGGCGGAAAAAGATTTTTTTGAAAAAATCCCTAAGCCCCGGGGTCACAATTTCAGCAAAAATCTGACTTTTGGCAAATCACTCAAAAATGGTGCCAAACGCTTGGAAATGCTCCCCTGAAAGGTTTTGCAGTCGAAACAGAAGGCTTTTTATCACAGGAGAAGAAATCAGCCCTCGACAACTTAACCGGTGGAAAAAGATTTTTTTTGAAAAAATCCCTAAGCCCCGGGGTCACAATTTCAGCAAAAATCTGACTTTTGGCAAATCACTCAAAAATGGTGCCAAACGCTTGGAAATGCTCCCCTGAAAGGTTTTGCAGTCGAAACAGAAGGCTTTTTATCACAGGAGAAGAAAACAGCCCTCAACAACTTAACCGTCGGACAAAGTTTTTCTGAAAAAATCCCTAAGCCCCGGGGTCCCAATTTCAGCAAAAACCTGACTTTTGGCAAATCACTCAAAAATGTTGCTAAACGGTTGCAAATGCTCCCCTGAAAGCTTTGGCAGTCAAAACAGAAGGCTTTTTATCACAGGAGAAGAAATCAGCCCTCGACAACTTAACCGGCGGAAAAAGATTTTGTTGAAAAAATCCCTAAGCACCGGGGTCACAATTTCAGCAAAAATCTGACTTTTGGCAAATCACTCAAAAATGGTGCCAAACGCTTGCAAATGCTGCCCTGAAAGGTTTGGCAGTCGAAAAAGAGGGCTTTTTATCACAGGACAAGAAATCAGCCCTCAACAACTTAACCGTCGGACAAAGTTTTTCTGAAAAAATCCCTAAGCCCCGCGATCAAAATTTCAGCAAAAATCTGACTTTTGGCAATTCACTCAAAAATGGTGCCAACCGGTTGCAAATGCTCCCCTGAAAGCTTTGGCAGTCGAAACAGAAGGCTTTTTATCACAGGAGAAGAAATCAGCCCTCAATAACTTAACTGGCGGAAAAAGATTTTTTTCAGCAAAAATCTGACTTTTGGCAAATCACTCAAAAATGGTGCCAAACGCTTGCAAATGCTCCCCTGAACGTTTTGGCAGTCGAAACAGAGGGCTTTTTATCACAGGACAAGAAATCAGCCTTCAACAACTTAACCGGCGGACAAAGTTTTTTTGAAAAAATCCCTAAGCCCCGGGGTCACAATTTCAGAAAAAATCTGACTTTTGGCAAATCACTCAAAAATGGTGCCAAACGCTTGCAAATGATCCCCTGAAAGGTTTTGCAGTCGAAACAGAGGGCTTTTTATCACAGGACAAGAAATCAGCCCTCGACAACTTAACCGGCGGAAAAAGATTTTTTTGAAAAAATCCCTAAGCCCCGGGGTCACAATTTCAGCAAAAATCTGACTTTTGGCAAATCACTCAAAAATGGTGCCAAACGCTTGGAAATGCTCCCCTGAAAGGTTTTGCAGTCGAAACAGAAGGCTTTTTATCACAGGACAAGGAATCAGCCCTCGACAACTTAACCGCTGGAAAAAGATTTTTTTGAAAAAATCCCTAAGCCCCGGGGTCACAATTTCAGCAAAAAACTGACTTTTGCCAATTCACTAAAAAATGGTGCCAAACGCTTAAAAATGCTCCCCTGAACGTTTCAGCAATCAAAACAGAGGGCTTTTTATCACAGAACAAGAAATCAGCCTTCAACAGCTTAACCGGCGGACAAAGTTTTTTTGAAAAAATCCCTAAGCCCCGGGGTCACAATTTCAGCAAAAATCTGACTTTTGGCAATTCACTCAAAAATGGTGCCAACCGGTTGCAAATGCTCCCCTGAAATCTTTGGCAGTCGAAACAGAAGGCTTTTTATCACAGGAGAAGAAATCAGCCCTCAATAACTTAACTGGCGGAAAAAGATTTTTTTCAGCAAAATCGGACTTTTGCCAATTCACTCAAAAATGGTGCCAAACGCATGCAAATGCTCCCCTGAACGTTTTGGCAGTCGAAACAGAGGGCTTTTTATCACAGGACAAGAAATCAGCCTTCAACAACTTAACCGGCGGACAAAGTTTTTTTGAAAAAATCCCTAAGCCCCGGGGTCACAATTTCAGCAAAAATCTGACTTTTGGCAATTCACTCAAAAATGGTGCCAACCGGTTGCAAATGCTCCCCTGAAATCTTTGGCAGTCGAAACAGAAGGCTTTTTATCACAGGAGAAGAAATCAGCCCTCAATAACTTAACTGGCGGAAAAAGATTTTTTTCAGCAAAAATCGGACTTTTGCCAATTCACTCAAAAATGGTGCCAAACGCTTGCAAATGCTCCCCTGAAAGGTTTTGCAGTCGAAACAGAAGGCTTTTTATCACAGGAGAAGAAATCAGCCCCCAACAACTTGCCCCGGGGTCACAATTTCAGCAAAAATCTGACTTTTGGCAAATCACTCAGAAATGGTGCCAAACGCTTGCAAATGCTCCCCTGAAAGGTTTGGCAGTCGAAACAGAGGGCTTTTTATCACAGGAGAAGAAATCAGCCCTCAATAACTTAACCGGTGGAAAAAGATTTTTTTGAAAAAATCCCTAAGCCCCGGGGTCACAATTTCAGCAAAAATCTGACTTTTGGCAATTCACTCAAAAATGGTGCCAACCGGTTGCAAATGCTCCCCTGAAAGCTTTGGCAGTCGAAACAGAAAGCTTTTTATCACAGGAGAAGAAATCAGCCCTCAATAACTTAACTGGCGGAAAAAGATTTTTTTCAGCAAAAATCTGACCTTTGGCAAATCAAACAAAAATGGTGCCAAACGCATGCAAATGCTCCCCTGAACGTTTTGGCAGTCGAAAAAGAGGGCTTTTTATCACAGGACAAGAAATCAACCTTCAACAACTTAACCGGCGGACAAAGTTTTTTTGAAAAAATCCCTAATCACAATTTCAGCAAAAATCTGACTTTTGGCAATTCACTCAAAAATGGTGCCAACCGGTTGCAAATGCTCCCCTGAAATCTTTGGCAGTTGAAACAGAAGGCTTTTTATCACAGGAGAAGAAATCAGCCCTCAATAACTTAACTGGCGGAAAAAGATTTTTTTCAGCAAAAATCTGACTTTTGCCAATTCACTCAAAAATGGTGCCAAAAGCTTCCAAATGCTCCCCTGAAAGGTTTTGCAGTCGAAACAGAAGGCTTTTGATCACAGGAGAAGAAATCAGCCCCCAACAACTTAACCAGCGGAAAAAGATTTTTTTGAAAAAATCCCTAAGCCCCGGGGTCACAATTTCAGCAAAAATCTGACTTTAGGTAACTCACTCAAAAATGGTGCCAAACGCTTCCAAATGATCCCCTGAAAGGTTTTGCAGTCGAAACAGAAGGCTTTTTATCACAGGAGAAGAAATCAACCCTCAACAACTTAACCGGCGGAAAAAGATTTTTTTGAAAAAATCCCTAAGCCCCGGTCACAATTTCAGCAAAAATCTGACTTTTGGCAATTCACTCAAAAATGGTGCCAACCGGTTGCAAATGCTCCCCTGAAAGCTTTGGCAGTCGAAACAGAAAGCTTTTTATCACAGGAGAAGAAATCAGCCCTCAATAACTTAACTGGCGGAAAAAGATTTTTTTGAAAAAATCCCTAAACCCCGGGGTCACAATTTCAGCAAAAATATGACTTTGGGAATTCACTCAAAAATGGTGCCAACCGGTTGCAAATGCTCCCCTGAAAGCTTTGGCAGTCAAAACAGAAGGCTTTTTATCACAGGACAAGAAATCAGCCCTCAACAACTTAACCGTCGGACAAAGTTTTTCTGAAAAAATCCCTAAGCCCCGGGGTCACAATTTCAGCAAAAATCTGACTTTTGCCAATTCACTCAAAAATGGTGCCAAACGCTTGCAAATGCTCCCCTGAAAGGTTTTGGCAGTCGAAACAGAGGGCTTTTTATCACAGGACAAGAAATCAGCCTTCAACAACTTAACCGGCGGAAGAAGATTTTTTTCAGCAAAAATCTGACTTTTGCCAATTCACTCAAAAATGGTGCCAAACGCTTGCAAATGCTCCCCTGAAAGGTTTTGCAGACGAAACAGAAGGCTTTTTATCACAGGAGAAGAAATCAGCCCTCGACAACTTAACCGGCGGAAAAAGATTTTTTTGAAAAAATCCCAAAGCCCCGGGGTCACAATTTCAGCAAAAATCTGACTTTTGGCAAATCACTCAGAAATGGTGCCAAACGCTGGCAAATGATCCTCTGAAAGGTTTTGCAGTCGAAACAGAAGTCTTTTTATCACAGGAGAAGAAATCAGCCCTCGACAACTTAACCGGCGGAAAAAGATTTTTTTGAAAAAATCCCTAAACCCCGGGGTCACAATTTCAGCAAAAATATGACTTTGGGAATTCACTCAAAAATGGTGCCAACCGGTTGCAAATGCTCCCCTGAAAGCTTTGGCAGTCAAAACAGAAGGCTTTTTATCACAGGACAAGAAATCAGCCCTCAACAACTTAACCGTCGGACAAAGTTTTTCTGAAAAATTCCCTAAGCCCCGGGGTCACAATTTCAGCAAAAATCTGACTTTTGCCAATTCACTCAAAAATGGTGCCAAACGCTTGCAAATGCTCCCCTGAAAGGTTTTGCAGTCGAAACAGAAGGCTTTTTATCACAGGAGAAGAAATCAGCCCTCAACAACTTAACCGGTGGAAAAAGATTTTTTTTGAAAAAATCCCTAAGCCCCGGGGTCACAATTTCAGCAAAAATCTGACTTTTGGCAAATCACTCAAAAATGGTGCCAAACGCTTGCAAATGCTCCCCTGAAAGCTTCGGCAGTCGAAACAGAAGGCTTTTTATCACAGGAGAAGAAATCAGCCCTCGACAACTTAACCGGCGGACAAAGTTTTTCTGAAAAAATCCCTAAGCCCCGGGGTCACAATTTCAGCAAAAATGTGACTTTTGGCAATTCGCTTAAAAATGGTCCCAAAGGCTTGCAAATGCTCCCCTGAAAGCTTTGGCGATGCAAACAGAAGGTGTTTTATCACAGGACAAGAAATCAGCCTTCAATAACTTAACTGGCGGAAAAAGATTTTTTTCAGCAAAAATCTGACTTTTGGCAAATCACTCAAAAATGGTGCCAAACGCTTGCAAATGATCCCCTGAAAGCTTTGGCAGTCGAAACAGAAGGCTTTTTATCACAGGAGAAGAAATCAGCCCTCAATAACTTAATTGGCGGAAAAAGATTTTTTTCAGCAAAAATCTGACTGTTGGCAAATCACTCAAAAATGGTGCCAAACGCATGCAAATGCTCCCCTGAACGTTTTGGCAGTCGAAACAGAGGGCTTTTTATCACAGGACAAGAAATCAGCCATCAACAACTTCACCGGTGGACAAAGTTTTTTTGAAAAAATCCCTAAGCCCCGGGGTCACAATTTCAGTAAAAATCTGACTTTTGGCAATTCACTCAAAAATGGTGCCAACCGGTTGCAAATGCTCCCCTGAAAGCTTTGGCAGTCAAAACAGAAGGCTTTTTATCACAGGAGAAGAAATCAGCCCTCAATAACTTATCTGGCGGAAAAAAATTTTTTTCAGCAAAAATCTGACTTTTGGCAAATCACTCAAAAATGGTGCCAATGGCATGCAAATGCTCCCCTGAACGGTTTGGCAGTCGAAAAAGAGGGCTTTTTATCACAGGAGAAGAAATCAGCCCCCAACAACTTAACCGGCGGAAAAAGATTTTTTTGAAAAAATCCCAAAGCCCCGGGGTCACAATTTTAGCAAAAATCTGACTTTTGGCAAATCACTCAAAAATGGTGCCAAACGCTTGCAAATGATCCCCTGAAAGCTTTGGCAGTCGAAACAGAAGGCTTTTTATCACAGGAGAAGAAATCAGCCCTCAATAACTTAATTGGCGGAAAAAGATTTTTTTCAGCAAAAATCTGACTTTTGGCAAATCACTCAAAAATGGTGCCAAACGCATGCAAATGCTCCCCTGAACGTTTTGGCAGTCGAAACAGAGGGCTTTTTATCACAGGACAAGAAATCAGCCATCAACAACTTCACCGGCGGACAAAGTTTTTTTGAAAAAATCCCTAAGCCCCGGGGTCACAATTTCAGTAAAAATCTGACTTTTGGCAATTCACTCAAAAATGGTGCCAACCGGTTGCAAATGCTCCCCTGAAAGCTTTGGCAGTCAAAACAGAAGGCTTTTTATCACAGGAGAAGAAATCAGCCCTCAATAACTTATCTGGCGGAAAAAAATTTTTTTCAGCAAAAATCTGACTTTTGGCAAATCACTCAAAAATGGTGCCAATGGCATGCAAATGCTCCCCTGAACGGTTTGGCAGTCGAAAAAGAGGGCTTTTTATCACAGGAGAAGAAATCAGCCCCCAACAACTTAACCGGCGGAAAAAGATTTTTTTGAAAAAATCCCAAAGCCCCGGGGTCACAATTTTAGCAAAAATCTGACTTTTGGCAAATCACTCAGAAATGGTGCCAAACGCTTGCAAATGCTCCCCTGAAAGGTTTGGCAGTCGAAACATAGGGCTTTTTATCACAGGAGAAGAAATCAGCCCTCAATAACTTAACCGGTGGAAAAAGATTTTTTTGAAAAAATCCCTAAGCCCCGGGGTCACAATTTCAGCAAAAATCTGACTTTTGGCAATTCACTCAAAAATGGTGCCAACCGGTTGCAAATGCTCCCCTGAAAGCTTTGGCAGTCGAAACAGAAAGCTTTTTATCACAGGAGAAGAAATCAGCCCTCAATAACTTAACTGGCGGAAAAAGATTTTTTTCAGCAAAAATCTGACCTTTGGCAAATCAAACAAAAATGGTGCCAAACGCATGCAAATGCTCCCCTGAACGTTTTGGCAGTCGAAACAGAGGGCTTTTTATCACAGGACAAGAAATCAGCCTTCAACAACTTAACCGGCGGACAAAGTTTTTTTGAAAAAATCCCTAATCACAATTTCAGCAAAAATCTGACTTTTGGCAATTCACTCAAAAATGGTGCCAACCGGTTGCAAATGCTCCCCTGAAATCTTTGGCAGTCGAAACAGAAGGCTTTTTATCACAGGAGAAGAAATCAGCCCTCAATAACTTAACTGGCGGAAAAAGATTTTTTTCAGCAAAAATCTGACTTTTGCCAATTCACTCAAAAATGGTGCCAAAAGCTTGCAAATGCTCCCCTGAAAGGTTTTGCAGTCGAAACAGAAGGCGTTTTATCACAGGAGAAGAAATCAGCCCCCAACAACTTAACCGGCGGAAAAAGATTTTTTTGAAAAAATCCCTAAGCCCCGGGGTCACAATTTCAGCAAAAATCTGACTTTAGGTAACTCACTCAAAAATGGTGCCAAACGCTTCCAAATGATCCCCTGAAAGGTTTTGCAGTCGAAACAGAAGGCTTTTTATCACAGGAGAAGAAATCAACCCTCAACAACTTAACCGGCGGAAAAAGATTTTTTTGAAAAAATCCCTAAGCCCCGGGGTCACAATTTCAGCAAAAATCTGACTTTTGGCAATTCACTCAAAAATGGTGCCAACCGGTTGCAAATGCTCCCCTGAAAGCTTTGGCAGTCGAAACAGAAAGCTTTTTATCACAGGAGAAGAAATCAGCCCTCAATAACTTAACTGGCGGAAAAAGATTTTTTTCAGCAAAAATCTGACTTTTGGCAAATCACTCAGAAATGGTGCCAAACGCTTGCAAATGCTCCCCTGAAAGGTTTTGCAGTCGAAACAGAAGGCTTTTTATCACAGGAGAAGAAATCAGCCCTCGACAACTTAACCGGCGGAAAAAGATTTTTTTGAAAAAATCCCAAAGCCCCGGGGTCACAATTTCAGCAAAAATCTGACTTTTGGCAAATCACTCAGAAATGGTGCCAAACGCTTGCAAATGATCCTCTGAAAGGTTTTGCAGTCGAAACAGAAGTCTTTTTATCACAGGAGAAGAAATCAGCCCTCGACAACTTAACCGGCGGAAAAAGATTTTTTTGAAAAAATCCCTAAGCCCCGGGGTCACAATTTCAGCAAAAATATGACTTTGGGAATTCACTCAAAAATGGTGCCAACCGGTTGCAAATGCTCCCCTGAAAGCTTTGGCAGTCAAAACAGAAGACTTTTTATCACAGGACAAGAAATCAGCCCTCAACAACTTAACCGTCGGACAAAGTTTTTCTGAAAAAATCCCTAAGCCCCGGGGTCACAATTTCAGCAAAAATCTGACTTTTGGCAAATCACTCAAAAATGGTGCCAAACGCATGCAAATGCTCCCCTGAACGTTTCGGCAGTCGAAACAGAGGGCTTTTTATCACAGGACAAGAAATCAGCCTTCAACAACTTAACCGGCGGACAAACTTTTTTTAAAAAAATCCCTAATCACAATTTCAGCAAAAATCTGACTTTTGGCAATTCACTCAAAAATGGTGCCAACCGGTTGCAAATGCTCCCCTGAAATCTTTGGCAGTCGAAACAGAAGGCTTTTTATCACAGGAGAACAAATCAGCCCTCAATAACTTAACTGGCGGAAAAAGATTTTTTTCAGCAAAAATCTGACTTTTGCCAATTCACTCAAAAATGGTGCCAAACGCTTGCAAATGCTCCCCTGAAAGGTTTTGCAGTCAAAACAGACGGCTTTTTATCACAGGAGAAGAAATCTGCCCTCAACAACTTAACCGGCGGAAAAAGATTTTTTTGAAAAAATCCCAAAGCCCCGGGGTCACAATTTCAGCAAAAATCTGACTTTTGGCAAATCACTCAAAAATGGTGCCAAACGCTTGCAAATGATCCCCTGAAAGGTTTTGCAGTCGAAACAGAAGTCTTTTTATCACAGGAGAAGAAATCAGCCCTCGACAACTTAACCGGCGGAAAAAGATTTTTTTGAAAAAATCCCTAAGCCCCGGGGTCACAATTTCGGCAAAAATCTGACTCTTGGCAAATCACTCAAAAATGGTGCCAAACGCTTGGAAATGCTCCCCTGAAAGGTTTGGCAGTCGAAACAGAGGGCTTTTTGTCACAGGACAAGAAATCAGCCCTCAACAACTTAACCGTCGGACAAAGTGTTTCTGCAAAAATCCCTAAGCCCCGGGGTCACAATTTCAGCAAAAATCTGACTTTTGGCAATTCACTCAAAAATGGTGCCAACCGGTTGCAAATGGTCCCCTGAAAGCTTTGGCAGTCAAAACAGAAGGCTTTTGATCACAGGAGAAGAAATCAGCCCTCAATAACTTAACTGGCGGAAAAAGATTTTTTTCAGCAAAAATCTGACTTTTGGCAAATCACTCAAAAATGGTGCCAAACGCATGCAAATGCTCCCCTGAACGTTTTGGCAGTCGAAACAGAGGGCTTTTTATCACATGACAAGAAATCAGCCTTCAACAACTTAACCGGCGGACAAAGTTTTTTGAAAAAATCCCTAAGCCCCGGGGTCACAATTTCAGCAAAAATCTGACTTTTGGCAAATCACTCAAAAATGGTGCCAAACGCTTGCAAATGCTCCCCTGAAAGGTTTTGCAGTCGAAACAGAAGGCTTTTGATCACAGGAGAAGAAATCAGCCCCCAACAACTTAACCGGCGGAAAAAGATTTTTTTGAAAAAATCCCAAAGCACAGGGGTCACAATTTCAGCAAAAATCTGATTTTTTGCAAATCACTCAAAAATGGTGCCAAACGCTTGCAAATGCTCCCCTGAAAGGTTTGGCAGTCGAAACAGAAAGCTTTTTATCACAGGAGAAGAAATCAGCCCTCAATAACTTAACAGGTGGAAAAAGATTTTTTTGAAAAAATCCCTAAGCCCCGGGGTCACTATTTCAGCAAAAATCTGACTTTTGATAAATCACTCAAAAATGGTGCCAAACGCTTCCAAATGATCCCCTGAAAGGTTTTGCAGTCGAAACAGAAGGCTTTTTATCACAGGAGAAGAAATCAACCCTCAACAACTTAACCGGCGGAAAAAGATTTTTTTGAAAAATTCCCTAAGCCCCGGGGTCACAATTTCAGCAAAAATCTGACTTTTGGCAATTCACTCAAAAATGGTGCCAACCGGTTGCAAATGCTCCCCTGAAAGCTTTGGCAGTCGAAACAGAAAGCTTTTTATCACAGGAGAAGAAATCAGCCCTCAATAACTTAACTTG
Organism: Podarcis filfolensis; assembly: GCF_964270895.1. Lineage (NCBI taxonomy): Eukaryota > Metazoa > Chordata > Lepidosauria > Squamata > Lacertidae > Podarcis > Podarcis filfolensis. The sequence goes on from NC_139610.1 coordinate 16,598,536, forward strand.
CGGAAAAAGATTTTTTTCAGCAAAAATCTGACTTTTGGCAAATCAATCAAAAATGGTGCCAAACGCATGCAAATGCTCCCCTGAATGTTTTGGCAGTCGAAACAGAGGGCTTTTTATTACAGGACAAGAAATCAGCCTTCAACAACTTAACCGGCGGACCAACTTTTTTTAAAAAAATCCCTAATCACAATTTCAGCAAAAATCTGACTTTTGGCAATTCACTCAAAAATGGTGCCAACCGGTTGCAAATGCTCCCCTGAAATCTTTGGCAGTCGAAACAGAAGGCTTTTTATCACAGGAGAAGAAATCAGCCCTCAATAACTTAACTGGCGGAAAAAGATTTTTTTCAGCAAAAATCTGACTTTTGCCAATTCACTCAAAAATGGTGCCAAACGCTTGCAAATGCTCCCCTGAAAGGTTTTGCAGTCGAAACAGAAGGCTTTTTATCACAGAAGAAGAAATCTGCCCTCAACAACTTAACCGGCGGAAAAAGATTTTTTTGAAAAAATCCCAAAGCCCCGGGGTCACAATTTCAGCAAAAATCTGACTTTTGGCAAATCACTCAAAAATGGTGCCAAACGCTTGCAAATGCTCCCCTGAAAGGTTTTGCAGTCGAAACAGAAGTCTTTTTATCACAGGAGAAGAAATCAGCCCTCGACAACTTAACCAGCGGAAAAAGATTTTTTTGAAAAAATCCCTAAGCCCCGGGGTCACAATTTCAGCAAAAATATAACTTTGGCAAATCACTCAAAAATGGTGCCAAACGCTTGCAAATGCTCCCCTGAAGGCTTTGGCAGTCAAAACAGAAGGCTTTTTATCACAGGAGAAGAAATCAGCCCTCAATAACTTAACTGGCGGAAAAAGATTTTTTTCAGCAAAAATCTGACTTTTGGCAAATCACTCAAAAATGGTGCCAAACGCATGCAAATGCTCCCCTGAACGTTTTGGCAGTCGAAACAGAGGGCTTTTTATCACATGACAAGAAATCAGCCTTCAACAACTTAACCGGCGGACAGTTTTTTGAAAAAATCCCTAAGCCCCGGGGTCACAATTTCAGCAAAAATCTGACTTTTGGCAATCCACTCAAAAATGGTGCCAAACGCTTGCAAATGATCCCCTGAAAGGTTTGGCAGTCGAAACAGGAGGCTTTTTATCACAGGAGAAGAAATCAGCCCTCAATAACTTAACTGGCGGAAAAAGATTTTTTTCAGCAAAAATCTGACTTCTGCCAATTCACTCAAAAATGGTGCCAAACGCTTGCAAATGCTCCCCTGAAAGGTTTTGCATTCGAAACAGAAGGCTTTTTATCACAGGAGAAGAAATCAGCCCTCAACAACTTAACCGGCAGAAAAAGATTTTTTTGAAAAAATCCCAAAGCCACATTTTCACAATTTCAGCAAAAATCTGACTTTGGGCAAATCACTCAAAAATGGTGCCAAACGCTTGCAAATGCTCCCCTGAAAGGTTTTGCAGTCGAAACAGAAGTCTTTTTATCACAGGAGAAGAAATCAGCCCTCGACAACTTAACCGGCGGAAAAAGATTTTTTTGAAAAAATCCCAAAGCCACAATTTCACAATTTCAGCAAAAATCTGACTTTGGCAAATCACTCAAAAATGGTGCCAAACGCTTGCAAATGCTCCCCTGAAAGCTTTGGCGGTCAAAACAGGAGGCTTTTTATCACAGGAGAAGAAATCAGCCCTCAATAACTTAACTGGCGGAAAAAGATTTTTTTCAGCAAAAATCTGACTTTTGGCAAATCACTCAAAAATGGTGCCAAACGCATGCAAATGCTCCCCTGAACGTTTTGGCAGTCGAAACAGAGGGCTTTTTATCACAGGACAAGAAATCAGCCTTCAACAACTTAACCGGCGGACAAAGTTTTTTTAAAAAAATCCCTAATCACAATTTCAGCAAAAATCTGACTTTTGGCAATTCACTCAAAAATGGTGCCAACCGGTTGCAAATGCTCCCCTGAAATCTTTGGCAGTCGAAACAGAAGGCTTTTTATCACAGGAGTACAAATCAGCCCTCAATAACTTAACTGGCGGAAAAAGATTTTTTTCAGCAAAAATCTGACTTTTGCCAATTCACTCAAAAATGGTGCCAAACGCTTGCAAATGCTCCCCTGAAAGGTTTTGCAGTCAAAACAGAAGGCATTTTATCACAGGAGAAGAAATCTGCCCTCAACAACTTAACCGGCGGAAAAAGATTTTTTTGAAAAAATCCCATAGCCCCGGGGTCACAATTTCAGCAAAAATCTGACTTTTGGCAAATCACTCAAAAATGGTGCCAAACGCTTGCAAATGCTCCCCTGAAAGGTTTTGCAGTCGAAACAGAAGTCTTTTTATCACAGGAGAAGAAATCAGCCCTCGACAACTTAACCGGCGGAAAAAGATTTTTTTGAAAAAATCCCTAAGCCCCGGGGTCACAATTTCAGCAAAAATATGACTTTGGCAAATCACTCAAAAATGGTGCCAAACGCTTGCAAATGCTCCCCTGAAGGCTTTGGCAGTCAAAACAGAAGGCTTTTTATCACAGGAGAAGAAATCAGCCCTCAATAACTTAACTGGCGGAAAAAGATTTTTTTCAGCAAAAATCTGACTTTTGGCAAATCACTCAAAAATGGTGCCAAACGCATGCAAATGCTCCCCTGAACGTTTTGGCAGTCGAAACAGAGGGCTTTTTATCACATGACAAGAAATCAGCCTTCAACAACTTAACCGGCGGACAGTTTTTTGAAAAAATCCCTAAGCCCCGGGGTCACAATTTCAGCAAAAATCTGACTTTTGGCAATCCACTCAAAAATGGTGCCAAACGCTTGCAAATGATCCCCTGAAAGGTTTGGCAGTCGAAACAGGAGGCTTTTTATCACAGGAGAAGAAATCAGCCCTCAATAACTTAACTGGCGGAAAAAGATTTTTTTCAGCAAAAATCTGACTTCTGCCAATTCACTCAAAAATGGTGCCAAACGCTTGCAAATGCTCCCCTGAAAGGTTTTGCATTCGAAACAGAAGGCTTTTTATCACAGGAGAAGAAATCAGCCCTCAACAACTTAACCGGCAGAAAAAGATTTTTTTGAAAAAATCCCAAAGCCACATTTTCACAATTTCAGCAAAAATCTGACTTTGGGCAAATCACTCAAAAATGGTGCCAAACGCTTGCAAATGCTCCCCTGAAAGGTTTTGCAGTCGAAACAGAAGTCTTTTTATCACAGGAGAAGAAATCAGCCCTCGACAACTTAACCGGCGGAAAAAGATTTTTTTGAAAAAATCCCAAAGCCACAATTTCACAATTTCAGCAAAAATCTGACTTTGGCAAATCACTCAAAAATGGTGCCAAACGCTTGCAAATGCTCCCCTGAAAGCTTTGGCGGTCAAAACAGGAGGCTTTTTATCACAGGAGAAGAAATCAGCCCTCAATAACTTAACTGGCGGAAAAAGATTTTTTTCAGCAAAAATCTGACTTTTGGCAAATCACTCAAAAATGGTGCCAAACGCATGCAAATGCTCCCCTGAACGTTTTGGCAGTCGAAACAGAGGGCTTTTTATCACAGGACAAGAAATCAGCCTTCAACAACTTAACCGGCGGACAAAGTTTTTTTAAAAAAATCCCTAATCACAATTTCAGCAAAAATCTGACTTTTGGCAATTCACTCAAAAATGGTGCCAACCGGTTGCAAATGCTCCCCTGAAATCTTTGGCAGTCGAAACAGAAGGCTTTTTATCACAGGAGAACAAATCAGCCCTCAATAACTTAACTGGCGGAAAAAGATTTTTTTCAGCAAAAATCTGACTTTTGCCAATTCACTCAAAAATGGTGCCAAACGCTTGCAAATGCTCCCCTGAAAGGTTTTGCAGTCAAAACAGAAGGCATTTTATCACAGGAGAAGAAATCTGCCCTCCACAACTTAACCGGCGGAAAAAGATTTTTTTGAAAAAATCCCATAGCCCCGGGGTCACAATTTCAGCAAAAATCTGACTTTTGGCAAATCACTCAAAAATGGTGCCAAACGCTTGCAAATGCTCCCCTGAAAGGTTTTGCAGTCGAAACAGAAGTCTTTTTATCACAGGAGAAGAAATCAGCCCTCGACAACTTAACCGGCGGAAAAAGATTTTTTTGAAAAAATCCCTAAGCCCCGGGGTCACAATTTCAGCAAAAATATGACTTTGGCAAATCACTCAAAAATGGTGCCAAACGCTTGCAAATGCTCCCCTGAAGGCTTTGGCAGTCAAAACAGAAGGCTTTTTATCACAGGAGAAGAAATCAGCCCTCAATAACTTAACTGGCGGAAAAAGATTTTTTTCAGCAAAAATCTGACTTTTGGCAAATCACTCAAAAATGGTGCCAAACGCATGCAAATGCTCCCCTGAACGTTTTGGCAGTCGAAACAGAGGGCTTTTTATCACATGACAAGAAATCAGCCTTCAACAACTTAACCGGCGGACAGTTTTTTGAAAAAATCCCTAAGCCCCGGGGTCACAATTTCAGCAAAAATCTGACTTTTGGCAATCCACTCAAAAATGGTACCAAACGCTTGCAAATGATCCCCTGAAAGGTTTGGCAGTCGAAACAGGAGGCTTTTTATCACAGGAGAAGAAATCAGCCCTCAATAACTTAACTGGCGGAAAAAGATTTTTTTCAGCAAAAATCTGACTTCTGCCAATTCACTCAAAAATGGTGCCAAACGCTTGCAAATGCTCCCCTGAAAGGTTTTGCATTCGAAACAGAAGGCTTTTTATCACAGGAGAAGAAATCAGCCCTCAACAACTTAACCGGCAGAAAAAGATTTTTTTGAAAAAATCCCAAAGCCACATTTTCACAATTTCAGCAAAAATCTGACTTTGGGCAAATCACTCAAAAATGGTGCCAAACGCTTGCAAATGCTCCCCTGAAAGGTTTTGCAGTCGAAACAGAAGTCTTTTTATCACAGGAGAAGAAATCAGCCCTCGACAACTTAACCGGCGGAAAAAGATTTTTTTGAAAAAATCCCTAAGCCCCGGGGTCACAATTTCAGCAAAAATATGACTTTGGCAAATCACTCAAAAATGGTGCCAAACGCTTGCAAATGCTCCCCTGAAGGCTTTGGCAGTCAAAACAGAAGGCTTTTTATCACAGGAGAAGAAATCAGCCCTCAATAACTTAACTGGCGGAAAAAGATTTTTTTCAGCAAAAATCTGACTTTTGGCAAATCACTCAAAAATGGTGCCAAACGCATGCAAATGCTCCCCTGAACGTTTTGGCAGTCGAAACAGAGGGCTTTTTATCACATGACAAGAAATCAGCCTTCAACAACTTAACCGGCGGACAGTTTTTTGAAAAAATCCCTAAGCCCCGGGGTCACAATTTCAGCAAAAATCTGACTTTTGGCAATCCACTCAAAAATGGTGCCAAACGCTTGCAAATGATCCCCTGAAAGGTTTGGCAGTCGAAACAGGAGGCTTTTTATCACAGGAGAAGAAATCAGCCCTCAATAACTTAACTGGCGGAAAAAGATTTTTTTCAGCAAAAATCTGACTTCTGCCAATTCACTCAAAAATGGTGCCAAACGCTTGCAAATGCTCCCCTGAAAGGTTTTGCATTCGAAACAGAAGGCTTTTTATCACAGGAGAAGAAATCAGCCCTCAACAACTTAACCGGCAGAAAAAGATTTTTTTGAAAAAATCCCAAAGCCACATTTTCACAATTTCAGCAAAAATCTGACTTTGGGCAAATCACTCAAAAATGGTGCCAAACGCTTGCAAATGCTCCCCTGAAAGGTTTTGCAGTCGAAACAGAAGTCTTTTTATCACAGGAGAAGAAATCAGCCCTCGACAACTTAACCGGCGGAAAAAGATTTTTTTGAAAAAATCCCAAAGCCACAATTTCACAATTTCAGCAAAAATCTGACTTTGGCAAATCACTCAAAAATGGTGCCAAACGCTTGCAAATGCTCCCCTGAAAGCTTTGGCGGTCAAAACAGGAGGCTTTTTATCACAGGAGAAGAAATCAGCCCTCAATAACTTAACTGGCGGAAAAAGATTTTTTTCAGCAAAAATCTGACTTTTGGCAAATCACTCAAAAATGGTGCCAAACGCATGCAAATGCTCCCCTGAACGTTTTGGCAGTCGAAACAGAGGGCTTTTTATCACAGGACAAGAAATCAGCCTTCAACAACTTAACCGGCGGACAAAGTTTTTTTAAAAAAATCCCTAATCACAATTTCAGCAAAAATCTGACTTTTGGCAATTCACTCAAAAATGGTGCCAACCGGTTGCAAATGCTCCCCTGAAATCTTTGGCAGTCGAAACAGAAGGCTTTTTATCACAGGAGAACAAATCAGCCCTCAATAACTTAACTGGCGGAAAAAGATTTTTTTCAGCAAAAATCTGACTTTTGCCAATTCACTCAAAAATGGTGCCAAACGCTTGCAAATGCTCCCCTGAAAGGTTTTGCAGTCAAAACAGAAGGCATTTTATCACAGGAGAAGAAATCTGCCCTCAACAACTTAACCGGCGGAAAAAGATTTTTTTGAAAAAATCCCATAGCCCCGGGGTCACAATTTCAGCAAAAATCTGACTTTTGGCAAATCACTCAAAAATGGTGCCAAACGCTTGCAAATGCTCCCCTGAAAGGTTTTGCAGTCGAAACAGAAGTCTTTTTATCACAGGAGAAGAAATCAGCCCTCGACAACTTAACCGGCGGAAAAAGATTTTTTTGAAAAAATCCCTAAGCCCCGGGGTCACAATTTCAGCAAAAATATGACTTTGGCAAATCACTCAAAAATGGTGCCAAACGCTTGCAAATGCTCCCCTGAAGGCTTTGGCAGTCAAAACAGAAGGCTTTTTATCACAGGAGAAGAAATCAGCCCTCAATAACTTAACTGGCGGAAAAAGATTTTTTTCAGCAAAAATCTGACTTTTGGCAAATCACTCAAAAATGGTGCCAAACGCATGCAAATGCTCCCCTGAACGTTTTGGCAGTCGAAACAGAGGGCTTTTTATCACATGACAAGAAATCAGCCTTCAACAACTTAACCGGCGGACAGTTTTTTGAAAAAATCCCTAAGCCCCGGGGTCACAATTTCAGCAAAAATCTGACTTTTGGCAATCCACTCAAAAATGGTGCCAAACGCTTGCAAATGATCCCCTGAAAGGTTTGGCAGTCGAAACAGGAGGCTTTTTATCACAGGAGAAGAAATCAGCCCTCAATAACTTAACTGGCGGAAAAAGATTTTTTTCAGCAAAAATCTGACTTCTGCCAATTCACTCAAAAATGGTGCCAAACGCTTGCAAATGCTCCCCTGAAAGGTTTTGCATTCGAAACAGAAGGCTTTTTATCACAGGAGAAGAAATCAGCCCTCAACAACTTAACCGGCAGAAAAAGATTTTTTTGAAAAAATCCCAAAGCCACAATTTCACAATTTCAGCAAAAATCTGACTTTGGGCAAATCACTCAAAAATGGTGCCAAACGCTTGCAAATGCTCCCCTGAAAGGTTTTGCAGTCGAAACAGAAGTCTTTTTATCACAGGAGAAGAAATCAGCCCTCGACAACTTAACCGGCGGAAAAAGATTTTTTTGAAAAAATCCCAAAGCCACAATTTCACAATTTCAGCAAAAATCTGACTTTGGCAAATCACTCAAAAATGGTGCCAAACGCTTGCAAATGCTCCCCTGAAAGCTTTGGCGGTCAAAACAGGAGGCTTTTTATCACAGGAGAAGAAATCAGCCCTCAATAACTTAACTGGCGGAAAAAGATTTTTTTCAGCAAAAATCTGACTTTTGGCAAATCACTCAAAAATGGTGCCAAACGCATGCAAATGCTCCCCTGAACGTTTTGGCAGTCGAAACAGAGGGCTTTTTATCACAGGACAAGAAATCAGACTTCAACAACTTAACCGGCGGACAAAGTTTTTTTAAAAAAATCCCTAATCACAATTTCAGCAAAAATCTGACTTTTGGCAATTCACTCAAAAATGGTGCCAACCGGTTGCAAATGCTCCCCTGAAATCTTTGGCAGTCGAAACAGAAGGCTTTTTATCACAGGAGAACAAATCAGCCCTCAATAACTTAACTGGCGGAAAAAGATTTTTTTCAGCAAAAATCTGACTTTTGCCAATTCACTCAAAAATGGTGCCAAACGCTTGCAAATGCTCCCCTGAAAGGTTTTGCAGTCAAAACAGAAGGCTTTTTATCACAGGAGAAGAAATCTGCCCTCAACAACTTAACCGGCGGAAAAAGATTTTTTTGAAAAAATCCCATAGCCCCGGGGTCACAATTTCAGCAAAAATCTGACTTTTGGCAAATCACTCAAAAATGGTGCCAAACGCTTGCAAATGATCCCCTGAAAGGTTTTGCAGTCGAAACAGAAGTCTTTTTATCACAGGAGAAGAAATCAGCCCTCGACAACTTAACCGGCGGAAAAAGATTTTTTTGAAAAAATCCCTAAGCGCCGGGGTCACAATTTCAGCAAAAATCTGACTCTTGGCAAATCACTCAAAAATGGTGCCAAACGCTTGGAAATGCTCCCCTGAAAGGTTTGGCAGTCGAAACAGAGGGCTTTTTGTCACAGGACAAGAAATCAGCCCTCAACAACTTAACCGTCGGACAAAGTGTTTCTGCAAAAATCCCTAAGCCCCGGGGTCACCATTTCAGCAAAAATCTGACTTTTGGCAATTCACTCAAAAATGGTGCCAACCGGTTGCAAATGCTCCCCTGAAAGGTTTTGCAGTCGAAACAGAAGGCTTTTGATCACAGGAGAAGAAATCAGCACCCAACAACTTAACCGGCGGACAAAGTTTTTTTAAAAAAATCCCTAATCACAATTTCAGCAAAAATCTGACTTTTGGCAATTCACTCAAAAATGGTGCCAAACGCATGCAAATGCTCCCCTGAACGTTTTGGCAGTCGAAACAGAGGGCTTTTTATCACATGACAAGAAATCAGCCTTCAACAACTTAACCGGCGGACAAAGTTTTTTGAAAAAATCCCTAAGCCCCGGGGTCACAATTTCAGCAAAAATCTGACTTTTGGCAATTCACTCAAAAATGGTGCCAACCGGTTGCAAATGCTCCCCTGAAATCTTTGGCAGTCGAAACAGAAGGCTTTTTATCACAGGAGAAGAAATCAGCCCTCAATAACTTAACTGGCGGAAAAAGATTTTTTTCAGCAAAAATCTGACTTTTGCCAATTCACTCAAAAATGCTGCCAAACGCTTGCAAATGATCCCCTGAAAGGTTTTGCATTCGAAACAAAAGGCTTTTTATCACAGGAAAAGAAATCAGCCCTCGACAACTTAACCGGCGGAAAAAGATTTTTTTAAAAAAATCCCTAAGCCCCGGGGTCACAATTTCAGCAAAAATCTGATTTTTTGCAAATCACTCAAAAATGGTGCCAAACGCTTGCAAATGCTCCCCTGAAAGGTTTGGCAGTCGAAACAGAGGGCTTTTTATCACAGGAGAAGAAATCAGCCCTCAATAACTTAACAGGTGGAAAAAGATTTTTTTGAAAAAATCCCTAAGCCCCGGGGTCACTATTTCAGCAAAAATCTGACTTTTGGTAAATCACTCAAAAATGGTGCCAAACGCTTCCAAATGATCCCCTGAAAGGTTTTGCAGTCGAAACAGAAGGCTTTTTATCACAGGAGAAGAAATCAACCCTCAACAACTTAACCGGCGGAAAAAGATTTTTTTGAAAAATTCCCTAAGCCCCGGGGTCACTATTTCAGCAAAAATCTGACTTTTGGTAAATCACTCAAAAATGGTGCCAAACGCTTCCAAATGATCCCCTGAAAGGTGTTGCAGTCAAAACAGAAGGCTTTTTATCACAGGAGAAGAAATCAGCCCTCAACAACTTAACCGGCGGAAAAAGATTTTTTGAAAAAATCCCAAAGCCACAATTTCACAATTTCAGCAAAAATCTGACTTTGGGCAAATCACTCAAAAATGGTGCCAAACGCTTGCAAATGCTCCCCTGAAAGGTTTTGCAGTCGAAACAGAAGTCTTTTTATCACAGGAGAAGAAATCAGCCCTCGACAACTTAACCGGCGGAAAAAGATTTTTTTGAAAAAATCCCTAAGCCCCGGGGTCACAATTTCAGCAAAAATCTGACTTTGGCAAATCACTCAAAAATGGTGCCAAACGCTTGCAAATGCTCCCCTGAAAGCTTTGGCAGTCAAAACAGGAGGCTTTTTATCACAGGAGAAGAAATCAGCCCTCAATAACTTAACTGGCGGAAAAAGATTTTTTTCAGCAAAAATCTGACTTTTGGCAAATCACTCAAAAATGGTGCCAAACGCATGCAAATGCTCCCCTGAACGTTTTGGCAGTCGAAACAGAGGGCTTTTTATCACAGGACAAGAAATCAGCCTTCAACAACTTAACCGGCGGACAAAGTTTTTTGAAAAAATCCGTAAGCCCCGGGGTCACAATTTCAGCAAAAATCTGACTTTTGGCAATTCACTCAAAAATGGTGCCAAACGCTTGCAAATGATCCCCTGAAAGGTTTGGCAGTCGAAACAGAGGGCTTTTTATCACAGGAGAAGAAATCAGCCCTCAATAAATTAACCGGTGGAAAAAGATTTTTTTGAAAAAATCCCTAAGCCCCGGGGTCACGATTTCAGCAAAAATCTGACTTTTGGCAATTCACTCAAAAATGGTGCCAAACGCTTGCAAATGCTCCCCTGAAAGGTTTTGCAGTCGAAACAGAAGGCTTTTGATCACAGGAGAAGAAATCAGCCCCCAACAACTTAACCGGCGGAAAAAGATTTTTTTGAAAAAATCCCAAAGCACAGGGGTCACAATTTCAGCAAAAATCTGATTTTTTGCAAATCACTCAAAAATGGTGCCAAACGCTTGCAAATGCTCCCCTGAAAGGTTTGGCAGTCGAAACAGAGGGCTTTTTATCACAGGAGAAGAAATCAGCCCTCAATAACTTAACAGGTGGAAAAAGATTTTTTTGAAAAAATCCCTAAGCCCCGGGGTCACTATTTCAGCAAAAATCTGACTTTTGGTAAATCACTCAAAAATGGTGCCAAACGCTTCCAAATGATCCCCTGAAAGGTTTTGCAGTCGAAACAGAAGGCTTTTTATCACAGGAGAAGAAATCAACCCTCAACAACTTAACCGGCGGAAAAAGATTTTTTTGAAAAATTCCCTAAGCCCCGGGGTCACTATTTCAGCAAAAATCTGACTTTTGGTAAATCACTCAAAAATGGTGCCAAACGCTTCCAAATGATCCCCTGAAAGGTTTTGCAGTCAAAACAGAAGGCTTTTTATCACAGGAGAAGAAATCAGCCCTCAACAACTTAACCGGCGGAAAAAGATTTTTTTGAAAAAATCCCAAAGCCACAATTTCACAATTTCAGCAAAAATCTGACTTTTGGCAAATCACTCAAAAATGGTGCCAAACGCTTGCAAATGCTCCCCTGAAAGGTTTTGCAGTCGAAACAGAAGTCTTTTTATCACAGGAGAAGAAATCAGCCCTCGACAACTTAACCGGCGGAAAAAGATTTTTTTGAAAAAATCCCTAAGCCCCGGGGTCACAATTTCAGCAAAAATCTGACTTTGGCAAATCACTCAAAAATGGTGCCAAACGCTTGCAAATGCTCCCCTGAAAGCTTTGGCAGTCAAAACAGGAGGCTTTTTATCACAGGAGAAGAAATCAGCCCTCAATAACTTAACTGGCGGAAAAAGATTTTTTTCAGCAAAAATCTGACTTTTGGCAAATCACTCAAAAATGGTGCCAAACGCATGCAAATGCTCCCCTGAACGTTTTGGCAGTCGAAACAGAGGGCTTTTTATCACAGGACAAGAAATCAGCCTTCAACAACTTAACCGGCGGACAAAGTTTTTTGAAAAAATCCGTAAGCCCCGGGGTCACAATTTCAGCAAAAATCTGACTTTTGGCAATTCACTCAAAAATGGTGCCAAACGCTTGCAAATGATCCCCTGAAAGGTTTGGCAGTCGAAACAGAGGGCTTTTTATCACAGGAGAAGAAATCAGCCCTCAATAAATTAACCGGTGGAAAAAGATTTTTTTGAAAAAATCCCTAAGCCCCGGGGTCACGATTTCAGCAAAAATCTGACTTTTGGCAATTCACTCAAAAATGGTGCCAAACGCTTGCAAATGCTCCCCTGAAAGGTTTTGCAGTCGAAACAGAAGGCTTTTGATCACAGGAGAAGAAATCAGCCCCCAACAACTTAACCGGCGGAAAAAGATTTTTTTGAAAAAATCCCAAAGCACAGGGGTCACAATTTCAGCAAAAATCTGATTTTTTGCAAATCACTCAAAAATGGTGCCAAACGCTTGCAAATGCTCCCCTGAAAGGTTTGGCAGTCGAAACAGAGGGCTTTTTATCACAGGAGAAGAAATCAGCCCTCAATAACTTAACAGGTGGAAAAAGATTTTTTTGAAAAAATCCCTAAGCCCCGGGGTCACTATTTCAGCAAAAATCTGACTTTTGGTAAATCACTCAAAAATGGTGCCAAACGCTTCCAAATGATCCCCTGAAAGGGTTTGCAGTCGAAACAGAAGGCTTTTTATCACAGGAGAAGAAATCAACCCTCAACAACTTAACCGGCGGAAAAAGATTTTTTTGAAAAATTCCCTAAGCCCCGGGGTCACAATTTCAGCAAAAATCTGACTTTTGGCAATTCACTCAAAAATGGTGCCAAACGCTTGCAAATGATCCCCTGAAAGCTTTGGCAGTCGAAACAGAGGGCTTTTTATCACAGGAGAAGAAATCAGCCCTCAATAAATTAACCGGTGGAAAAAGATTTTTTTGAAAAAATCCCTAAGCCCCGGGGTCACGATTTCAGCAAAAATCTGACTTTTGGCAATTCACTCAAAAATGGTGCCAACCGGTTGCAAATGCTCCCCTGAAAGCTTTGGCAGTCGAAACAGAAGGCTTTTTATCACAGGAGAAGAAATCAGCCCTCAATAACTTAACTGGCGGAAAAAGATTTTTTTCAGCAAAAATCTGACTTTTGGCAAATCAATCAAAAATGGTGCCAAACGCATGCAAATGTTCCCCTGAACGTTTTGGCAGTCGAAACAGAGGGCTTTTTATCACAGGACAAGAAATCAGCCTTCAACAACTTAACCGGCAGACAAACTTTTTTTAAAAAAAATCCCTAATCACAATTTCAGCAAAAATCTGACTTTTGGCAATTCACTCAAAAATGGTGCCAACCGGTTGTAAATGCTCCCCTGAAAGGTTTTGCAGTCGAAACAGAAGGCTTTTTATCACAGGAGAAGAAATCAGCCCTCAACAACTTAACCGGCGGAAAAAGATTTTTTTGAAAAAATCCCAAAGCCCCGGGGTCATAATTTCAGCAAAAATCTGACTTTGGGCAAATCACTCAAAAATGGTGCCAAACGCTTGCAAATGATCCCCTGAAAGGTTTGGCAGTCGAAACAGAAGTCTTTTTATCACAGGAGAAGAAATCAGCCCTCGACAACTTAACCGGCGGAAAAAGATTTTTTTGAAAAAATCCCTAAGCCCCGGGGTCACAATTTCAGCAAAAATCTGACTTTTGGCAAATCACTCAAAAATGGTGCCAAACGCTTGCAAATGCTCCCCTGAAAGGTTTGGCAGTCGAAACAGAGGGCTTTTTATCACAGGACAAGAAATCAGCCCTCAACAACTTAACCGTCGGACAAAGTTTTTCTGAAAAAATCCCTAAGCCCCGGGGTCACAATTTCAGCAAAAATATGACTTTGGCAATTCACTCAAAAATGGTGCCAACCGGTTGCAAATGCTCCCCTGAAAGCTTTGGCAGTCAAAACAGAAGGCTTTTTATCACAGGATAAGAAATCAGCCCTCAATAACTTAACTGGCGGAAAAAGATTTTTTCAGCAAAAATCTGACTTTTGGCAAATCACTCAAAAATGGTGCCAAACGCATGCAAATGCTCCCCTGAGAGGTTTTGCAGTCGAAACAGAAGGCTTTTTATCACAGGAGAAGAAATCAACCCTCAACAACTTAACCGACGGAAAAAGATTTTTTTGAAAAAATCCCTAAGCCCCGGGGTCACAATTTCAGCAAAAATCTGACTTTTGGCAATTCACTCAAAAATAGTGCCAACCGGTTGCAAATGCTGCCCTGAAAGCTTTGGCAGTCGAAACAGAAAGCTTTTTATCACAGGAGAAGAAATCAGCCCTCAATAACTTAACTGGCGGAAAAAGATTTTTTTCAGCAAAAATCTGACTTTTGGCAAATCACTCAAAAATGGTGCCAAACGCATGCAAATGCTCCCCTGAACGTTTTGGCAGTCGAAACAGAGGGCTTTTTATCACAGGACAAGAAATCAGCCCTCGACAACTTAACCGTCGGAAAAAGATTTTTTTGAAAAAATCCCTAATCCCCGGGGTCACAATTTCAGCAAAAATCTGACGTTTGGCAAATCACTCAGAAATGGTGCCAAACGCTTGCAAATGCTCCCCTGAAAGGTTTGGCAGTCGAAACAGAGGGCTTTTTATCACAGGAGAAGAAATCAGCCCTCGACAACTTAACCGGTGGAAAAAGATTTCTTTGAAAAAATCCCTAAGCCCCGGGGTCACAATTTCAGCAAAAATCTGACTTTTGGCAAATCACTCAAAAATGGTGCCAAACGCTTCCAAATGATCCCCTGAAAGGTTTTGCAGTCGAAACAGAAGGCTTTTTATCACAGGAGAAGAAATCAGCCCTCGACAACTTAACCGGCGGACAAAGTTTTTCTGAAAAAATCCCTAAGCCCCAGGGTCAAAATTTCAGCAAAAATCTGACTTTTGGCAATTCACTCAAAAATGGTGCCAACTGGTTGCAAATGCTCCCCTGAAATCTTTGGCAGTCGAAACAGAAGGCTTTTTGTCACAGGAGAAGAAATCAGCCCTCAATAACTTAACTGGCGGAAAAAGATTTTTTTCAGCAAAAATCTTTTGCCAATTCACTCAAAAATGGTGCCAAACGCTTGCAAATGCTCCCCTGAAAGGTTTTGCATTCGAAACAAAAGGCTTTTTATCACAGGAGAAGAAATCAGCCCTCGACAACTTAACCGGCGGAAAATGATTTTTTTGAAAAAATCCCTAAGCCCCGGGGTCACAATTTCAGCAAAAATCTGACTTTTGGCAAATCACTCAAAAATGGTGCCAAACTCTTCCAAATGATCCCCTGAGAGGTTTTGCAGTCGAAACAGAAGGCTTTTTATCACAGGAGAAGAAATCAACCCTCAACAACTTAACCGGCGGAAAAAGATTTTTTTGAAAAAATCCCTAAGCCCCGGGGTCACAATTTCAGCAAAAATCTGACTTTTGGCAATTCACTCAAAAATGGTGCCAACCGGTTGCAAATGCTGCCCTGAAAGCTTTGGCAGTCGAAACAGAAAGCTTTTTATCACAGGAGAAGAAATCAGCCCTCAATAACTTAACTGGCGGAAAAAGATTTTTTTCAGCAAAAATCTGACTTTTGGCAAATCACTCAAAAATGGTGCCAAACGCATGCAAATGCTCCCCTGAACGTTTTGGCAGTCGAAACAGAGGGCTTTTTATCACAGGACAACAAATCAGCCTTCAACAACTTAACCGGCGGAAAAAGATTTTTTGAAAAAATCCCTAAGCCCCGGGGTCACAATTTCAGCAAAAATCTGACTTTTGGCAAATCACTCAAAAATGGTGCCAAACGCTTCCAAATGATCCCCTGAAAGGTTTTGCAGTCGAAACAGAAGGCTTTTTATCACAGGAGAAGAAATCAGCCCTCGACAACTTAACCGGCGGAAAAAGATTTTTTTGAAAAAATCCCTAAGCCCCGGGGTCACAATTTCAGCAAAAATCTGACTTTTGGTAAATCACTCAAAAATGGTGCCAAACGCTTGCAAATGCTCCCCTGAAAGGTTTGGCAGTCGAAAAAGAGGGCTTTTTATCACAGGACAAGAAATCAGCCCTCAACAACTTAACCGTCGGAAAAAGTTTTTCTGAAAAAATCCCTAAGCCCCAGGGTCAAAATTTCAGCAAAAATCTGACTTTTGGCAATTCACTCAAAAATGGTGCCAAACGCTTGCAAATGCTCCCCTGAAAGGTTTGGCAGTCAAAACAGAAGGGTTTTTATCACAGGAGAAGAAATCAGCCCTCAATAACTTAACTAGCGGAAAAAGATTTTTTTCAGCAAAAATCTGACTTTTGGCAAATCACTCAAAAATGGTGCCAAACGCATGCAAATGCTCCCCTGAACGCTTTGGCAGTCGAAACAGAGGGCTTTTTATCACAGGACAAGAAATCAGCCTTCAACAACTTAACCGGCGGACAAAGTTTTTTTGAAAAAATCCCTAAGCCCCGGGGTCACAATTTCAGCAAAAATCTGACTTTTGCCAATTCACTCAAAAATGGTGCCAAACGCTTGCAAATGCTCCCCTGAAATCTTTGGCAGTCGAAACAGAAGGCTTTTTATCACAGGAGAAGAAATCAGCCCTCAATAACTTAACAGGCGGAAAAAGATTTTTTTCAGCAAAAATCTGACTTTTGCCAATTCACTCAAAAATGGTGCCAAACGCTTGCAAATGCTCCCCTGAAAGGTTTTGCATTCGAAACAAAAGGCTTTTTATCACAGGAGAAGAAATCAGCCCTCGACAACTTAACCGGCGGAAAAAGATTTTTTTGAAAAAATCCCTAAGCCCCGGGGTCACAATTTCAGCAAAAATCTGACTTTTGGCAAATCACTCAAAAATGGTGCCAAACTCTTCCAAATGATCCCCTGAGAGGTTTTGCAGTCGAAACAGAAGGCTTTTTATCACAGGAGAAGAAATCAACCCTCAACAACTTAACCGGCGGAAAAAGATTTTTTTGAAAAAATCCCTAAGCCCCGGGGTCACAATTTCAGCAAAAATCTGACTTTTGGCAATTCACTCAAAAATGGTGCCAACCGGTTGCAAATGCTGCCCTGAAAGCTTTGGCAGTCGAAACAGAAAGCTTTTTATCACAGGAGAAGAAATCAGCCCTCAATAACTTAACTGGCGGAAAAAGATTTTTTTCAGCAAAAATCTGACTTTTGGCAAATCACTCAAAAATGGTGCCAAACGCATGCAAATGCTCCCCTGAACGTTTTGGCAGTCGAAACAGAGGGCTTTTTATCACAGGACAACAAATCAGCCTTCAACAACTTAACCGGCGGAAAAAGATTTTTTGAAAAAATCCCTAAGCCCCGGGGTCACAATTTCAGCAAAAATCTGACTTTTGGCAAATCACTCAAAAATGGTGCCAAACGCTTCCAAATGATCCCCTGAAAGGTTTTGCAGTCGAAACAGAAGGCTTTTTATCACAGGAGAAGAAATCAGCCCTCGACAACTTAACCGGCGGAAAAAGATTTTTTTGAAAAAATCCCTAAGCCCCGGGGTCACAATTTCAGCAAAAATCTGACTTTTGGTAAATCACTCAAAAATGGTGCCAAACGCTTGCAAATGCTCCCCAGAAAGGTTTGGCAGTCGAAAAAGAGGGCTTTTTATCACAGGACAAGAAATCAGCCCTCAACAACTTAACCGTCGGAAAAAGTTTTTCTGAAAAAATCCCTAAGCCCCAGGGTCAAAATTTCAGCAAAAATCTGACTTTTGGCAATTCACTCAAAAATGGTGCCAAACGCTTGCAAATGCTCCCCTGAAAGGTTTGGCAGTCAAAACAGAAGGGTTTTTATCACAGGAGAAGAAATCAGCCCTCAATAACTTAACTAGCGGAAAAAGATTTTTTTCAGCAAAAATCTGACTTTTGGCAAATCACTCAAAAATGGTGCCAAACGCATGCAAATGCTCCCCTGAACGTTTTGGCAGTCGAAACAGAGGGCTTTTTATCACAGGAGAAGAAATCAGCCTTCAACAACTTAACCGGCGGACAAAGTTTTTTTGAAAAAATCCCTAAGCCCCGGGGTCACAATTTCAGCAAAAATCTGACTTTTGGCAATTCACTCAAAAATGGTGCCAAACGCTTGCAAATGCTCCCCTGAAAGGTTTGGCAGTCGAAACAGAGGGCTTTTTATCACAGGAGAATAAATCAGCCCTCTACAACTTAACCGGTGGAAAAAGATTTTTTTGAAAAAATCCCTAAGCCCCGGGGTCACAATTTCAGCAAAAATCTGACTTTTGGCAAATCACTCAAAAATGGTGCCAAACGCTTGCAAATGCTCCCCTGAAAGGTTTGGCAGTCGAAACAGAGGGCTTTTTATCACAGGAGAATAAATCAGCCCTCTACAACTTAACCGGTGGAAAAAGATTTTTTTGAAAAAATCCCTAAGCCCCGGGGTCACAATTTCAGCAAAAATCTGACTTTTGGCAAATCACTCAAAAATGGTGCCAAACGCTTCCAAATGATCCCCTGAAAGGTTTTGCAGTCGAAACAGAAGGCTTTCTATCACAGGAGAAGAAATCAACCCTCAACAACTTAACCGGTGGAAAAAGATTTTTTTGAAAAAATCCCTAAGCCCCGGGGTCACAATTTCAGCAAAAATCTGACTTTTGGCAATTCACTCAAAAATGGTGCCAACCGGTTGCAAATGTTCCCCTGAAAGCTTTGGCAGTCGAAACAGAAAGCTTTTTATCACAGGAGAAGAAATCAGCCCTCAATAACTTAACTGGCGGAAAAAGATTTTTTTCAGCAAAAATCTGACTTTTGGCAATTCACTCAAAAATGGTGCCAACCGGTTGCAAATGCTCCCCTGAAAGGTTTTGCAGTCGAAACAGAAGGCTTTTTATCACAGGAGAAGAAATCAGCCCTCGACAACTTAACCGGTGGAAAAAGATTTTTTTGAAAAAATCCCTAAGCCCCGGGGTCACAATTTCAGCAAAAATCTGACTTTTGGCAATTCACTCAAAAATGGTGCCAAACGCTTGCAAATGCTCCCCTGAAAGGTTTGGCAGTCGAAACAGAAGGGTTTTTATCACAGGAGAAGAAATCAGCCCTCAATAACTTAACTGGCGGAAAAAGATTTTTTTCAGCAAAAATCTGACTTTTGGCAAATCACTCAAAAATGGTGCCAAACGCATGCAAATGCTCCCCTGAACGTTTTGGCAGTCGAAACAGAGGGCTTTTTATCACAGGACAACAAATCAGCCTTCAACAACTTAACCGGCGGAAAAAGATTTTTTGAAAAAATCCCTAAGCCCCGGGGTCACAATTTCAGCAAAAATCTGACTTTTGGCAAATCACTCAAAAATGGTGCCAAACGCTTCCAAATGATCCCCTGAAAGGTTTTGCAGTCGAAACAGAAGGCTTTTTATCACAGGAGAAGAAATCAGCCCTCGACAACTTAACCGGCGGAAAAAGATTTTTTTGAAAAAATCCCTAAGCCCCGGGGTCACAATTTCAGCAAAAATCTGACTTTTGGTAAATCACTCAAAAATGGTGCCAAACGCTTGCAAATGCTCCCCTGAAAGGTTTGGTAGTCGAAAAAGAGGGCTTTTTATCACAGGACAAGAAATCAGCCCTCAACAACTTAACCGTCGGAAAAAGTTTTTCTGAAAAAATCCCTAAGCCCCAGGGTCAAAATTTCAGCAAAAATCTGACTTTTGGCAATTCACTCAAAAATGGTGCCAAACGCTTGCAAATGCTCCCCTGAAAGGTTTGGCAGTCAAAACAGAAGGGTTTTTATCACAGGAGAAGAAATCAGCCCTCAATAACTTAACTAGCGGAAAAAGATTTTTTTCAGCAAAAATCTGACTTTTGGCAAATCACTCAAAAATGGTGCCAACCGGTTGCAAATGCTCCCATGAAAGGTTTTGCAGTCGAAACAGAAGGCTTTTTATCACAGGAGAAGAAATCAGCCCTCAACAACTTAACCGGCGGAAAAAGATTTTTTTGAAAAAATCCCTAAGCCCCGGGGTCACAATTTCAGCAAAAACCTGACTTTTGGCAAATCACTCAAAAATGGTGCCAAACGCTTGCAAATGCTCCCCTGAAAGGTTTGGCAGTCGAAACAGAGGGCTTTTTTTCACAGGAGAAGAAATCAGCCCTCGACAACTTAACCGGCGGAAAAAGTTTTTTTGAAAAAATGCCTAAGCCCCCGGGGTCACAATTTCAGCAAAAATCTGACTTTTGGCAATTCACTCAAAAATGGTGCCAAACGCTTCCAAATGATCCCCTGAAAGCTTTGGCAGTCAAAACAGAAGGCTTTTTATCACAGGAGAAGAAATCAGCCCTCAATAACTTAACTGTCGGAGAAAGATTTTTTTCAGCAAAAATCTGACTTTTGCCAATTCACTCAAAAATGGTGCCAAACGCTTGCAAATGCTCCCCTGAAAGGTTTTGCAGTCGAAACAGAAGGCTTTTTATCACAGGAGAAGAAATCAGCTCTCAACAACTTAACCGGCGGAAAAAGATTTTTTTGAAAAAATCCCTAAGCCCCGGGGTCACAATTTCAGCAAAAATCTGACTTTGGGCAAATCACTCAAAAATGGTGCCAAACGCTTGCAAATGCTCCCCTGAAAGGTTTTGCAGTCGAAACAGAAGGCTTTTTATCACAGGAGAAGAAATCAGCCCTCGACAACTTAACTGGCGGAAAAAGATTTTTTTCAGCAAAAATCTGACTTTTGGCAAATCACTCAGAAATGGTACCAAAGGCATGCAAATGCTCCCCTGAACGGTTTGGCAGTCGAAAAAGAGGGCTTTTTATCACAGGACAAAAAATCAGCCTTCAACAACTTAACCGGCAGACAAAGTTTTTTTGAAAAAATCCCTAAGCCCTGGGGTCACAATTTCAGCAAAAATCTGACTTTTGGCAATTCACTCAAAAATGGTGCCAACCGGTTGCAAATGCTCCCCTGAAATCTTTGGCAGTCAAAACAGAAGGCTTTTTATCACAGGAGAAGAAATCAGCCCTCGACAACTTAACCGTCGGACAAAGTTTTTCTGAAAAAATCCCTAAGCCCCGGGGTCAAAATTTCAGCAAAAATCTGACTTTTGGCAATTCACTCAAAAATGGTGTCAACCAGTTGCAAATGCTCCCCTGAAAGCTTTGGCAGTCAAAACAGAAGGCTTTTTATCACAGGAGAAGAAATCAGCCCTCAATAACTTAACTGGCGGAAAAAGATTTTTTTCAGCAAAAATCTGACTTTTGGCAAATCACTCAAAAATGGTGCCAAAGGCATGCAAATGCTCCCCTGAACGGTTTGGCAGTCGAAAAAGAGGGCTTTTTATCACAGGACAAGAAATCAGCCTTCAACAACTCAACCGGCGGACAAAGTTTTTTTGAAAAAATCCCTAAGTCACAATTTCAGCAAAAATCTGACTTTTGGCAAATCACTCAAAAATGGTGCCAAACGCTTCCAAATGATCCCCTGAGAGGTTTTGCAGTCGAAACAGAAGGCTTTTTATCACAGGAGAAGAAATCAACCCTCAACAACTTAACCGCCGGAAAAAAATTTTTTTGAAAAAATCCCTAAGCCCCGGGGTCACAATTTCAGCAAAAATCTGACTTTTGGCAATTCACTCAAAAATGGTGCCAACCGGTTGCATATGTTCCCCTGAAAGCTTTGGCAGTCGAAACAGAAAGCTTTTTATCACAGGAGAAGAAATCAGCCCTCAATAACTTAACTGGCGGAAAAAGATTTTTTTCAGCAAAAATCTGACTTTTGGCAAATCACTCAAAAATGGTGCCAAACGCATGCAAATGCTCCCCTGAAAGGTTTTGCATTCGAAACAAAAGGCTTTTTATCACAGGAGAAGAAATCAGCCCTCGACAACTTAACCGGCGGAAATTTTTTTTTTAAAAAAAACCACTAAGTCCCGGGGTCCCAATTTCAGCAAAAATCTGACTTTTGGCAAATCACTCAAAAATGGTGCCAAACGCTTCCAAATGATCCCCTGAAAGGTTTTGCAGTCGAAACAGAAGGCTTTCTATCACAGGAGAAGAAATCAACCCTCAACAACTTAACCGGCGGAAAAAGATTTTTTTGAAAAAATCCCTAAGCCCCGGGGTCACAATTTCAGCAAAAATCTGACTTTTGGCAATTCACTCAAAAATGGTGCCAACCGGTTGCATATGTTCCCCTGAAAGCTTTGGCAGTCGAAACACAAAGCTTTTTATCACAGGAGAAGAAATCAGCCCTCAATAACTTTACTGGCGGAAAAAGATTTTTTTCAGCAAAAATCTGACTTTTGCCAATTCACTCAAAAATGGTGCCAAACGCTTGCAAATGATCCCCTGAACGTTTTGGCAGTCGAAACAGAAAGCTTTTTATCACAGGAGAAGAAATCAGCCCTCAATAACTTTACTGGCGGAAAAAGATTTTTTTCAGCAAAAATCTGACTTTTGCCAATTCACTCAAAAATGGTGCCAAACGCTTGCAAATGATCCCCTGAAAGGTTTTGCAGTCGAAACAGTAGGCTTTTTATCACAGGAGAAGAAATCAGCCCTCGACAACTTAACCGGCGGAAAAAGATTTTTTTTGAAAAAATCCCTAAGCCCCGGGGTCACAACTTCAGCAAAAATCTGACTTTTGGCAATTCACTCAAAAATGGTGCCAACCGGTTGCAAATGCTCCCCTGAAATCTTTGGCAGTCGAAACAGAAGGCTTTTTATCACAGGAGAAGAAATCAGCCCTCAATAACTTAACTGGCGGAAAAAGATTTTTTTCAGCAAAAATCTGACTTTTGCCAATTCACTCAAAAATGGTGCCAAACGCTTGCAAATGATCCCCTGAAAGGTTTTGCATTCGAAACAAAAGGCTTTTTATCACAGGAGAAGAAATCAGCCCTCGACAACTTAACCGGTGGAAAAAGATTTTTTTGAAAAAATCCCTAAGCCCCGGGGTCACAATTTCAGCAAAAATCTGACTTTTGGCAAATCACTCAAAAATGGTGCCAAACGCTTCCAAATGATCCCCTGAAAGGTTTTGCAGTCGAAACAGAAGGCTTTCTATCACAGGAGAAGAAATCAACCCTCAACAACTTAACCGGCGGAAAAAGATTTTTTTGAAAAAATCCCTAAGCCCCGGGGTCACAATTTCAGCAAAAATCTGACTTTTGGCAATTCACTCAAAAATGGTGCCAACCGGTTGCATATGTTCCCCTGAAAGCTTTGGCAGTCGAAACAGAAAGCTTTTTATCACAGGAGAAGAAATCAGCCCTCAATAACTTAACTGGCGGAAAAAGATTTTTTTCAGCAAAAATCTGACTTTTGGCAAATCACTCAAAAATGGTGCCAAACGCATGCAAATGCTCCCCTGAACGTTTTGGCAGTCGAAACAGAGGGCTTTTTATCACAGGACAAGAAATCAGCCTTCAACAACTTAACCGGCGGACAAAGTTTTTTTGAAAAAATCCCTAAGCCCCGGGGTCACAATTTCAGCAAAAATCTGACTTTTGGCAATTCACTCAAAAATGGTGCCAAACGCTTGCAAATGCTCCCCTGAAATCTTTGGCAGTCGAAACAGAAGGCTTTTTATCACAGGAGAAGAAATCAGCCCTCAATAACTTAACAGGCGGAAAAAGATTTTTTTCAGCAAAAATCTGACTTTTGCCAATTCACTCAAAAATGGTGCCAAACGCTTGCAAATGCTCCCCTGAAAGGTTTGGCAGTCGAAACAGAAGGCTTTTTTTCACAGGAGAAGAAATCAGCCCTCGACAACTTAACCGGTGGAAAAAGATTTTTTTGAAAAAATCCCTAAGCCCCGGGGTCACAATTTCAGCAAAAATCTGACTTTTGGCAAATCACTCAAAAATGGTGCCAAACGCTTCCAAACGATCCCCTGAAAGGTTTTGCAGTCGAAACAGAAGGCTTTCTATCACAGGAGAAGAAATCAACCCTCAACAACTTAACCGGCGGAAAAAGATTTTTTTGAAAAAATCCCTAAGCCCCGGGGTCACAATTTCAGCAAAAATCTGACTTTTGGCAATTCACTCAAAAATGGTGCCAACCGGTTGCATATGTTCCCCTGAAAGCTTTGGCAGTCGAAACAGAAAGCTTTTTATCACAGGAGAAGAAATCAGCCCTCAATAACTTAACTGGCGGAAAAAGATTTTTTTCAGCAAAAATCTGACTTTTGGCAAATCACTCAAAAATGGTGCCAAACGCTTGCAAATGATCCCCTGAAAGGTTTTGCAGTCGAAACAGAAGGCTTTTTATCACAGGAGAAGAAATCAGCCCTCGACAACTTAACCGGCGGAAAAAGATTTTTTTGAAAAAATCCCTAAGCCCCGGGGTCACAATTTCAGCAAAAATCTGACTTTTGGCAATTCACTCAAAAATGGTGCCAACCGGTTGCAAATGCTCCCCTGAAAGCTTTGGCAGTCAAAACAGAAGTTTTTTTATCACAGGAGAAGAAATCAGCCCTCAATAACTTAACTGGCGGAAAAAGATTTTTTTCAGCAAAAATCTGACTTTTGGCAAATCACTCAGAAATGGTACCAAAGGCATGCAAATGCTCCCCTGAACGGTTTGGCAGTCGAAAAAGAGGGCTTTTTATCACAGGACAAGAAATCAGCCTTCAACAACTTAACCGGCGGACAAAGTTCTTTTGAAAAAATCCCTAAGCCCTGGGGTCACAATTTCAGCAAAAATCTGACTTTTGGCAATTCACTCAAAAATGGTGCCAACCGGTTGCAAATGCTCCCCTGAAATCTTTGTGTTATGTACTGAGTTGAATAGGATCCAAACTGCAGCAGTCTGATTGGTCCTAGAACAATAGGATTCAGAATGCAGCAGTCAGATTGGTCCTAGAACAATGCAGCAATATGATTGGTTGGCAGGAACCACCCAATCATGCTCCAGATAGAAGTGAATCCACAACCTGATTGGCTTACAGTAGAATTCCGGAATTAGCCAATCATGTGCAGCCCATTGTGTAAATAATGTATATAAAGCAGATACCTCGAGGGGACTTTCATTCATTCCTCCTCATCACTATGAGCTGAATAAAGAGCATGAAATCACTTTGCGACTCTGAGTATATTTCACTGGCGACGAAGGTGGGATCCCGCTGAGCTGACTGCCACACACAGCACCGCAGCACCGCCACCTGCCGCACCGCTGCCTCGCACCGTGTATCCAGGCTTCAGCTCCGGGACACAAGGAACTCAGAATGGCAACCGACAGCAGCTTCTCGCCGTTCAACCCAGCATCTGGAGACTGGGAAGCGTATGCCTCCCGTTTCACCTTCCTCCTAGAAGCCAAAGGGGTCACCGATGAAGAAGACGCCAAGAAGAGGGCGATATTCTTCAGCGTCTGCGGAGAGGAGACGTTTGAAATCGCCCGGGCTCTCCTTGCACCCGAAGACGTCGCTACTGTTCCATACAAAACAATAATGGAACAGCTGAAGGGGCACTTTTCGCCACAGCCCTCTGTGGTGGCTCGTCGAAATGCCTTCTATGCAAAGCGGCAAGCCCCTGGGGAAACCATAACTGGGTTTGTGACCCCTCTCCGCCAAGCTGCCCGGTTCTGCAACTTCTCAGAGCTGGAGAACATGCTTCGTGACCGCCTCGTCGGTGGCCTGAAGGATGAGAAGCTGCAACGACACCTCTACGCTAAGAAGGACCTAACGTTCCAGGTCGCTCTGGAGGAGGCCCTGGCAACGGAAGCTGCCGAGAGGTCGACGCAAGAGGCACGGCCGAGCCAGCCGTCCCAACCGAGGGTCCACCACGAAGACCTCACCGACGACTCAGGATCCAACAGGGAGGAGGTGCACCGAGTACAGCAGCGCACTCAAGCAGCCCACATACCACAGCTGCCTCGACGAGAAGCAGGGAACTGCGCAAGCTGTGGAGACAGTCACGAGAGGAGGACCTGCCGTTTCCGCAACGCAGAGTGCAGGCAGTGCAGAAAATTGGGACACATCGCCCGGGTGTGTCGAGCTCGGCCCACCCGACGCCAGGCATCAGATGACCAATCCAAGAGCCCCAGGTCCCGGGGCCCAACACACCAAGGCAACTCGACGGAGCTCACGGACTTCCAGGTATACCAGTTGCCCCACCCCAACGTAGAGAAAATTTATGTAGAGGTACAGATAGAGGGGGCCCCATGCCGCATGGAGCTTGACACGGGTTCAACTCTATCCATAATCTCGGCAAGGACCTTAAGGAAACTGTGTCCTACTGGGGGTCCCAAACTCAGGCCGGCCCCATTCACCCTCCGGGACTTCCAGAAACGTAAGGTCCCCACAATGGGGGTGGGGACCTTCAGGGTGCAATACCAAGGGCGGACGCGGCAACTGGACTTGCTTGTGGTCAAGGGCCCCTACATTAGCTTACTGGGATTGGCATGGTTTGGACCACTGGGGCTAGCCGTCACCGGGGTGAACCACACGAGCTTACAAGTGGACGTGGACGCCATATGCAAGGAATTTCCGGGGGTTTTTGATGGGAAATTGGGACAGTATACGGGGCCCCCCATTGCTCTACAGCTTGACCCCGCAGTACGACCAGTCAGGCTCAAGGCCCGCCGGGTCCCGTTCGCCCTGAAACCCCGTATAGACGAGGAATTGGACCGACTCGTGGAGCAAGGCGTGCTGGAGCCGGTGCCTAATGCCCCCTGGGAAACCCCAATCGTCACACCCGTCAAGCCGAATGGTTCGGTCCGCATCTGCGCAGACTACAAATGTACCATAAACAAGGCCCTCACGGCCCATGCATACCCAGTGCCAGTGGTCAGCCATGTCCTTGCCACCCTGGCTGGGTCGAAAATTTTTGGCAAGCTGGACTTGGCCCAAGCATATCAACAACTGCCAGTAGATGAGGCCACAGCAGAGGCACAGACGATTGTGACGCACAGAGGAGCGTTCAGGGTAAAGCGGCTGCAATTCGGTGTCAGCGTGGCACCAGGCATATTCCAGAATCTAATGGACTCTCTCCTTAAAGGGATTCCTGGCGTCACCCCCTTCTTCGATGATGTGTTGATTGCCGGGCCCACACCAGAGGAGTTTGAGGACCGCCTCCGCACCGTTCTGCACCGTTTCCAGACGGCGGGTCTCAAGGTGAAGCGGGAAAAATGTCTACTAGGAGTGCCTCAGGTGGACTTTCTGGGATTTATGGTGGACGCAGAAGGGGTCCACCCGACTGGCGACAAGGTACGGGCCATTTGTGATGCCCCAGCGCCCAAGAACAAGACTGAACTTCAGGCCTTCTTGGGACTATTGAACTTTTACCATTCCTTCCTTCCCCACAAGGCGGCGGTAGCGGAGCCCCTACACAGACTCCTGGACAAGCGGGCCCCTTGGGTGTGGGGCCAGCGCCAGGAGGCCGCATTCCAGGCAGTCAAGGACTTGCTTGTCTCAAACTCGGTCTTGGCACACTTCGACGAGAGGCTGCCGGTGGTGCTAGCATGCGACGCCTCACCCTATGGCATTGGCGCTGTCCTGGGACACCAACTCCCGGATGGAAGAGAGGTACCGGTGGCATACTTTTCCCAGACACTCAACGCAACCGAGCGGAACTACTCGCAAATCGACAAGGAGGGTCTGGCAATCGTGAAGGGAGTAAAAAAATTCCATGATTTCTTGTACGGGCGGCCCTTCACCGTGGTGACTGACCACAAGCCCTTGCTTGGCTTGTTTGCCTCCGAAAAGCAGACCCCCCAAGTGCTGTCTCCTCGTGTCCTCAGGTGGTCAATTTTCCTTGCCAGCTACCAGTATGCACTGATTCACCGCCCTGGGAAGGCGATGGGCCATGCGGACGCCCTCAGCAGGCTACCACTACCGGAAACAGGCCCCGACCCAGCACCTGCACAAGAGGTTATGAGCCTGGAGCTGCTTCCCGACCGCCCCATTCAGGCACAAGAAGTTGCACACCATTCCAAGAAAGATAGGGTCATCTCCCGCGTCCTGGACTGGGTGTGGAGGGGATGGCCCAGCAGCAGCCCCGGGCCAGAATTCGCCGGCTACACAACCCGCAAACATGAACTGTCGGCCCACAAGGGGTGCCTGTTATGGGGAAGCAGGGTCGTTGTTCCCCAGCCCCTCCGCAAAAGGGTTCTCACAGCCCTACACGAGACACACCCAGGGGTAGTAAGAATGAAGGCCCTTGCCAGGAGTTATGTGTGGTGGCCGGGGATCGACGGAGAGATAGAGGCCTGGGTCAAACACTGCCAGGCCTGCCAAGAATCCCGCCCAGATCCCCCAAGGGCCCCAGTCCAGTCCTGGGAGTCCGCCCGAGCACCATGGTCACGCCTGCATGTGGACTTCGCTGGCCCCTTTCAGGGGAAAACATTCTTCATAGTGGTGGACTCCTACACCAAATGGCTGGAAGTCGCACTGGTACCGTCCACTTCTACGTCCGCAGCCATCCGGGTACTACGCAGGCTGTTTGCAACCCACGGGCTCCCTGACACTCTCGTCTCAGACAACGGGACTGCATTTACGTCAGGAGAATTCCAAACCTTCACAGCGCAGAACGCCATCCGCCACATCCGTTCGGCGCCATTCCACCCTGCCACCAATGGCCAAGCAGAACGCATGGTGCGGACCACCAAGGACACCCTTCGCCGCATGACGCAAGGGGATTGGGAGTACCGCCTTGCCACATTCCTCCTAGCACAACACAGCACCCCCAGCTCAACGACTGGCCGGAGCCCCGCTGAACTACTAATGGGTCGGCGCCTTGCAATCAGATTGGACCGCCTTCACCCCGATAGAGCTCAGGATGAGGTAGTGGTGGGGGAAGGCAGGAACCCCCGGACCTTCGAGGCCCAGGACCCAGTGTACGCAAAGAATTTTGGGGCAGGCCCAGCATGGGTACCCGCCACAGTCACCAGGGTCACTGGTCCCGTGTCGTACGAGGTGCTAACGGATGGGGGGCAATGCTGGCGCCGCCACTGCGACCAGATACGGCGACGATTCCCGGGAGAAAACCAGGAGGAGGAAAGGTCAGAGGAGTCCCAAGGGAACAGAGGGGCAGTGAGGCCCATAGAGCAGGAGGGGCCAGCAGGAGAGGCAGAATCAGTGAATACAGAGAGGACCTGCGAAGCCAAAAGGACACCGGAACCAGAACCACGACTGAGCGAGCCGGTTGCACCTGACCAGACAGGCCCATCACAGCCAGCATCCTTGGAACATGAGCCAGAACCTGAACCCCGGACCAGGGAACACCCCAGGCCGCAACGCACACGTAGGCCACCGGCGTACCTCGAGGACTATGAATGCGACCTCCCGGGCAGGACTGGAACTTAGAGGGGAGGGGTGTTATGTACTGAGTTGAATAGGATCCAAACTGCAGCAGTCTGATTGGTCCTAGAACAATAGGATTCAGAATGCAGCAGTCAGATTGGTCCTAGAACAATGCAGCAATATGATTGGTTGGCAGGAACCACCCAATCATGCTCCAGATAGAAGTGAATCCACAACCTGATTGGCTTACAGTAGAATTCCGGAATTAGCCAATCATGTGCAGCCCATTGTGTAAATAATGTATATAAAGCAGATACCTCGAGGGGACTTTCATTCATTCCTCCTCATCACTATGAGCTGAATAAAGAGCATGAAATCACTTTGCGACTCTGAGTATATTTCACTTTGGCAGTCAAAACAGAAGGCTTTTTATCACAGGAGAAGAAATCAGCCCTCGACAACTTAACCGTCGGACAAAGTTTTTCTGAAAAAATCCCTAAGCCCCGGGGTCAAAATTTCAGCAAAAATCTGACTTTTGGCAATTCACTCAAAAATGGTGTCAACCGGTTGCAAATGCTCCCCTGAAAGCTTTGGCAGTCAAAACAGAAGGCTTTTTATCACAGGAGAAGAAATCAGCCCTCGACAACTTAACCGGTGGAAAAAGATTTTTTTGAAAAAATCCCTAAGCCCCGGGGTCACAATTTCAGCAAAAATCTGACTTTTGGCAAATCACTCAAAAATGGTGCCAAACGCTTGCAAATGCTCCCCTGAAATCTTTGGCAGTCGAAACAGAAGGCTTTTTATCACAGGAGAAGAAATCAGCCCTCAATAACTTAACAGGCGGAAAAAGATTTTTTTCAGCAAAAATCTGACTTTTGCCAATTCACTCAAAAATGGTGCCAAACGCTTGCAAATGCTCCCCTGAAAGGTTTGGCAGTCGAAACAGAGGGCTTTTTTTCACAGGAGAAGAAATCAGCCCTCGACAACTTAACCGGTGGAAAAAGATTTTTTTGAAAAAATCCCTAAGCCCCGGGGTCACAATTTCAGCAAAAATCTGACTTTTGGCAAATCACTCAAAAATGGTGCCAAACGCTTCCAAACGATCCCCTGAAAGGTTTTGCAGTCGAAACAGAAGGCTTTCTATCACAGGAGAAGAAATCAACCCTCAACAACTTAACCGGCGGAAAAAGATTTTTTTGAAAAAATCCCTAAGCCCCGGGGTCACAATTTCAGCAAAAATCTGACTTTTGGCAATTCACTCAAAAATGGTGCCAACTGGTTCCATATGTTCCCCTGAAAGCTTTGGCAGTCGAAACAGAAAGCTTTTTATCACAGCAGAAGAAATCAGCCCTCAATAACTTAACTGGCGGAAAAAGATTTTTTTCAGCAAAAATCTGACTTTTGGCAAATCACTCAAAAATGGTGCCAAACGCTTGCAAATGATCCCCTGAAAGGTTTTGCAGTCGAAACAGAAGGCTTTTTATCACAGGAGAAGAAATCAGCCCTCGACAACTTAACCGGCGGAAAAAGATTTTTTTGAAAAAATCCCTAAGCCCCGGGGTCACAATTTCAGCAAAAATCTGACTTTTGGCAATTCACTCAAAAATGGTGCCAACCGGTTGCAAATGCTCCCCTGAAAGCTTTGGCAGTCAAAACAGAAGTTTTTTTATCACAGGAGAAGAAATCAGCCCTCAATAACTTAACTGGCGGAAAAAGATTTTTTTCAGCAAAAATCTGACTTTTGGCAAATCACTCAGAAATGGTACCAAAGGCATGCAAATGCTCCCCTGAACGGTTTGGCAGTCGAAAAAGAGGGCTTTTTATCACAGGACAAGAAATCAGCCTTCAACAACTTAACCGGCGGACAAAGTTTGTTTGAAAAAATACCTAAGCCCTGGGGTCACAATTTCAGCAAAAATCTGACTTTTGGCAATTCACTCAAAAATGGTGCCAACCGGTTGCAAATGCTTCCCTGAAATCTTTGGCAGTCAAAACAGAAGGCTTTTTATCACAGGAGAAGAAATCAGCCCTCGACAACTTAACCGTCGGACAAAGTTTTTCTGAAAAAATCCCTAAGCCCCGGGGTCAAAATTTCAGCAAAAATCTGACTTTTGGCAAATCACTCAAAAATGGTGCCAAACGCTTCCAAATGATCCCCTGAGAGGTTTTGCAGTCGAAACAGAAGGCTTTTTATCACAGGAGAAGAAATCAACCCTCAACAACTTAACCGGCGGAAAAAGATTTTTTTGAAAAAATCCCTAAGCCCCGGGGTCACAATTTCAGCAAAAATCTGACTTTTGGCAATTCACTCAAAAATGGTGACAACCGGTTGCAAATGCTCCCCTGAGATCTTTGGCAGTCGAAACAGAAGGCTTTTTATCACAGGAGAAGAAATCAGCCCTCAATAACTTAACAGGCGGAAAAAGATTTTTTTCAGCAAAAATCTGACTTTTGCCAATTCACTCAAAAATGGTGCCAAACGCTTGCAAATGCTCCCCTGAAAGGTTTTGCATTCGAAACAAAAGGCTTTTTATCACAGGAGAAGAAATCAGCCCTCGACAACTTAACCGGCGGAAAATTTTTTTTTAAAAAAAACCCCTAAGCCCCGGGGTCACAATTTCAGCAAAAATCTGACTTTTGGCAAATCACTCAAAAATGGTGCCAAACGCTTGCAAATGCTCCCCTGAAAGGTTTTGCATTCGAAACAAAAGGCTTTTTATCACAGGAGAAGAAATCAGCCCTCGACAACTTTACCGGCTGAAAAAGATTTTTTTCAAAGAATATCCCTAAGCCCCGGGGTCACAATTTCAGCAAAAATCTGACTTTTGGCAAATCACTCAAAAATGGTGCCAAACGCTTGCAAATGCTCCCCTGAAAGGTTTGGCAGTCGAAACAGAGGCCTTTTTATCACAGGAGAAGAAATCAACCCTCAACAACTTAACCGGCGGAAAAAGATTTTTTTGAAAAAATCCCTAAGCCCCGGGGTCACAATTTCAGCAAAAATCTGACTTTTGGCAATTCACTCAAAAATGGTGCCAACCGGTTGCAAATGCTCCCCTGAAAGGTTTTGCAGTCCAAACAGAAGGCTTTTTATCACAGGAGAAGAAATCAGCCCTCAATAACTTAACTGGCGGAAAAAGATTTTTTTCAGCAAAAATCTGACTTTTGGCAAATCACTCAAAAATGGTGCCAAACGCATGCAAATGCTCCCCTGAACGTTTTGGCAGTCGAAACAGAGGGCTTTTTATCACAGGACAAGAAATCAGCCTTCAACAACTTAACCGGCGGACAAAGTTTTTTTGAAAAAACCCCTAACCCCCGGGGTCACAAATTCAGCAAAAATCTGACTTTTGGCAATTCACTCAAAAATGGTGCCAACCGGTTGCAAATGCTCCCCTGAAAGGTTTTGCAGTCGAAACAGAAGGCTTTTTATCACAGGAGAAGAAATCAGCCCTCGACAACTTAACCGGTGGAAAAAGATTTTTTTGAAAAAATCCCTAAGCCCCGGGGTCACAATTTCAGCAAAAATCTGACTTTTGGCAAATCACTCAAAAATGGTGCCAAACGCTTGCAAATGCTCCCCTGAAATCTTTGGCAGTCGAAACAGAAGGCTTTTTATCACAGGAGAAGAAATCAGCCCTCAATAACTTAACAGGCGGAAAAAGATTTTTTTCAGCAAAAATCTGACTTTTGCCAATTCACTCAAAAATGGTGCCAAACGCTTGCAAATGCTCCCCTGAAAGGTTTGGCAGTCGAAACAGAGGGCTTTTTTTCACAGGAGAAGAAATCAGCCCTCGACAACTTAACCGGTGGAAAAAGATTTTTTTGAAAAAATCCCTAAGCCCCGGGGTCACAATTTCAGCAAAAATCTGACTTTTGGCAAATCACTCAAAAATGGTGCCAAACGCTTCCAAACGATCCCCTGAAAGGTTTTGCAGTCGAAACAGAAGGCTTTCTATCACAGGAGAAGAAATCAACCCTCAACAACTTAACCGGCGGAAAAAGATTTTTTTGAAAAAATCCCTAAGCCCCGGGGTCACAATTTCAGCAAAAATCTGACTTTTGGCAATTCACTCAAAAATGGTGCCAACTGGTTCCATATGTTCCCCTGAAAGCTTTGGCAGTCGAAACAGAAAGCTTTTTATCACAGGAGAAGAAATCAGCCCTCAATAACTTAACTGGCGGAAAAAGATTTTTTTCAGCAAAAATCTGACTTTTGGCAAATCACTCAAAAATGGTGCCAAACGCTTGCAAATGATCCCCTGAAAGGTTTTGCAGTCGAAACAGAAGGCTTTTTATCACAGGAGAAGAAATCAGCCCTCGACAACTTAACCGGCGGAAAAAGATTTTTTTGAAAAAATCCCTAAGCCCCGGGGTCACAATTTCAGCAAAAATCTGACTTTTGGCAATTCACTCAAAAATGGTGCCAACCGGTTGCAAATGCTCCCCTGAAAGCTTTGGCAGTCAAAACAGAAGTTTTTTTATCACAGGAGAAGAAATCAGCCCTCAATAACTTAACTGGCGGAAAAAGATTTTTTTCAGCAAAAATCTGACTTTTGGCAAATCACTCAGAAATGGTACCAAAGGCATGCAAATGCTCCCCTGAACGGTTTGGCAGTCGAAAAAGAGGGCTTTTTATCACAGGACAAGAAATCAGCCTTCAACAACTTAACCGGCGGACAAAGTTTTTTTGAAAAAATACCTAAGCCCTGGGGTCACAATTTCAGCAAAAACCTGACTTTTGGCAATTCACTCAAAAATGGTGCCAACCGGTTGCAAATGCTTCCCTGAAATCTTTGGCAGTCAAAACAGAAGGCTTTTTATCACAGGAGAAGAAATCAGCCCTCGACAACTTAACCGTCGGACAAAGTTTTTCTGAAAAAATCCCTAAGCCCCGGGGTCAAAATTTCAGCAAAAATCTGACTTTTGGCAATTCACTCAAAAATGGTGTCAACCGGTTGCAAATGCTCCCCTGAAAGCTTTGGCAGTCAAAACAGAAGGCTTTTTATCAAAGGAGAAGAAATCAGCCCTCAATAACTTAACTGGCGGAAAAAGATTTTTTTCAGCAAAAATCTGACTTTTGGCAAATCACTCAAAAATGGTGCCAAACGCATGCAAATGCTCCCCTGAACGTTTTGGCAGTCGAAACAGAGGGCTTTTTATCACAGGACAAGAAATCAGCCTTCAACAACTTAACCGGCGGACAAAGTTTTTTTGAAAAAACCCCTAACCCCCGGGGTCACAAATTCAGCAAAAATCTGACTTTTGGCAATTCACTCAAAAATGGTGCCAACCGGTTGCAAATGCTCCCCTGAAAGGTTTTGCAGTCGAAACAGAAGGCTTTTTATCACAGGAGAAGAAATCAGCCCTCGACAACTTAACCGGTGGAAAAAGATTTTTTTGAAAAAATCCCTAAGCCCCGGGGTCACAATTTCAGCAAAAATCTGACTTTTGGCAAATCACTCAAAAATGGTGCCAAACGCTTGCAAATGCTCCCCTGAAATCTTTGGCAGTCGAAACAGAAGGCTTTTTATCACAGGAGAAGAAATCAGCCCTCAATAACTTAACAGGCGGAAAAAGATTTTTTTGAAAAAATCCCTAAGCCCCGGGGTCACAATTTCAGCAAAAAACTGACTTTTGGCAATTCACTCAAAAATGGTGACAACCGGTTGCAAATGCTCCCCTGAGATCTTTGGCAGTCGAAACAGAAGGCTTTTTATCACAGGAGAAGAAATCAGCCCTCAATAACTTAACAGGCGGAAAAAGATTTTTTTCAGCAAAAATCTGACTTTTGCCAATTCACTCAAAAATGGTGCCAAACGCTTGCAAATGCTCCCCTGAAAGGTTTTGCATTCGAAACAAAAGGCTTTTTATCACAGGAGAAGAAATCAGCCCTCGACAACTTAACCGGCGGAAAATTTTTTTTTTAAAAAAAACCCCTAAGCCCCGGGGGTCACAATTTCAGCAAAAATCTGACTTTTGGCAAATCACTCAAAAATGGTGCCAAACGCTTGCAAATGCTCCCGTGAAAGGTTTGGCAGTCGAAACAGAGGGCTTTTTTTCACAGGAGAAGAAATCAGCCCTCGACAACTTAACCGGTGGAAAAAGATTTTTTTGAAAAAATCCCTAAGCCCCGGGGTCACAATTTCAGCAAAAATCTGACTTTTGGCAAATCACTCAAAAATGGTGCCAAACGCTTCCAAATGATCCCCTGAAAGGTTTTGCAGTCGAAACAGAAGGCTTTCTATCACAGGAGAAGAAATCAACCCTCAACAACTTAACCGGCGGAAAAAGATTTTTTTGAAAAAATCCCTAAGCCCCGGGGTCACAATTTCAGCAAAAATCTGACTTTTGGCAATTCACTCAAAAATGGTGCCAACTGGTTCCATATGTTCCCCTGAAAGCTTTGGCAGTCGAAACAGAAAGCTTTTTATCACAGGAGAAGAAATCAGCCCTCAATAACTTAACTGGCGGAAAAAGATTTTTTTCAGCAAAAATCTGACTTTTGGCAAATCACTCAAAAATGGTGCCAAACGCTTGCAAATGATCCCCTGAAAGGTTTTGCAGTCGAAACAGAAGGCTTTTTATCACAGGAGAAGAAATCAGCCCTCGACAACTTAACCGGCGGAAAAAGATTTTTTTGAAAAAATCCCTAAGCCCCGGGGTCACAATTTCAGCAAAAATCTGACTTTTGGCAATTCACTCAAAAATGGTGCCAACCGGTTGCAAATGCTCCCCTGAAAGCTTTGGCAGTCAAAACAGAAGTTTTTTTATCACAGGAGAAGAAATCAGCCCTCAATAACTTAACTGGCGGAAAAAGATTTTTTTCAGCAAAAATCTGACTTTTGGCAAATCACTCAGAAATGGTACCAAAGGCATGCAAATGCTCCCCTGAACGGTTTGGCAGTCGAAAAAGAGGGCTTTTTATCACAGGACAAGAAATCAGCCTTCAACAACTTAACCGGCGGACAAAGTTTTTTTGAAAAAATACCTAAGCCCTGGGGTCACAATTTCAGCAAAAACCTGACTTTTGGCAATTCACTCAAAAATGGTGCCAACCGGTTGCAAATGCTTCCCTGAAATCTTTGGCAGTCAAAACAGAAGGCTTTTTATCACAGGAGAAGAAATCAGCCCTCGACAACTTAACCGTCGGACAAAGTTTTTCTGAAAAAATCCCTAAGCCCCGGGGTCACAATTTCAGCAAAAATCTGACTTTTGGCAATTCACTCAAAAATGCTGCCAACCGGTTGCAAATGCTCCCCTGAAAGCTTTGGCAGTCAAAACAGAAGGCTTTTTATCACAGGAGAAGAAATCAGCCCTCAATAACTTAACTGGCGGAAAAAGATTTTTTTCAGCAAAAATCTGACTTTTGGCAAATCACTCAAAAATGGTGCCAAAGGCATGCAAATGCTCCCCTGAACGGTTTGGCAGTCGAAAAAGAGGGCTTTTTATCACAGGACAAGAAATCAGCCTTCAACAACTTAACCGGCGGACAAAGTTTTTTTGAAAAAATCCCTAAGCCCCGGGGTCACAATTTCAGCAAAAATCTAACTTTTGGCAATTCACTCAAAAATGGTGCCAACCGGTTGCAAATGCTCCCCTGAAATCTTTGGCAGTCGAAACAGAAGGCTTTTTATCACAGGAGAAGAAATCAGCCCTCGACAACTTAACCGGTGCAAAAAGATTTTTTTGAAAAAATCCCTAAGCCCCGGGGTCACAATTTCAGCAAAAATCTGACTTTTGGCAAATCACTCAAAAATGGTGCCAAACGCTTCCAAATGATCCCCTGAGAGGTTTTGCAGTCGAAACAGAAGGCTTTTTATCACAGGAGAAGAAATCAACCCTCAACAACTTAACCGGCGGAAAAAGATTTTTTTAAAAAAATCCCTAAGCCCCGGGGTCACAATTTCAGCAAAAATCTGACTTTTGGCAATTCACTCAAAAATGGTGACAACCGGTTGCAAATGCTCCCCTGAGATCTTTGGCAGTCGAAACAGAAGGCTTTTTATCACAGGAGAAGAAATCAGCCCTCAATAACTTAACAGGCGGAAAAAGATTTTTTTCAGCAAAAATCTGACTTTTGCCAATTCACTCAAAAATGGTGCCAAACGCTTGCAAATGCTCCCCTGAAAGGTTTTGCATTCGAAACAAAAGGCTTTTTATCACAGGAGAAGAAATCAGCCCTCGACAACTTAACCGGCGGAAATTTTTTTTTTTAAAAAAACCCCTAAGCCCCGGGGTCACAATTTCAGCAAAAATCTGACTTTTGGCAAATCACTCAAAAATGGTGCCAAACGCTTGCAAATGCTCCCGTGAAAGGTTTGGCAGTCGAAACAGAGGGCTTTTTTTCACAGGAGAAGAAATCAGCCCTCGACAACTTAACCGGTGGAAAAAGATTTTTTTGAAAAAATCCCTAAGCCCCGGGGTCACAATTTCAGCAAAAATCTGACTTTTGGCAAATCACTCAAAAATGGTGCCAAACGCTTCCAAATGATCCCCTGAAAGGTTTTGCAGTCGAAACAGAAAGCTTTTTATCACAGGTGAAGAAATCAGCCCTCAATAACTTAACTGGCGGAAAAAGATTTTTTTCAGCAAAAATCTGACTTTTGGCAAATCACTCAAAAATGGTGCCAAACGCATGCAAATGCTCCCCTGAACGTTTTGGCAGTCGAAACAGAGGGCTTTTTATCACAGGACAAGAAATCAGCCTTCAACAACTTAACCGGCGGACAAAGTTTTTTTGAAAAAACCCCTAAGCCCCGGGGTCACAATTTCAGCAAAAATCTGACTTTTGGCAATTCACTCAAAAATGGTGCCAACCGGTTGCAAATGCTCCCCTGAAAGGTTTTGCAGTCGAAACAGAAGGCTTTTTATCACAGGAGAAGAAATCAGCCCTCAACAACTTAACCGGCGGAAAAAGATTTTTTTGAAAAAATCCCTAAGCCCCGGGGTCACAATTTCAGCAAAAATCTGACTTTTGGCAAATCACTCAAAAATGGTGCCAAACGCTTGCAAATGATCCCCTGAAAGGTTTTGCAGTCGAAACAGAAGGCTTTTTATCACAGGACAAGAAATCAGCCCTCGACAACTTAACCGGCGGACAAAGTTTTTCTGAAAAAATCCCTAAGCCCCGGGGTCACAATTTCAGCAAAAATCTGACTTTTGGCAATTCACTCAAAAATGCTGCCAACCGGTTGCAAATGCTCCCCTGAAAGCTTTGGCAGTCAAAACAGAAGGCTTTTTATCACAGGAGAAGAAATCAGCCCTCAATAACTTAACTGGCGGAAAAAGATTTATTTCAGCAAAAATCTGACTTTTGGCAAATCACTCAAAAATGGTGCCAACCGGTTGCAAATGCTCCCATGAAAGGTTTTGCAGTCGAAACAGAAGGCTTTTTATCACAGGACAAGAAATCAGCCCTCAACAACTTAACCGGCGGAAAAAGATTTTTTTGAAAAAATCCCTAAGCCCCGGGGTCACAATTTCAGCAAAAACCTGACTTTTGGCAAATCACTCAAAAATGGTGCCAAACGCTTGCAAATGATCCCCTGAAAGGTTTTGCAGTCGAGACAGAAGGCTTTTTATCACAGGAGAAGAAATCAGCCCTCGACAACTTTACCGGCGGAAAAAGATTTTTTTCAAAAAAAATCCCTAAGCCCCGGGGTCACAATTTCAGCAAAAATCTGACTTTTGGCAAATCACTCAAAAATGGTGCCAAACGCTTGCAAATGCTCCCCTGAAAGGTTTGGCAGTCGAAACAGAGGCCTTTTTATCACAGGAGAAGAACTCAACCCTCAACAACTTAACCGGCGGAAAAAGATTTTTTTGAAAAAATCCCTAAGCCCCGGGGTCACAATTTCAGCAAAAATCTGACTTTTGGCAATTCACTCAAAAATGGTGCCAACCGGTTGCAAATGCTCCCCTGAAAGGTTTTGCAGTCGAAACAGAAGGCTTTTTATCACAGGAGAAGAAATCAGCCCTCAATAACTTAACTGGCGGAAAAAGATTTTTTTCAGCAAAAATCTGACTTTTGGCAAATCACTCAAAAATGGTGCCAAACGCTTGCAAATGCTCCCGTGAAAGGTTTGGCAGTCGAAACAGAGGGCTTTTTTTCACAGGAGAAGAAATCAGCCCTCGACAACTTAACCGGTGGAAAAAGATTTTTTTGAAAAAATCCCTAAGCCCCGGGGTCACAATTTCAGCAAAAATCTGACTTTTGGCAAATCACTCAAAAATGGTGCCAAACGCTTCCAAATGATCCCCTGAAAGGTTTTGCAGTCGAAACAGAAAGCTTTTTATCACAGGTGAAGAAATCAGCCCTCAATAACTTAACTGGCGGAAAAAGATTTTTTTCAGCAAAAATCTGACTTTTGGCAAATCACTCAAAAATGGTGCCAAACGCATGCAAATGCTCCCCTGAACGTTTTGGCAGTCGAAACAGAGGGCTTTTTATCACAGGACAAGAAATCAGCCTTCAACAACTTAACCGGCGGACAAAGTTTTTTTGAAAAAACCCCTAAGCCCCGGGGTCACAATTTCAGCAAAAATCTGACTTTTGGCAATTCACTCAAAAATGGTGCCAACCGGTTGCAAATGCTCCCCTGAAAGGTTTTGCAGTCGAAACAGAAGGCTTTTTATCACAGGAGAAGAAATCAGCCCTCAACAACTTAACCGGCGGAAAAAGATTTTTTTGAAAAAATCCCTAAGCCCCGGGGTCACAATTTCAGCAAAAATCTGACTTTTGGCAAATCACTCAAAAATGGTGCCAAACGCTTGCAAATGATCCCCTGAAAGGTTTTGCAGTCGAAACAGAAGGCTTTTT
Organism: Podarcis filfolensis; assembly: GCF_964270895.1. NCBI lineage: Eukaryota > Metazoa > Chordata > Lepidosauria > Squamata > Lacertidae > Podarcis > Podarcis filfolensis. The sequence continues at coordinate 16,638,383 of NC_139610.1, forward strand.
ATCACAGGAGAAGAAATCAGCCCTCGACAACTTAACCGGCGGACAAAGTTTTTCTGAAAAAATCCCTAAGCCCCGGGGTCACAATTTCAGCAAAAATCTGACTTTTGGCAATTCACTCAAAAATGCTGCCAACCGGTTGCAAATGCTCCCCTGAAAGCTTTGGCAGTCAAAACAGAAGGCTTTTTATCACAGGAGAAGAAATCAGCCCTCAATAACTTAACTGGCGGAAAAAGATTTATTTCAGCAAAAATCTGACTTTTGGCAAATCACTCAAAAATGGTGCCAACCGGTTGCAAATGCTCCCATGAAAGGTTTTGCAGTCGAAACAGAAGGCTTTTTATCACAGGACAAGAAATCAGCCCTCAACAACTTAACCGGCGGAAAAAGATTTTTTTGAAAAAATCCCTAAGCCCCGGGGTCACAATTTCAGCAAAAACCTGACTTTTGGCAAATCACTCAAAAATGGTGCCAAACGCTTGCAAATGATCCCCTGAAAGGTTTTGCAGTCGAGACAGAAGGCTTTTTATCACAGGAGAAGAAATCAGCCCTCGACAACTTTACCGGCGGAAAAAGATTTTTTTCAAAAAAAATCCCTAAGCCCCGGGGTCACAATTTCAGCAAAAATCTGACTTTTGGCAAATCACTCAAAAATGGTGCCAAACGCTTGCAAATGCTCCCCTGAAAGGTTTGGCAGTCGAAACAGAGGCCTTTTTATCACAGGAGAAGAAATCAACCCTCAACAACTTAACCGGCGGAAAAAGATTTTTTTGAAAAAATCCCTAAGCCCCGGGGTCACAATTTCAGCAAAAATCTGACTTTTGGCAATTCACTCAAAAATGGTGCCAACCGGTTGCAAATGCTCCCCTGAAAGGTTTTGCAGTCGAAACAGAAGGCTTTTTATCACAGGAGAAGAAATCAGCCCTCAATAACTTAACTGGCGGGAAAAGATTTTTTTCAGCAAAAATCTGACTTTTGGCAAATCACTCAAAAATGGTGCCAAACGCTTGCAAATGCTCCCGTGAAAGGTTTGGCAGTCGAAACAGAGGGCTTTTTTTCACAGGAGAAGAAATCAGCCCTCGACAACTTAACCGGTGGAAAAAGATTTTTTTGAAAAAATCCCTAAGCCCCGGGGTCACAATTTCAGCAAAAATCTGACTTTTGGCAAATCACTCAAAAATGGTGCCAAACGCTTCCAAATGATCCCCTGAAAGGTTTTGCAGTCGAAACAGAAAGCTTTTTATCACAGGTGAAGAAATCAGCCCTCAATAACTTAACTGGCGGAAAAAGATTTTTTTCAGCAAAAATCTGACTTTTGGCAAATCACTCAAAAATGGTGCCAAACGCATGCAAATGCTCCCCTGAACGTTTTGGCAGTCGAAACAGAGGGCTTTTTATCACAGGACAAGAAATCAGCCTTCAACAACTTAACCGGCGGACAAAGTTTTTTTGAAAAAACCCCTAAGCCCCGGGGTCACAATTTCAGCAAAAATCTGACTTTTGGCAATTCACTCAAAAATGGTGCCAACCGGTTGCAAATGCTCCCCTGAAAGGTTTTGCAGTCGAAACAGAAGGCTTTTTATCACAGGAGAAGAAATCAGCCCTCAACAACTTAACCGGCGGAAAAAGATTTTTTTGAAAAAATCCCTAAGCCCCGGGGTCACAATTTCAGCAAAAATCTGACTTTTGGCAAATCACTCAAAAATGGTGCCAAACGCTTGCAAATGATCCCCTGAAAGGTTTTGCAGTCGAAACAGAAGGCTTTTTATCACAGGAGAAGAAATCAGCCCTCGACAACTTAACCGGCGGACAAAGTTTTTCTGAAAAAATCCCGAAGCCCCGGGGTCACAATTTCAGCAAAAATCTGACTTTTGGCAATTCACTCAAAAATGCTGCCAACCGGTTGCAAATGCTCCCCTGAAAGCTTTGGCAGTCAAAACAGAAGGCTTTTTATCACAGGAGAAGAAATCAGCCCTCAATAACTTAACTGGCGGAAAAAGATTTATTTCAGCAAAAATCTGACTTTTGGCAAATCACTCAAAAATGGTGCCAACCGGTTGCAAATGCTCCCATGAAAGGTTTTGCAGTCGAAACAGAAGGCTTTTTATCACAGGACAAGAAATCAGCCCTCAACAACTTAACCGGCGGAAAAAGATTTTTTTGAAAAAATCCCTAAGCCCCGGGGTCACAATTTCAGCAAAAACCTGACTTTTGGCAAATCACTCAAAAATGGTGCCAAACGCTTGCAAATGATCCCCTGAAAGGTTTTGCAGTCGAGACAGAAGGCTTTTTATCACAGGAGAAGAAATCAGCCCTCGACAACTTTACCGGCGGAAAAAGATTTTTTTCAAAAAAAATCCCTAAGCCCCGGGGTCACAATTTCAGCAAAAATCTGACTTTTGGCAAATCACTCAAAAATGGTGCCAAACGCTTGCAAATGCTCCCCTGAAAGGTTTGGCAGTCGAAACAGAGGCCTTTTTATCACAGGAGAAGAAATCAACCCTCAACAACTTAATCGGCGGAAAAAGATTTTTTTCAGCAAAAATCTGACTTTTTCCAATTCACTCAAAAATGGTGCCAAACGCTTGCAAATGCTCCCCTGAACGGTTTGGCAGTCGAAAAAGAGGGCTTTTTATCACAGGACAAGAAATCAGCCTTCAACAACTTAACCGGCGGACAAAGTTTTTTTGAAAAATCCCTAAGCCCCGGGGTCACAATTTCAGCAAAAACCTGACTTTTGGCAAATCACTCAAAAATGGTGCCAAACGCTTCCAAATGATCCCCTGAGAGGTTTTGCAGTCGAAACAGAAGGCTTTTTATCACAGGAGAAGAAATCAACCCTCAACAACTTAACCGGCGGAAAAAGATTTTTTTGAAAAAATCCCTAAGCCCCGGGGTCACAATTTCAGCAAAAATCTGACTTTTGGCAATTCACTCAAAAATGGTGCCAACCGGTTGCAAATGCTCCCCTGAAATCTTTGGCAGTCGAAACAGAAGGCTTTTTATCACAGGAGAAGAAATCAGCCCTCAATAACTTAACTGGCGGAAAAAGATTTTTTTCAGCAAAAATCTGACTTTTGCCAATTCACTCAAAAATGGTGCCAAACGCTTGCAAATGCTCCCCTGAAAGGTTTTGCATTCGAAACAAAAGGCTTTTTATCACAGGAGAAGAAATCAGCCCTCGACAACTTAACCGGTGGAAAAAATTTTTTTTAAAAAAACCCCTAAGCCCCGGGGTCACAATTTCAGCAAAAATCTGACTTTTGGCAAATCACTCAAAAATGGTGCCAAACGCTTGCAAATGCTCCCGTGAAAGGTTTGGCAGTCGAAACAGAGGGCTTTTTTTCACAGGAGAAGAAATCAGCCCTCGACAACTTAACCGGTGGAAAAAGATTTTTTTGAAAAAATCCCTAAGCCCCGGGGTCACAATTTCAGCAAAAATCTGACTTTTGGCAAATCACTCAAAAATGGTGCCAAACGCTTCCAAATGATCCCCTGAAAGGTTTTGCAGTCGAAACAGAAGGCTTTCTATCACAGGAGAAGAAATCAACCCTCAACAACTTAACCGGCGGAAAAAGATTTTTTTGAAAAAATCCCTAAGCCCCGGGGTCACAATTTCAGCAAAAATCTGACTTTTGGCAATTCACTCAAAAATGGTGCCAACCGGTTGCATATGTTCCCCTGAAAGCTTTGGCAGTCGAAACAGAAAGCTTTTTATCACAGGTGAAGAAATCAGCCCTCAATAACTTAACTGGCGGAAAAAGATTTTTTTCAGCAAAAATCTGACTTTTGGCAAATCACTCAAAAATGGTGCCAAACGCATGCAAATGCTCCCCTGAACGTTTTGGCAGTCGAAACAGAGGGCTTTTTATCACAGGACAAGAAATCAGCCTTCAACAACTTAACCGGCGGACAAAGTTTTTTTGAAAAAACCCCTAAGCCCCGGGGTCACAATTTCAGCAAAAATCTGACTTTTGGCAAATCACTCAAAAATGGTGCCAAACGCTTGCAAATGATCCCCTGAAAGGTTTTGCAGTCGAAACAGAAGGCTTTTTATCACAGGAGAAGAAATCAGCCCTCGACAACTTAACCGGCGGACAAAGTTTTTCTGAAAAAATCCCTAAGCCCCGGGGTCACAATTTCAGCAAAAATCTGACTTTTGGCAATTCACTCAAAAATGCTGCCAACCGGTTGCAAATGCTCCCCTGAAAGCTTTGGCAGTCAAAACAGAAGGCTTTTTATCACAGGAGAAGAAATCAGCCCTCAATAACTTAACTGGCGGAAAAAGATTTATTTCAGCAAAAATCTGACTTTTGGCAAATCACTCAAAAATGGTGCCAACCGGTTGCAAATGCTCCCATGAAAGGTTTTGCAGTCGAAACAGAAGGCTTTTTATCACATGACAAGAAATCAGCCCTCAACAACTTAACCGGCGGAAAAAGATTTTTTTGAAAAAATCCCTAAGCCCCGGGGTCACAATTTCAGCAAAAACCTGACTTTTGGCAAATCACTCAAAAATGGTGCCAAACGCTTGCAAATGATCCCCTGAAAGGTTTTGCAGTCGAGACAGAAGGCTTTTTATCACAGGAGAAGAAATCAGCCCTCGACAACTTTACCGGCGGAAAAAGATTTTTTTCAAAAAAAATCCCTAAGCCCCGGGGTCACAATTTCAGCAAAAATCTGACTTTTGGCAAATCACTCAAAAATGGTGCCAAACGCTTGCAAATGCTCCCCTGAAAGGTTTGGCAGTCGAAACAGAGGCCTTTTTATCACAGGAGAAGAAATCAACCCTCAACAACTTAACCGGCGGAAAAAGATTTTTTTGAAAAAATCCCTAAGCCCCGGGGTCACAATTTCAGCAAAAATCTGACTTTTGGCAATTCACTCAAAAATGGTGCCAACCGGTTGCAAATGCTCCCCTGAAAGGTTTTGCAGTCGAAACAGAAGGCTTTTTATCACAGGAGAAGAAATCAGCCCTCAATAACTTAACTGGCGGAAAAAGATTTTTTTCAGCAAAAATGTGACTTTTTCCAATTCACTCAAAAATGGTGCCAAACGCTTGCAAATGCTCCCCTGAAAGGTTTTGCAGTCGAAACAGAAGGCTTTTTATCACAGGAGAAGAAATCAGCCCTCAACAACTTAACCGGCGGAAAAAGATTTTTCTGAAAAAATCCCTAAACCCCGGGGTCACAATTTCAGCAAAAATCTGACTTTTGGCAAATCACTCAAAAATGGTGCCAAACGCTTGCAAATGATCCCCTGAAAGGTTTTGCAGTCGAAACAGAAGGCTTTTTATCACAGGAGAAGAAATCAGCCCTCGACAACTTAACCGGCGGAAAACGATTTTTTTGAAAAAATCCCTAAGCCCCGGGGTCACAATTTCAGCAAAAATCTGACTTTTGGCAATTCACTCAAAAATGGTGCCAACCGGTTGCAAATGCTCCCCTGAAAGCTTTGGCAGTCAAAACAGAAGTTTTTTTATCACAGGAGAAGAAATCAGCCCTCAATAACTTAACTGGCGGAAAAAGATTTTTTTCAGCAAAAATCTGACTTTTGGCAAATCACTCAGAAATGGTACCAAAGGCATGCAAATGCTCCCCTGAACGGTTTGGCAGTCGAAAAAGAGGGCTTTTTATCACAGGACAAGAAATCAGCCTTCAACAACTTAACCGGCGGACAAAGTTTTTTTGAAAAATCCCTAAGCCCCGGGGTCACAATTTCAGCAAAAACCTGACTTTTGGCAAATCACTCAAAAATGGTGCCAAACGCTTCCAAATGATCCCCTGAGAGGTTTTGCAGTCGAAACAGAAGGCTTTTTATCACAGGAGAAGAAATCAACCCTCAACAACTTAACCGGCGGAAAAAGATTTTTTTGAAAAAATCCCTAAGCCCCGGGGTCACAATTTCAGCAAAAATCTGACTTTTGGCAATTCACTCAAAAATGGTGCCAACCGGTTGCAAATGCTCCCCTGAAATCTTTGGCAGTCGAAACAGAAGGCTTTTTATCACAGGAGAAGAAATCAGACCTCAATAACTTAACAGGCGGAAAAAGATTTTTTTCAGCAAAAATCTGACTTTTGCCAATTCACTCAAAAATGGTGCCAAACGCTTGCAAATGCTCCCCTGAAAGGTTTTGCATTCGAAACAAAAGGCTTTTTATCACAGGAGAAGAAATCAGCCCTCGACAACTTAACCGGCGGAAAAAAATTTTTTTAAAAAAACCCCTAAGCCCCGGGGTCACAATTTCAGCAAAAATCTGACTTTTGGCAAATCACTCAAAAATGGTGCCAAACGCTTGCAAATGCTCCCGTGAAAGGTTTGGCAGTCGAAACAGAAGGCTTTTTTTCACAGGAGAAGAAATCAGCCCTCGACAACTTAACCGGTGGAAAAAGATTTTTTTGAAAAAACCCCTAAGCCCCGGGGTCACAATTTCAGCAAAAATCTGACTTTTGGCAAATCACTCAAAAATGGTGCCAAACGCTTCCAAATGATCCCCTGAAAGGTTTTGCAGTCGAAACAGAAGGCTTTCTATCACAGGAGAAGAAATCAACCCTCAACAACTTAACATGCGGAAAAAGATTTTTTTGAAAAAATCCCTAAGCCCCGGGGTCACAATTTCAGCAAAAATCTGACTTTTGGCAATTCACTCAAAAATGGTGCCAACCGGTTGCATATGTTCCCCTGAAAGCTTTGGCAGTCGAAACAGAAAGCTTTTTATCACAGGTGAAGAAATCAGCCCTCAATAACTTAACTGGCGGAAAAAGATTTTTTTCAGCAAAAATCTGACTTTTGGCAAATCACTCAAAAATGGTGCCAAACGCATGCAAATGCTCCCCTGAACGTTTTGGCAGTCGAAACAGAGGGCTTTTTATCACAGGACAAGAAATCAGCCTTCAACAATTTAACCGGCGGACAAAGGTTTTTTGAAAAAACCCCTAAGCCCCGGGGTCACAATTTCAGCAAAAATCTGACTTTTGGCAATTCACTCAAAAATGGTGCCAACCGGTTGCAAATGCTCCCCTGAAAGGTTTTGCAGTCGAAACAGAAGGCTTTTTATCACAGGAGAAGAAATCAGCCCTCAACAACTTAACCGGCGGAAAAAGATTTTTTTGAAAAAACCCCTAAGCCCCGGGGTCACAATTTCAGCAAAAATCTGACTTTTGGCAAATCACTCAAAAATGGTGCCAAACGCTTGCAAATGATCCCCTGAAAGGTTTTGCAGTCGAAACAGAAGGCTTTTTATCACAGGAGAAGAAATCAGCCCTCCACAACTTAACCGGCGGACAAAGTTTTTCTGAAAAAATCCCTAAGCCCCGGGGTCACAATTTCAGCAAAAATCTGACTTTTGGCAATTCACTCAAAAATGCTGCCAACCGGTTGCAAATGCTCCCCTGAAACCTTTGGCAGTCAAAACAGAAGTTTTTTTATCACAGCAGAAGAAATCAGCCCTCAATAACTTAACTGGCGGAAAAAGATTTTTTTCAGCAAAAATCTGACTTTTGGCAAATCACTCAGAAATGGTACCAAAGGCATGCAAATGCTCCCCTGAACAGTTTGGCAGTCGAAAAAGAGGGCTTTTTCTCACAGGACAAGAAATCAGCCTTCAACAACTTAACCGGCGGACAAAGTTTTTTTGAAAAAATCCCTAAGCCCTGGGGTCACAATTTCAGCAAAAATCTGACTTTTGGCAATTCACTCAAAAATGGTGCCAACCGGTTGCAAATGCTCCCCTGAAATCTTTGGCAGTCAAAACAGAAGGCTTTTTATCACAGGAGAAGAAATCAGCCCTCGACAACTTAACCGTCGGACAAAGTTTTTCTGAAAAAATCCCTAAGCCCCGGGGTCAAAATTTCAGCAAAAATCTGACTTTTCGCAATTCACTCAAAAATGGTGCCAACCGGTTGCAAATGCTCCCCTGAAAGCTTTGGCAGTCAAAACAGAAGGCTTTTTATCACAGGAGAAGAAATCAGCCCTCAATAACTTAACTGGCGGAAAAAGATTTTTTTCAGCAAAAATCTGACTTTTGGCAAATCACTCAAAAATGGTGCCAACCGGTTGCAAATGCTCCCATGAAAGGTTTTGCAGTCGAAACAGAAGGCTTTTTATCACAAGAGAAGAAATCAGCCCTCAACAACTTAACCGGCGGAAAAAGATTTTTTTGAAAAAATCCCTAAGCCCCGGGGTCACAATTTCAGCAAAAACCTGACTTTTGGCAAATCACTCAAAAATGGTGCCAAACGCTTGCAAATAATCCCCTGAAAGGTTTTGCAGTCGAGACAGAGGCCTTTTTATCACAGGAGAAGAAATCAACCCTCAACAACTTAACCGGCGGAAAAAGATTTTTTTGAAAAAATCCCTAAGCCCCGGGGTCACAATTTCAGCAAAAATCTGACTTTTGGCAATTCACTCAAAAATGGTGCCAACCGGTTGCATATGTTCCCCCGAAAGCTTTGGCAGTCGAAACAGAAAGCTTTTTATCACAGGAGAAGAAATCAGCCCTCAATAACTTAACTGGCGGAAAAAGATTTTTTTCAGCAAAAATCTGACTTTTGGCAAATCACTCAAAAATGGTGCCAAATGCATGCAAATGCTCCCCTGAACGTTTTGGCAGTCGAAACAGAGGGCTTTTTATCACAGGACAAGAAATCAGCCTTCAACAACTTAACCGGCGGACAAAGTTATTTTCAAAAAAATCCCTAAGTCCCGGGGTCACAATTTCAGCAAAAATCTGACTTTTGGCAATTCACTCAAAAATGGTGCCAAACGCTTGCAAATGCTCCCCTGAAAGGTTTTGCAGTCGAAACAGAAGGCTTTTTATCACAGGAGAAGAAATCAGCCCTCAATAACTTAACTGGCGGAAAAAGATTTTTTTCAGCAAAAATCTGACTTTTGCCAATTCACTCAAAAATGGTGCCAAACGCTTGCAAATGCTCCCCTGAAAGGTTTTGCAGTCGAAACAGAAGGCTTTTTATCACAGGAGAAGAAATCAGCCCTCAACAACTTAACCGGCGGAAAAAGATTTTTCTGAAAAAATCCCTAAGCCCCGGGGTCACAATTTCAGCAAAAATCTGACTTTTGGCAAATCACTCAAAAATGGTGCCAAACGCTTGCAAATGATCCCCTGAAAGGTTTTGCAGTCGAAACAGAAGGCTTTTTATCACAGGAGAAGAAATCAGCCCTCGACAACTTAACCGGCGGAAAAAGATTTTTTTGAAAAAATCCCTAAGCCCCGGGGTCACAATTTCAGCAAAAATCTGACTTTTGGCAATTCACTCAAAAATGGTGCCAACCGGTTGCAAATGCTCCCCTGAAAGCTTTGGCAGTCAAAACAGAAGTTTTTTTATCACAGGAGAAGAAATCAGCCCTCAATAACTTAACTGGCGGAAAAAGATTTTTTTCAGCAAAAATCTGACTTTTGGCAAATCACTCAGAAATGGTACCAAAGGCATGCAAATGCTCCCCTGAACGGTTTGGCAGTCGAAAAAGAGGGCTTTTTATCACAGGACAAGAAATCAGCCTTCAACAACTTAACCGGCGGACAAAGTTTTTTTGAAAAAATCCCTAAGCCCTGGGGTCACAATTTCAGCAAAAACCTGACTTTTGGCAATTCACTCAAAAATGGTGCCAAACGCTTCCAAATGATCCCCTGAGAGGTTTTGCAGTCGAAACAGAAGGCTTTTTATCACAGGAGAAGAAATCAACCCTCAACAACTTAACCGGCGGAAAAAGATTTTTTTGAAAAAATCCCTAAGCCCCGGGGTCACAATTTCAGCAAAAATCTGACTTTTGGCAATTCACTCAAAAATGGTGCCAAAAGCATGCAAATGCTCCCCTGAAATCTTTGGCAGTCAAAACAGAAGGCTTTTTATCACAGGAGAAGAAATCAGCCCTCAATAACTTAACTGGCGGAAAAAGATTTTTTTCAACAAAAATCTGACTTTTGACAAATCACTCAAAAATGGTGCCAAAGGCATGCAAATGCTCCCCTGAACGGTTTGGCAGTCGAAAAAGAGGGCTTTTTATCACAGGACAAGAAATCAGCCTTCAACAACTTAACCGGCGGACAAAGTTTTTTTGAAAAAATCCCTAAGCCCCGGGGTCACAATTTCAGCAAAAACCTGACTTTTGGCAAATCACTCAAAAATGGTGCCAAACGCTTGCAAATGATCCCCTGAAAGGTTTTGCAGTCGAAACAGAGGGCTTTTTATCACAGGACAAGAAATCAGCCCTCGACAACTTAACCGGCGGAAAAAGTTTTTTTGAAAAAATCCCTAAGCTCCAGGATCACAATTTCAGCAAAAATCTGACTTTTGGCAATTCACTCAAAAATGGTGCCAAACGCTTGCAAATGATCCCCTGAAAGGTTTTGCAGTCGAAACAGAAGGCTTTTTATCACAGGAGAAGAAATCAGCCTTCAACAACTTAACCGGCGGACAAAGTTTTTTTGAAAAAATCCCTAAGCCCTGGGGTCACGATTTCAGCAAAAATCTGACTTTTGGCAATTCACTCAAAAATGGTGCCAACCGGTTGCAAATGCTGCCCTGAAAGCTTTGGCAGTCGAAACAGAAGGCTTTTTATCACAGGAGAAGAAATCAGCCCTCAACAACTTAACTGGCGGAAAAAGATTTTTTTCAGCAAAAATCTGACTTTTGGCAAATCACTCAAAAATGGTGCCAAAGGCATGTAAATGCTCCCCTGAACGGTTTGGCAGTCGAAAAAGAGGGCTTTTTATCACAGGAGAAGAAATCAGCCCTCAACAACTTAACCGGCGGACAAAGTTTTTTGGAAAAAAACCCTAAGCCCTGGAGTCACAATTTCAGCAAAAACCTGACTTTCGGCAAATCACTCAAAAATGGTGCCTAACGCTTGCAAATGATCCCCTGAAAGGTTTTGCAGTCGAAACAGAAGGCTTTTTATCACAGGAGAAGAAATCAGCCCTCGACAACTTAACCGGCGGAAAAAGATTTTTTTGAAAAAATCCCTAAGCCCCGGGGTCACAATTTCAGCAAAAATCTGACTTTTGGCAAATCACTCAAAAATGGTGCCAAACGCTTGCAAATGCTCCCCTGAAAGGTTTTGCAGTCAAAACAGAAGGCTTTTTATCACAGGAGAAGAAATCAGCCCTCAACAACTTAACCGGCGGAAAAAGATTTTTTTGAAAAAATCCCTAAGCCCCGGGGTCACAATTTCAGCAAAAATCTGACTTTTGGCAAATCACTCAAAAATGGTGCCAAACGCTTGCAAATGATCCCCTGAAAGGTTTTGCAGTCGAAACAGAAGGCTTTTTATCACAGGACAAGAAATCAGCCCTCGACAACTTAACCGGCGGAAAAAGATTTTTTTGAAAAAATCCCTAAGCCCCGGGGTCACAATTTCAGCAAAAATCTGACTTTTGGCAAATCACTCAAAAATGGTGCCAACCGGTTGCAAATGCTCCCCTGAAAGCTTTGGCAGTCAAAACAGAAGGCTTTTTATCACAGTAGAAGAAATCAGCCCTCAATAACTTGACTGGCAGAAAAAGATTTTTTTCAGCAAAAATCTGACTTTTGGCAAATCACTCAAAAATGGTGCCAAGCGCTTGCAAATGATCCCCTGAAAGGTTTTGCAGTCGAAACAGAAGGCTTTTTATCACAGGAGAAGAAATCAGCCCTCAACAACTTAACCGGCGGAAAAAGATTTTTTTGAAAAATCCCTAAGCCCCGGGGTCACAATTTCAGCAAAAATCTGCCTTTTGGCAAATCACTCATAAATGGTGCCAACTGGTTGCAAATGCTCCCCTGAAAGCTTTGGCAGTCAAAACAGAAGGCTTTTTATCACAGGAGAAGAAATCAGCCCTCAACAACTTAACCGGCGGAAAAAGATTTTTTTGAAAAAATCCCTAAGCCCCGGGGTCACAATTTCAGCAAAAATCTGACTTTTGGCAATTCACTCAGAAATGGTGCCAACTAGTTGCAAATGCTCCCCTGAAAGCTTTGGCAGTCAAAACAGAAGGCTTTTTATCACAGGAGAAGAAATCAGCCCTCAATAACTTAACTGGCGGAAAAAGATTTTTTTCAGCAAAAATCTGACTTTTGGCAAATCACTCAAAAATGGTGCCAAAGGCATGCAAATGCTCCCCTGAACGGTTTGGCAGTCGAAAAAGAGTGCTTTTTATCACAGGAGAAGAAATCAGCCCTCGACAACTTAACCGGTGGAAAAAGATTTTTTTGAAAAAAATCCCTAAGCCCCGGGGTCACAATTTCAGCAAAAATCTGACTTTTGGCAATTCACTCAAAAATGGTGCCAACCGGTTGCAAATGCTCCCCTGAAAGGTTTGGCAGTCGAAACAGAGGGCTTTTTATCACAGGACAAGAAATCAGCCCTCAACAACTTAGCCGGCGGAAAAAGATTTTTTTGAAAAAATCCCTAAGCCCCGGGCTCACAATTTCAGCAAAAATCTGACTTTTGGCAATTCACTCAAAAATGGTGCCAACCGGTTGCAAATGCTCCCCTGAAAGCTTTGGCAGTCAAAACAGAAGGCTTTTTATCACAGGAGAAGAAATCAGCCCTCAATAACTTAACTGGCGGAAAAAGATTTTTTTCAGCAAAAATCTGACTTTTGCCCATTCACTCAAAAATGGTGCCAAACGCTTGCAAATGCTCCCCTGAACGTTTTGGCAGTCGAAACAGAGGGCTTTTTATCACAGGAAAAGAAATCAGCCCTCAACAACTTAACCGGCGGAAAAATTTTTTTTGAAAAAATCCCTAAGCCCCGGGGTCACAATTTCAGCAAAAATCTGACTTTTGGCAAATCACTCAAAAATGGTGCCAAACGCTTCCAAATGATCCCCTGAAAGGTTTTGCAGTCGAAACAGAAGGCTTTTTATGACAGGGGAAGAAATCAGCCCTCAACAACTTAACCGGTGGAAAAATTTTTTTTGAAAAAATCCCTAAGCCCCGGGGTCACAATTTCAGCAAAAATCTGACTTTTGGCAAATCACTCAAAAATGGTGCCAAACGCTTCCAAATGATCCCCTGAAAGGTTTTGCAGTCGAAACAGAAGGCTTTTTATGACAGGGGAAGAAATCAGCCCTCAACAACTTAACCAGCGGAAAAAGATTTTTTTCAGCAAAAATCTGACTTTTGGCAAATCACTCAAAAATGGTGCCAAACGCATGCAAATGCTCCCCTGAACGTTTTGGCAGTCGAAACAGAGGGCTTTTTATCACAGGACAAGAAATCAGCCTTCAACAACTTAACCGGCGGACAAAGTTTTTCTGAAAAAATCCTTAAGCCCCGGGGTCAAAATTTCAGCAAAAATCTGACTTTTGGCAATTCACTCAAAAATGGTGCCAACCGGTTGCAAATGATCCCCTGAAAGGTTTGGCAGTCAAAACAGAAGGCTTTTTATCACAAGAGAAGAAATTAACCCTCAATAACTTAACTGGCGGAAAAAGATTTTTTTCAGCAAAAATCTGAATTTTGGCAAATCACTCAAAAATGGTGCCAAACGCATGCAAATGCTCCCCTGAACGTTTTGGCAGTCGAAACAGAGGGCTTTTTATCACAGGACAAGAAATCAGCCTTCAACAACTTAACCGGCGGACAAAGTTTTTTTGAAAAAATCCCTAATCACAATTTCAGCAAAAATCTGACTTTTGGCAATTCACTCAAAAATGGTGCCAACCGGTTGCAAATGCTCCCCTGAAAGCTTTGGCAGTCAAAACAGAAGGCTTTTTATCACAGGAGAAGAAATCAGCCCTAAATAACTTAACTGGCGGAAAAAGATTTTTTTCAGCAAAAATCTGACTTTTGGCAAATCACTCAAAAATGGTGCCAAAGGCATGCAAATGCTCCCCTGAACGGTTTGGCAGTCGAAAAAGAGGCCTTTTTATCACAGGACAAGAAATCAGCCTTCAACAACTTAACCGGCGGACAAAGTTTTTTTGAAAAAATCCCTAAGCCCCGGGGTCACAATTTCAGCAAAAATCTGACTTTTGGCAATTCACTCAAAAATGGTGCCAACCGGTTGCAAATGCTCCCATGAAAGGTTTTGCAGTCGAAACAGAAGGCTTTTTATCACAGAGAAGAAATCAGCCCTCAACAACTTAACCGGCGGAAAAAGATTTTTTTGAAAAAATCCCTAAGCCCCGGGGTCACAATTTCAGCAAAAACCTGACTTTTGGCAAATCACTCAAAAATGGTGCCAAACGCTTGCAAACGATCCCCTGAAAGGTTTTGCAGTCGAAACAGAAGGCTTTTTATCACAGCAGAAGAAATCAGCCCTCGACAACTTAACCGGCGGAAAAAGATTTTTTTGAAAAACTCCCTAAGCCCCGGGGTCACAATTTCAGCAAAAATCTGACTTTTGGCAATTCACTCAAAAATGGTGCCAAACGCTTGCAAATGATCCCCTGAAAGGTTTGGCAGTCGAAACAGAAGGCTTTTTATCACAGGAGAAGAAATCAGCCCTCAATAACTTAACTGGCGGAAAAAGATTTTTTTCAGCAATAATCTGACTTTTGCCAATTCACTCAAAAATGGTGCCAAACGCTTGCAAATGATCCCCTGAAAGGTTTTGTAGTCGAAACAGAAGGCTTTTTATCACAGGAGAGGAAATCAGCCCTCAACAACTTAACCGGCGGAAAAAGATTTTTTTGAAAACATCCCTAAGCTCCGGGGTCACAATTTCAGCAAAAATCTGACTTTTGGCAAATCACTCAAAAATGGTGCCAAACGCTTGCAAATGATCCCCTGAAAGGTTTTGCAGTCGAAACAGAAGGCTTTTTATCACAGGAGAAGAAATCAGCCCTCGACAACTTAACCGGCGGAAAAAGATTTTTTTGAAAAAATCCCTAAGCCCCGGGGTCACAATTTCAGCAAAAATCTGACTTTTGGCAATTCACTCAAAAATGGTGCCAACCGGTTGCAAATGCACCCCTGAAAGCTTTGGCAGTCAAAACAGAAGTTTTTTTATCACAGGAGAAGAAATCAGCCCTCAATAACTTAACTGGCGGAAAAAGATTTTTTTCAGCAAAAATCTGACTTTTGGCAAATCACTCAAAAATGGTGCCAAAGGCATGCAAATGCTCCCCTGAACGGTTTGGCAGTCGAAACAGAGGGCTTTTTATCACAGGAGAAGAAATCAGCCCTCAACAACTTAACCGGCGGACAAAGTTTTTTGGAAAAAAACCCTAAGCCCTGGAGTCACAATTTCAGCAAAAATCTGACTTTTGGCAATTCACTCAAAAATGGTGCCAACCGGTTGCAAATGCTCCCCTGAAATCTTTGGCAGTCAAAACAGAAGGCTTTTTATCACAGGAGAAGAAATCAGCCCTCGACAACTTAACCGTCGGACAAAGTTTTTCTGAAAAAATCCCTAAGCCCTGGGGTCAAAATTTCAGCAAAAATCTGACTTTTGGCAATTCACTCAAAAATGGTGCCAACCGGTTGCAAATGCTCCCCTGAAAGCTTTGGCAGTCAAAACAGAAGGCTTTTTATCACAGGAGAAGAAATCAGCCCTCAATAACTTAACTGGCGGAAAAAGATTTTTTTCAGCAAAAATCTGACTTTTGGCAAATCACTCAAAAATGGTGCCAAAGGCATGCAAATGCTCCCCTGAACGGTTTGGCAGTCGAAAAAGAGGGCTTTTTATCACAGGACAAGAAATCAGCCTTCAACAAATTAACCGGCGGACAAAGTTTTTTTGAAAAAATCCCTAAGCTCCGGGGTCACAATTTCAGCAAAAATCTGACTTTTGGCAATTCACTCAAAAATGGTGCCAACCGGTTGCAAATGCTCCCATGAAAGTTTTTGCAGTCGAAACAGAAGGCTTTTTATCACAGGAGAAGAAATCAGCCCTCAACAACTTAACCGGCGGAAAAAGATTTTTTTGAAAAAATCCCTAAGCCCCGGGGTCACAATTTCAGCAAAAACCTGACTTTTGGCAAATCACTCAAAAATGGTGCCAAACGCTTGCAAATGCTCCCCTGAACGGTTTGGCAGTCGAAAAAGAGGGCTTTTTATCACAGGACATGAAATCAGCCTTCAACAACTTAACCGGCGGACAAAGTTTTTTTGAAAAAATCCCTAAGCCCTGGGGTCACAATTTCAGCAAAAATCTGACTTTTGGCAATTCACTCAAAAATGGTGCCAACCGGTTGCAAATGCTCCCCTGAAATCTTTGGCAGTCAAAACAGAAGGCTTTTTATCACAGGAGAAGAAATCAGCCCTCGACAACTTAACCGTCGGACAAAGTATTTCTGAAAAAATCCCTAAGCTCCGGGGTCAAAATTTCAGCAAAAATCTGACTTTTGGCAATTCACTCAAAAATGGTGCCAACCGGTTGCAAATGCTCCCCTGAAAGCTTTGGCAGTCAAAAAAGAAGGCTTTTTATCACAGGAGAAGAAATCAGCCCTCAATAACTTAACTGGCGGAAAAAGATTTTTTTCAGCAAAAATCTGACTTTTGTCAAATCACTCAAAAATGGTGCCAAAGGCATGCAAATGCTCCCCTGAATGGTTTGGCAGTCGAAAAAGAGGGCTTTTTATCACAGGACAAGAAATCAGCCTTCAACAACTTAACCGGCGGACAAAGTTTTTTTGAAAAAATCCCTAATCCCTAAGGTCACAATTTCAGCAAAAACCTGACTTTTGGCAAATCCCTAAAAAATGGTGCCAAACGCTTGCAAATGATCCCCTGAAAGGTTTTGCAGTCGAAACAGAAGGCTTTTTATCACAGGAGAAGAAATCAGCCCTCGACAACTTAACCGGCGGAAAAAGATTTTTTTGAAAAAATCCCTAAGCCCCGGGGTCACAATTTCAGCAAAAATCTGACTTTTGGCAATTCACTCAAAAATGGTGCCAACCGGTTGCAAATGCTCCCCTGAAAGCTTTGGCAATCAAAACAGAAGTTTTTTTATCACAGGAGAAGAAATCAGCCCTCAATAACTTAACTGGCGGAAAAAGATTTTTTTCAGCAAAAATCTGACTTTTGGCAAATCACTCAGAAATGGTACCAAAGGCATGCAAATGCTCCCCTGAACGGTTTGGCAGTCGAAAAAGAGGGCTTTTTATCACAGGACAAGAAATCAGCCTTCAACAACTTAACCGGCGGACAAAGTTTTTTTGAAAAAATCCCTAAGCCCTGGGGTCACAATTTCAGCAAAAATCTGACTTTTGGCAATTCACTCAAAAATGGTGCCAACCGGTTGCAAATGCTCCCCTGAAATCTTTGGCAGTCAAAACAGAAGGCTTTTTATCACAGGAGAAGAAATCAGCCCTCGACAACTTAACCGTCGGACAAAGTTATTCTGAAAAAATCACTAAGCCCTGGGGTCAAAATTTCAGCAAAAATCTGACTTTTGGTAATTCACTCAAAAATGGTGCCAACCGGTTGCAAATGCTCCCCTGAAAGCTTTGGCAGTCAAAAAAGAAGGCTTTTTATCACAGGAGAAGAAATCAGCCCTCAATAACTTAACTGGCGGAAAAAGATTTTTTTCAGCAAAAATCTGACTTATGGCAAATCACTCAAAAATGGTGCCAAACGCTTGCAAATGATCCCCTGAAAGGTTTTGCAGTCGAAACAGAAGGCTTTTTATCACAGGAGAAGAAATCAGCCCTCGACAACTTAACCGGCGGAAAAAGATTTTTTTGAAAAAATCCCTAAGCCCCGGGGTCACAATTTCAGCAAAAATCTGACTTTTGGCAATTCACTCAAAAATGGTGCCAACCGGTTGCAAATGCACCCCTGAAAGCTTTGGCAGTCAAAACAGAAGTTTTTTTATCACAGGAGAAGAAATCAGCCCTCAATAACTTAACTGGCGGAAAAAGATTTTTTTCAGCAAAAATCTGACTTTTGGCAAATCACTCAAAAATGGTGCCAAAGGCATGCAAATGCTCCCCTGAACGGTTTGGCAGTCGAAACAGAGGGCTTTTTATCACAGGAGAAGAAATCAGCCCTCAACAACTTAACCGGCGGACAAAGTTTTTTGGAAAAAAACCCTAAGCCCTGGAGTCACAATTTCAGCAAAAATCTGACTTTTGGCAATTCACTCAAAAATGGTGCCAACCGGTTGCAAATGCTCCCCTGAAATCTTTGGCAGTCAAAACAGAAGGCTTTTTATCACAGGAGAAGAAATCAGCCCTCGACAACTTAACCGTCGGACAAAGTTTTTCTGAAAAAATCCCTAAGCCCTGGGGTCAAAATTTCAGCAAAAATCTGACTTTTGGCAATTCACTCAAAAATGGTGCCAACCGGTTGCAAATGCTCCCCTGAAAGCTTTGGCAGTCAAAACAGAAGGCTTTTTATCACAGGAGAAGAAATCAGCCCTCAATAACTTAACTGGCGGAAAAAGATTTTTTTCAGCAAAAATCTGACTTTTGGCAAATCACTCAAAAATGGTGCCAAAGGCATGCAAATGCTCCCCTGAACGGTTTGGCAGTCGAAAAAGAGGGCTTTTTATCACAGGACAAGAAATCAGCCTTCAACAAATTAACCGGCGGACAAAGTTTTTTTGAAAAAATCCCTAAGCTCCGGGGTCACAATTTCAGCAAAAATCTGACTTTTGGCAATTCACTCAAAAATGGTGCCAACCGGTTGCAAATGCTCCCATGAAAGTTTTTGCAGTCGAAACAGAAGGCTTTTTATCACAGGAGAAGAAATCAGCCCTCAACAACTTAACCGGCGGAAAAAGATTTTTTTGAAAAAATCCCTAAGCCCCGGGGTCACAATTTCAGCAAAAACCTGACTTTTGGCAAATCACTCAAAAATGGTGCCAAACGCTTGCAAATGCTCCCCTGAACGGTTTGGCAGTCGAAAAAGAGGGCTTTTTATCACAGGACATGAAATCAGCCTTCAACAACTTAACCGGCGGACAAAGTTTTTTTGAAAAAATCCCTAAGCCCTGGGGTCACAATTTCAGCAAAAATCTGACTTTTGGCAATTCACTCAAAAATGGTGCCAACCGGTTGCAAATGCTCCCCTGAAATCTTTGGCAGTCAAAACAGAAGGCTTTTTATCACAGGAGAAGAAATCAGCCCTCGACAACTTAACCGTCGGACAAAGTATTTCTGAAAAAATCCCTAAGCTCCGGGGTCAAAATTTCAGCAAAAATCTGACTTTTGGCAATTCACTCAAAAATGGTGCCAACCGGTTGCAAATGCTCCCCTGAAAGCTTTGGCAGTCAAAAAAGAAGGCTTTTTATCACAGGAGAAGAAATCAGCCCTCAATAACTTAACTGGCGGAAAAAGATTTTTTTCAGCAAAAATCTGACTTTTGTCAAATCACTCAAAAATGGTGCCAAAGGCATGCAAATGCTCCCCTGAATGGTTTGGCAGTCGAAAAAGAGGGCTTTTTATCACAGGACAAGAAATCAGCCTTCAACAACTTAACCGGCGGACAAAGTTTTTTTGAAAAAATCCCTAATCCCTAAGGTCACAATTTCAGCAAAAACCTGACTTTTGGCAAATCCCTAAAAAATGGTGCCAAACGCTTGCAAATGATCCCCTGAAAGGTTTTGCAGTCGAAACAGAAGGCTTTTTATCACAGGAGAAGAAATCAGCCCTCGACAACTTAACCGGCGGAAAAAGATTTTTTTGAAAAAATCCCTAAGCCCCGGGGTCACAATTTCAGCAAAAATCTGACTTTTGGCAATTCACTCAAAAATGGTGCCAACCGGTTGCAAATGCTCCCCTGAAAGCTTTGGCAATCAAAACAGAAGTTTTTTTATCACAGGAGAAGAAATCAGCCCTCAATAACTTAACTGGCGGAAAAAGATTTTTTTCAGCAAAAATCTGACTTTTGGCAAATCACTCAGAAATGGTACCAAAGGCATGCAAATGCTCCCCTGAACGGTTTGGCAGTCGAAAAAGAGGGCTTTTTATCACAGGACAAGAAATCAGCCTTCAACAACTTAACCGGCGGACAAAGTTTTTTTGAAAAAATCCCTAAGCCCTGGGGTCACAATTTCAGCAAAAATCTGACTTTTGGCAATTCACTCAAAAATGGTGCCAACCGGTTGCAAATGCTCCCCTGAAATCTTTGGCAGTCAAAACAGAAGGCTTTTTATCACAGGAGAAGAAATCAGCCCTCGACAACTTAACCGTCGGACAAAGTTATTCTGAAAAAATCACTAAGCCCTGGGGTCAAAATTTCAGCAAAAATCTGACTTTTGGTAATTCACTCAAAAATGGTGCCAACCGGTTGCAAATGCTCCCCTGAAAGCTTTGGCAGTCAAAAAAGAAGGCTTTTTATCACAGGAGAAGAAATCAGCCCTCAATAACTTAACTGGCGGAAAAAGATTTTTTTCAGCAAAAATCTGACTTATGGCAAATCACTCAAAAATGGTGCCAAAGGCATGCAAATGCTCCCCTGAACGGTTTGGCAGTCGAAAAAGAGGGCTTTTTATCACAGGACAAGAAATCAGCCTTCAACAACTTAACCGGCGGAAAAAGATTTTTTTGAAAAAATCCCTAAGCCCCGGGGTCACAATTTCAGCAAAAACCTGACTTTTGGCAAATCACTCAAAAATGGTGCCAAACACTTGCAAATGATCCCCTGAAAGGTTTTGCAGTCGAAACAGAAGGCTTTATATCACAGGAGAAGAAATCAGCCCTCGACAACTTAACCGGCGGAAAAAGATTTTTTTGAAAAACTCCCTAAGCCCCTGGGTCACAATTTCAGCAAAAATCTGACTTTTGGCAAATCACTCAAAAATGGTGCCAAACGCTTGGAAATGCTCCCCTGAAAGGTTTGGCAGTCGAAACAGAGGGCTTTTTATCACAGGACAAGAAATCAGCCCTCGACAACTTAACCGTCGGACAAAGTTTTTTTGAAAAAATCCCTAAGCCCCGGGGTCACAATTTCAGCAAAAATCTGACTTTTGGCAATTCACTCAAAAATGGTGCCAAACGCTTGCAAATGATCCCCTGAAAGGTTTGGCAGTCGAAACAGAAGGCTTTTTATCACAGGAGAAGAAATCAGCCCTCAATAACTTAACTGGCGGAAAAAGATTTTTTTCAGCGAAAATCTGACTTTTGTCAAATCACTCAAAAATGGTGCCAAAGGCAGGCAAATGCTCCCCTGAACGGTTTGGCAGGCGAAAAAGAGGTCTTTTTATCACAGGACAAGAAATCAGCCTTCAACAACTTAACCGGCGGAGAAAGTTTTTTTGAAAAAATCCCTAATCCCTAAGGTCACAATTTCAGCAAAAACCTGACTTTTGGCAAATCACTCAAAAATGGTGCCAAACGCTTGCAAATGATCCCCTGAAAGGTTTTGCAGTCGAAACAGAAGGCTTTTTATCACAGGAGAAGAAATCAGCCCTCGACAACTTAACCGGCGGAAAAAGATTTTTTTGAAAAAATCCCTAAGCCCCGGGGTCACAATTTCAGCAAAAATCTGACTTTTGGCAATTCACTCAAAAATGGTGCCAACCGGTTGCAAATGCTCCCCTGAAAGCTTTGGCAGTCAAAACAGAAGTTTTTTTATCACAGGAGAAGAAATCAGCCCTCAATAACTTAACTGGCGGAAAAAGATTTTTTTCAGCAAAAATCTGACTTTTGGCGATTCACTCAAAAATGGTGCCAAACGCTTGCAAATGCTCCCCTGAAAGGTTTTGCAGTCGAAACAGAAGGCTTTTTATCACAGGAGAAGAAATCAGCCCTCAACAACTTAACCGGCCGTAAAAGATTTTTTTGAAAAAATCCCTAAGCCCCGGGGTCACAATTTCAGCAAAAATCTGACTTTTGGCAAATCACTCAAAAATGGTGCCAAACGCTTGCAAATGATCCCATGAAAGGTTTTGCAGTCGAAACAGAAGGCTTTTTATCACAGGAGAAGAAATCAGCCCTCAACAACTTAACCGGCGGAAAAAGATTTTTTTGAAAAAATCCCTAAGCCCCGGGGTCACAATTTCAGCAAAAATCTGACTTTTGGCAATTCACTCAAAAATGGTGCCAACCGGTTGCAAATGCTCCCCTGAAAGCTTTGGCAGTCAAAACAGAAGTTTTTTTATCACAGGAGAAGAAATCAGCCCTCAATAACTTAACTGGCGGAAAAAGATTTTTTTCAGCAAAAATCTGACTTTTGGCAAATCACTCAGAAATGGTACCAAAGGCATGCAAATGCTCCCCTGAACGGTTTGGCAGTCGAAAAAGAGGGCTTTTTATCACAGGACAAGAAATCAGCCTTCAACAACTTAACCGGCGGACAAAGTTTTTTTGAAAAAATCCCTAAGCCCCGGGGTCACAATTTCAGCAAAAATCTGACTTTTGGCAATTCACTCAAAAATGGTGCCAACCGGTTGCAAATGATCCCCTGAAAGGTTTTGCAGTCGAAACAGAAGGCTTTTTATCACAGGAGAAGAAATCAGCCCTCGACAACTTAACCGGCGGAAAAAGATTTTTTTGAAAAACTCCCTAAGCCCCGGGGTCACAATTTCAGCAAAAATCTGACTTTTGGCAAATCACTCAAAAATGGTGCCAAACGCTTGCAAATGCTCCCCTGAAAGGTTTGGCAGTCGAAACAGAGGGCTTTTTATCACAGGACAAGAAATCAGCCCTCGACAACTTAACCGGCGGAAAAAGTTTTTTTGAAAAAACCCCTAAGCCCCGGGGTCACAATTTCAGCAAAAATCTGACTTTTAGCAATTCACTCAAAAATGGTGCCAAACGCTTGCAAATGATCCCCTGAAATGTTTGGCAGTCGAAACAGAAGGCTTTTTATCACAGGAGAAGAAATCAGCCCTCAATAACTTAACTGGCGGGAAAAGATTTTTTTCAGCAAAAATCTGACTTTTGGCAATTCACTCAAAAATGGTGCCAAACGCTTGCAAATGCTCCCCTGAAAGGTTTTGCAGTCGAAACAGAAGGCTTTTTATCACAGGAGAAGAAATCAGCCCTCAACAACTTAACCGGCGGAAAAAGATTTTTTTGAAAAAATCCCTAAGCCCCGGGGTCACAATTTCAGCAAAAATCTGACTTTTGGCAAATCACTCAAAAATGGTGCCAAACGCTTGCAAATGATCCCCTGAAAGGTTTTGCAGTCGAAACAGAAGGCTTTTTATCACAGGAGAAGAAATCAGCCCTCGAACACTTAACAGGCGGAAAAAGATTTTTTTGAAAAAATCCCTAAGCCCCGGGGTCACAATTTCAGCAAAAATCTGACTTTTGGCAATTCACTCAAAAATGGTGCCAACAGGTTGCAAATGCTCCCCTGAAAGCTTTGGCAGTCAAAACAGAAGTTTTTTTATCACAGGACAAGAAATCAGCCTTCAACAACTTAACCGGCGGAATAAGATTTTTTTGAAAAAATCCCTAAGCCCCGGGGTCACAATTTCAGCAAAAACCTGACTTTTGGCAAATCACTCAAAAATGGTGCCAAACACTTGCAAATGATCCCCTGAAAGGTTTTGCAGTCGAAACAGAAGGCTTTTTATCACAGGAGAAGAAATCAGCCCTCGACAACTTAACCGGCGGAAAAAGATTTTTTTGAAAAACTCCCTAAGCCCCTGGGTCACAATTTCAGCAAAAATCTGACTTTTGGCAAATCACTCAAAAATGGTGCCAAACGCTTGGAAATGCTCCCCTGAAAGGTTTGGCAGTCGAAACAGAGGGCTTTTTATCACAGGACAAGAAATCAGCCCTCGACAACTTAACCGTCGGACAAAGTTTTTTTGAAAAAATCCCTAAGCCCCGGGGTCACAATTTCAGCAAAAATCTGACTTTTGGCAATTCACTCAAAAATGGTGCCAAACGCTTGCAAATGATCCCCTGAAAGGTTTGGCAGTCGAAACAGAAGGCTTTTTATCACAGGAGAAGAAATCAGCCCTCAATAACTTAACTGGCGGAAAAAGATTTTTTTCAGCAAAAATCTGACTTTTGTCAAATCACTCAAAAATGGTGCCAAAGGCAGGCAAATGCTCCCCTGAACGGTTTGGCAGTCGAAAAAGAGGGCTTTTTATCACAGGACAAGAAATCAGCCTTCAACAACTTAACCGGCGGACAAAGTTTTTTTGAAAAAATCCCTAATCCCTAAGGTCACAATTTCAGCAAAAACCTGACTTTTGGCAAATCACTCAAAAATGGTGCCAAACGCTTGCAAATGATCCCCTGAAAGGTTTTGCAGTCGAAACAGAAGGCTTTTTATCACAGGAGAAGAAATCAGCCCTCGACAACTTAACCGGCGGAAAAAGATTTTTTTGAAAAACTCCCTAAGCCCCGGGGTCACAATTTCAGCAAAAATCTGACTTTTGGCAAATCACTCAAAAATGGTGCCAAACGCTTGCAAATGCTCCCCTGAAAGGTTTGGCAGTCGAAACAGAGGGCTTTTTATCACAGGACAAGAAATCAGCCCTCGACAACTTAACCGGCGGAAAAAGTTTTTTTGAAAAAACCCCTAAGCCCCGGGGTCACAATTTCAGCAAAAATCTGACTTTTAGCAATTCACTCAAAAATGGTGCCAAACGCTTGCAAATGATCCCCTGAAATGTTTGGCAGTCGAAACAGAAGGCTTTTTATCACAGGAGAAGAAATCAGCCCTCAATAACTTAACTGGCGGGAAAAGATTTTTTTCAGCAAAAATCTGACTTTTGGCAATTCACTCAAAAATGGTGCCAAACGCTTGCAAATGCTCCCCTGAAAGGTTTTGCAGTCGAAACAGAAGGCTTTTTATCACAGGAGAAGAAATCAGCCCTCAACAACTTAACCGGCGGAAAAAGATTTTTTTGAAAAAATCCCTAAGCCCCGGGGTCACAATTTCAGCAAAAATCTGACTTTTGGCAAATCACTCAAAAATGGTGCCAAACGCTTGCAAATGATCCCCTGAAAGGTTTTGCAGTCGAAACAGAAGGCTTTTTATCACAGGAGAAGAAATCAGCCCTCGAACACTTAACAGGCGGAAAAAGATTTTTTTGAAAAAATCCCTAAGCCCCGGGGTCACAATTTCAGCAAAAATCTGACTTTTGGCAATTCACTCAAAAATGGTGCCAACAGGTTGCAAATGCTCCCCTGAAAGCTTTGGCAGTCAAAACAGAAGTTTTTTTATCACAGGACAAGAAATCAGCCTTCAACAACTTAACCGGCGGAATAAGATTTTTTTGAAAAAATCCCTAAGCCCCGGGGTCACAATTTCAGCAAAAACCTGACTTTTGGCAAATCACTCAAAAATGGTGCCAAACACTTGCAAATGATCCCCTGAAAGGTTTTGCAGTCGAAACAGAAGGCTTTTTATCACAGGAGAAGAAATCAGCCCTCGACAACTTAACCGGCGGAAAAAGATTTTTTTGAAAAACTCCCTAAGCCCCTGGGTCACAATTTCAGCAAAAATCTGACTTTTGGCAAATCACTCAAAAATGGTGCCAAACGCTTGGAAATGCTCCCCTGAAAGGTTTGGCAGTCGAAACAGAGGGCTTTTTATCACAGGACAAGAAATCAGCCCTCGACAACTTAACCGTCGGACAAAGTTTTTTTGAAAAAATCCCTAAGCCCCGGGGTCACAATTTCAGCAAAAATCTGACTTTTGGCAATTCACTCAAAAATGGTGCCAAACGCTTGCAAATGATCCCCTGAAAGGTTTGGCAGTCGAAACAGAAGGCTTTTTATCACAGGAGAAGAAATCAGCCCTCAATAACTTAACTGGCGGAAAAAGATTTTTTTCAGCAAAAATCTGACTTTTGTCAAATCACTCAAAAATGGTGCCAAAGGCAGGCAAATGCTCCCCTGAACGGTTTGGCAGTCGAAAAAGAGGGCTTTTTATCACAGGACAAGAAATCAGCCTTCAACAACTTAACCGGCGGACAAAGTTTTTTTGAAAAAATCCCTAATCCCTAAGGTCACAATTTCAGCAAAAACCTGACTTTTGGCAAATCACTCAAAAATGGTGCCAAACGCTTGCAAATGATCCCCTGAAAGGTTTTGCAGTCGAAACAGAAGGCTTTTTATCACAGGAGAAGAAATCAGCCCTCGACAACTTAACCGGCGGAAAAAGATTTTTTTGAAAAAATCCCTAAGCCCCGGGGTCACAATTTCAGCAAAAATCTGACTTTTGGCAATTCACTCAAAAATGGTGCCAACCGGTTGCAAATGCTCCCCTGAAAGCTTTGGCAGTCAAAACAGAAGTTTTTTTATCACAGGAGAAGAAATCAGCCCTCAATAACTTAACTGGCGGAAAAAGATTTTTTTCAGCAAAAATCTGACTTTTGGCAATTCACTCAAAAATGGTGCCAAACGCTTGCAAATGCTCCCCTGAAAGGTTTTGCAGTCGAAACAGAAGGCTTTTTATCACAGGAGAAGAAATCAGCCCTCAACAACTTAACCGGCCGTAAAAGATTTTTTTGAAAAAATCCCTAAGCCCCGGGGTCACAATTTCAGCAAAAATCTGACTTTTGGCAATTCACTCAAAAATGGTGCCAACCGGTTGCAAATGCTCCCCTGAAAGCTTTGGCAGTCAAAACAGAAGTTTTTTTATCACAGGAGAAGAAATCAGCCCTCAATAACTTAACTGGCGGAAAAAGATTTTTTTCAGCAAAAATCTGACTTTTGGCAAATCACTCAGAAATGGTACCAAAGGCATGCAAATGCTCCCCTGAACGGTTTGGCAGTCGAAAAAGAGGGCTTTTTATCACAGGACAAGAAATCAGCCTTCAACAACTTAACCGGCGGACAAAGTTTTTTTGAAAAAATCCCTAAGCCCCGGGGTCACAATTTCAGCAAAAATCTGACTTTTGGCAATTCACTCAAAAATGGTGCCAACCGGTTGCAAATGATCCCCTGAAAGGTTTTGCAGTCGAAACAGAAGGCTTTTTATCACAGGAGAAGAAATCAGCCCTCAATAACTTAACTGGCGGGAAAAGATTTTTTTCAGCAAAAATCTGACTTTTGCCAATTCACTCAAAAATGGTGCCAAACGCTTGCAAATGCTCCCCTGAAAGGTTTTGCAGTCGAAACAGAAGGCTTTTTATCACAGGAGAAGAAATCAGCCCTCAACAACTTAACCGGCGGAAAAAGATTTTTTTGAAAAAATCCCTAAGCCCCGGGGTCACAATTTCAGCAAAAATCTGACTTTTGGCAAATCACTCAAAAATGGTGCCAAACGCTTGCAAATGATCCCCTGAAAGGTTTTGCAGTCGAAACAGAAGGCTTTTTATCACAGGAGAAGAAATCAGCCCTCGAACACTTAACAGGCGGAAAAAGATTTTTTTGAAAAAATCCCTAAGCCCCGGGGTCACAATTTCAGCAAAAATCTGACTTTTGGCAATTCACTCAAAAATGGTGCCAACAGGTTGCAAATGCTCCCCTGAAAGCTTTGGCAGTCAAAACAGAAGTTTTTTTATCACAGGAGAAGAAATCAGCCCTCAATAACTTAACTGGCGGAAAAAGATTTTTTTCAGCAAAAATCTGACTTTTGGCAAATCACTCAGAAATGGTACCAAAGGCATGCAAATGCTCCCCTGAACAGTTTGGCAGTCGAAAAAGAGGGCTTTTTATTCACAGGACAAGAAATCAGCCTTCAACAACTTAACCGGCGGACGAAGTTTTTTTGAAAAAATCCCTAAGCCCTGGGGTCACAATTTCAGCAAAAATCTGACTTTTGGCAATTCACTCAAAAATCGTGCCAACCGGTTGCAAATGCTCCCCTGAAAGCTTTGGCAGTCAAAACAGAAGGCTTTTTATCACAGGAGAAGAAATCAGCCCTCAATAACTTAACTGGCGGAAAAAGATTTTTTTCAGCAAAAATCTGACTTTTGGCAAATCACTCAAAAATGGTGCCAAACGCATGCAAATGCTCCCCTGAACGTTTTGGCAGTCGAAACAGAGGGCTTTTTATCACAGGAGAAGAAATCAGCCCTCAACAACTTAACCGGCGGAAAAACATTTTTTTGAAAAAATCCCTAAGCCCCGGGGTCACAATTTCAGCAAAAATCTGACTTTTGGCAAATCACTCAAAAATGGTGCCAAACGCTTGCAAATGATCCCCTGAAAGGTTTTGCAGTCGAAACAGAAGGCTTTTTATCACAGGAGAAGAAATCAGCCCTCGACAACTTAACCGGCGGAAAAAGATTTTTTTGAAAAAATCCCTAAGCCCCGGGGTCACAATTTCAGCAAAAATCTGACTTTTGGCAAATCACTCAAAAATGGTGCCAAACGCTTGGAAATGCTCCCCTGAAAGGTTTGGCAGTCGAAACAGAGGGCTTTTTATCACAGGACAAGAAATCAGCCCTCGACAACTTAACCGTCGGACAAAGTTTTTTTGAAAAAATCCCTAAGCCCCGGGGTCACAATTTCAGCAAAAATCTGACTTTTGGCAATTCACTCAAAAATGGTGCCAAACGCTTGCAAATGATCCCCTGAAAGGTTTGGCAGTCGAAACAGAAGGCTTTTTATCACAGGAGAAGAAATCAGCCCTCAATAACTTAACTGGCGGAAAAAGATTTTTTTCAGCAAAAATCTGACTTTTGCCAATTCACTCAAAAATGGTGCCAACCGGTTGCAAATGCTCCCATGAAAGGTTTTGCAGTCGAAACAGAAGGCTTTTTATCACAGGAGAAGAAATCAGCCCTCGACAACTTAACCGGCGGAAAAAGATTTTTTTGAAAAAATCCCTAAGCCCCGGGGTCACAATTTCAGCAAAAATCTGACTTTTGGCAATTCACTCAAAAATGGTGCCAACCGGTTGCAAATGCTCCCATGAAAGGTTTTGCAGTCGAAACAGAAGGCTTTTTATCACAGGAGAAGAAATCAGCCCTCAACAACTTAACCGGCGGAAAAAGATTTTTTTGAAAAACTCCCTAAGCCCCGGGGTCACAATTTCAGCAAAAACCTGACTTTTGGCAAATCACTCAAAAATGGTGCCAAACACTTGCAAATGATCCCCTGAAAGGTTTTGCAGTCGAAACAGAAGGCTTTTTATCACAGGAGAAGAAATCAGCCCTCGACAACTTAACCGGCGGAAAAAGATTTTTTTGAAAAACTCCCTAAGCCCCGGGGTCACAATTTCAGCAAAAATCTGACTTTTGGCAAATCACTCAAAAATGGTGCCAAAGGCTTGCAAATGCTCCCCTGAAAGGTTTGGCAGTCGAAACAGAGGGCTTTTTATCACAGGACAAGAAATCAGCCCTCGACAACTTAACCGTCGGACAAAGTTTTTTTGAAAAAATCCCTAAGCCCCGGGGTCACAATTTCAGCAAAAATCTGACTTTTGGCAATTCACTCAAAAATGGTGCCAAACGCTTGCAAATGATCCCCTGAAAGGTTTGGCAGTCGAAACAGAAGGCTTTTTATCACAGGAGAAGAAATCAGCCATTAATAACTTAACTGGCGGAAAAAGATTTTTTTCAGCAAAAATCTGACTTTTGCCAATTCACTCAAAAATGGTGCCAAACGCTTGCAAATGCTCCCCTGAAAGGTTTTGCAGTCGAAAAAGAGGGCTTTTTATCACAGGACAAGAAATCAGCCTTCAACAACTTAACCGGCGGACAAAGTTTTTTTGAAAAAATCCCTAAGCCCCGGGGTCACAATTTCAGCAAAAATCTGACTTTTGGCAATTCACTCAAAAATGGTGCCAACCGGTTGCAAATGATCCCCTGAAAGGTTTTGCAGTCGAAACAGAAGGCTTTTTATCACAGGAGAAGAAATCAGCCCTCGACAACTTAACCGGCGGAAAAAGATTTTTTTGAAAAACTCCCTAAGCCCCGGGGTCACAATTTCAGCAAAAATCTGACTATTGGCAAATCACTCAAAAATGGTGCCAAACACTTGCAAATGCTCCCCTGAAAGGTTTGGCAGTCGAAACAGAGGGCTTTTTATCACAGGACAAGAAATCAGCCCTCGACAACTTAACCGGCGGAAAAAGTTTTTTTGAAAAAACCCCTAAGCCCCGGGGTCACAATTTCAGCAAAAATCTGACTTTTGGCAATTCACTCAAAAATGGTGCCAAACGCTTGCAAATGATCCCCTGAAAGGTTTGGCAGTCGAAACAGAAGGCTTTTTATCACAGGAGAAGAAATCAGCCCTCAATAACTTAACTGGCGGGAAAAGATTTTTTTCAGCAAAAATCTGACTTTTGCCAATTCACTCAAAAATGGTGCCAAACGCTTGCAAATGCTCCCCTGAAAGGTTTTGCAGTCGAAACAGAAGGCTTTTTATCACAGGAGAAGAAATCAGCCCTCAACAACTTAACCGGCGGAAAAAGATTTTTTTGAAAAAATCCCTAAGCCCCGGGGTCACAATTTCAGCAAAAATCTGACTTTTGGCAAATCACTCAAAAATGGTGCCAACCGGTTGCAAATGATCCCCTGAAAGGTTTTGCAGTCGAAACAGAGGGCTTTTTATCACCGGACAAGAAATCAGCCCTCGACAACTTAACCGGCGGAAAAAGTTTTTTTGAAAAAACCCCTAAGCCCCGGGGTCACAATTTCAGCAAAAATCTGACTTTTGGCAATTCACTCAAAAATGGTGCCAAACGCTTGCAAATGATCCCCTGAAAGGTTTGGCAGTCGAAACAGAAGGCTTTTTATCACAGGAGAAGAAATCAGCCCTCAATAACTTAACTGGCGGGAAAAGATTTTTTTCAGCAAAAATCTGACTTTTGCCAATTCACTCAAAAATGGTGCCAAACGCTTGCAAATGCTCCCCTGAAAGGTTTTGCAGTCGAAACAGAAGGCTTTTTATCACAGGAGAAGAAATCAGCCCTCAACAACTTAACCGGCGGAAAAAGATTTTTTTGAAAAAATCCCTAAGCCCCGGGGTCACAATTTCAGCAAAAATCTGACTTTTGGCAAATCACTCAAAAATGGTGCCAAACGCTTGCAAATGATCCCCTGAAAGGTTTTGCAGTCGAAACAGAAGGCTTTTTATCACAGGAGAAGAAATCAGCCCTCGAACACTTAACAGGCGGAAAAAGATTTTTTTGAAAAAATCCCTAAGCCCCGAGGTCACAATTTCAGCAAAAATCTGACTTTTGGCAATTCACTCAAAAATGGTGCCAACAGGTTGCAAATGCTCCCCTGAAAGCTTTGGCAGTCAAAACAGAAGTTTTTTTATCACAGGAGAAGAAATCAGCCCTCAATAACTTAACTGGCGGAAAAAGATTTTTTTCAGCAAAAATCTGACTTTTGGCAAATCACTCAGAAATGGTACCAAAGGCATGCAAATGCTCCCCTGAACAGTTTGGCAGTCGAAAAAGAGGGCTTTTTATCACAGGAGAAGAAATCAGCCCTCAACAACTTAACCGGCGGAAAAACATTTTTTTGAAAAAATCCCTAAGCACAATTTCAGCAAAAATCTGACTTTTGGCAAATCACTCAAAAATGGTGCCAAACGCTTGCAAATGATCCCCTGAAAGGTTTTGCAGTCGAAACAGAAGGCTTTTTATCACAGGAGAAGAAATCAGCCCTCGACAACTTAACCGGCGGAAAAAGATTTTTTTGAAAAAATCCATAAGCCCCGGGGTCACAATTTCAGCAAAAATCTGACTTTTGGCAATTCACTCAAAAATCGTGCCAACCGGTTGCAAATGCTCCCCTGAAAGCTTTGGCAGTCAAAACAGAAGGCTTTTTATCACAGGAGAAGAAATCAGCCCTCAATAACTTAACTGGCGGAAAAAGATTTTTTTCAGCAAAAATCTGACTTTTGGCAAATCACTCAAAAATGGTGCCAACCGGTTGCAAATGCTCCCCTGAACGTTTTGGCAGTCCAAACAGAGGGCTTTTTATCACAGGAGAAGAAATCAGCCCTCAACAACTTAACCGGCGGAAAAACATTTTTTTGAAAAAATCCCTAAGCCCCGGGGTCACAATTTCAGCAAAAATCTGACTTTTGGCAATTCACTCAAAAATGGTGCCAACCGGTTGCAAATGATCCCCTGAAAGGTTTTGCAGTCGAAACAGAAGGCTTTTTATCACAGGAGAAGAAATCAGCCCTCGACAACTTAACCGGCGGAAAAAGATTTTTTTGAAAAACTCCCTAAGCCCCGGGGTCACAATTTCAGCAAAAATCTGACTTTTGGCAATTCACTCAAAAATGGTGCCAAACGCTTGCAAATGATCCCCTGAAAGGTTTGGCAGTCGAAACAGAAGGCTTTTTATCACAGGAGAAGAAATCAGCCCTCAATAACTTAACTGGCGGGAAAAGATTTTTTTCAGCAAAAATCTGACTTTTGCCAATTCACTCAAAAATGGTGCCAAACGCTTGCAAATGCTCCCCTGAAAGGTTTTGCAGTCGAAACAGAAGGCTTTTTATCACAGGAGAAGAAATCAGCCCTCAACAACTTAACCGGCGGAAAAAGATTTTTTTGAAAAAATCCCTAAGCCCCAGGGTCACAATTTCAGCAAAAATCTGACTTTTGGCAAATCACTCAAAAATGGTGCCAAACGCTTGCAAATGATCCCCTGAAAGGTTTTGCAGTCGAAACAGAAGGCTTTTTATCACAGGAGAAGAAATCAGCCCTCGAACACTTAACAGGCGGAAAAAGATTTTTTTGAAAAAATCCCTAAGCCCCGAGGTCACAATTTCAGCAAAAATCTGACTTTTGGCAATTCACTCAAAAATGGTGCCAACAGGTTGCAAATGCTCCCCTGAAAGCTTTGGCAGTCAAAACAGAAGTTTTTTTATCACAGGAGAAGAAATCAGCCCTCAATAACTTAACTGGCGGAAAAAGATTTTTTTCAGCAAAAATCTGACTTTTGGCAAATCACTCAGAAATGGTACCAAAGGCATGCAAATGCTCCCCTGAACAGTTTGGCAGTCGAAAAAGAGGGCTTTTTATCACAGGAGAAGAAATCAGCCCTCAACAACTTAACCGGCGGAAAAACATTTTTTTGAAAAAATCCCTAAGCACAATTTCAGCAAAAATCTGACTTTTGGCAAATCACTCAAAAATGGTGCCAAACGCTTGCAAATGATCCCCTGAAAGGTTTTGCAGTCGAAACAGAAGGCTTTTTATCACAGGAGAAGAAATCAGCCCTCGACAACTTAACCGGCGGAAAAAGATTTTTTTGAAAAAATCCATAAGCCCCGGGGTCACAATTTCAGCAAAAATCTGACTTTTGGCAATTCACTCAAAAATCGTGCCAACCGGTTGCAAATGCTCCCCTGAAAGCTTTGGCAGTCAAAACAGAAGGCTTTTTATCACAGGAGAAGAAATCAGCCCTCAATAACTTAACTGGCGGAAAAAGATTTTTTTCAGCAAAAATCTGACTTTTGGCAAATCACTCAAAAATGGTGCCAACCGGTTGCAAATGCTCCCCTGAACGTTTTGGCAGTCCAAACAGAGGGCTTTTTATCACAGGAGAAGAAATCAGCCCTCAACAACTTAACCGGCGGAAAAACATTTTTTTGAAAAAATCCCTAAGCCCCGGGGTCACAATTTCAGCAAAAATCTGACTTTTGGCAATTCACTCAAAAATGGTGCCAACCGGTTGCAAATGATCCCCTGAAAGGTTTTGCAGTCGAAACAGAAGGCTTTTTATCACAGGAGAAGAAATCAGCCCTCGACAACTTAACCGGCGGAAAAAGATTTTTTTGAAAAACTCCCTAAGCCCCGGGGTCACAATTTCAGCAAAAATCTGACTATTGGCAAATCACTCAAAAATGGTGCCAAACACTTGCAAATGCTCCCCTGAAAGGTTTGGCAGTCGAAACAGAGGGCTTTTTATCACAGGACAAGAAATCAGCCCTCGACAACTTAACCGGCGGAAAAAGTTTTTTTGAAAAAACCCCTAAGCCCCGGGGTCACAATTTCAGCAAAAATCTGACTTTTGGCAATTCACTCAAAAATGGTGCCAAACGCTTGCAAATGATCCCCTGAAAGGTTTGGCAGTCGAAACAGAAGGCTTTTTATCACAGGAGAAGAAATCAGCCCTCAATAACTTAACTGGCGGGAAAAGATTTTTTTCAGCAAAAATCTGACTTTTGCCAATTCACTCAAAAATGGTGCCAAACGCTTGCAAATGCTCCCCTGAAAGGTTTTGCAGTCGAAACAGAAGGCTTTTTATCACAGGAGAAGAAATCAGCCCTCAACAACTTAACCGGCGGAAAAAGATTTTTTTGAAAAAATCGCTAAGCCCCAGGGTCACAATTTCAGCAAAAATCTGACTTTTGGCAAATCACTCAAAAATGGTGCCAAACGCTTGCAAATGATCCCCTGAAAGGTTTTGCAGTCGAAACAGAAGGCTTTTTATCACAGGAGAAGAAATCAGCCCTCGAACACTTAACAGGCGGAAAAAGATTTTTTTGAAAAAATCCCTAAGCCCCGAGGTCACAATTTCAGCAAAAATCTGACTTTTGGCAATTCACTCAAAAATGGTGCCAACAGGTTGCAAATGCTCCCCTGAAAGCTTTGGCAGTCAAAACAGAAGTTTTTTTATCACAGGAGAAGAAATCAGCCCTCAATAACTTAACTGGCGGAAAAAGATTTTTTTCAGCAAAAATCTGACTTTTGGCAAATCACTCAGAAATGGTACCAAAGGCATGCAAATGCTCCCCTGAACAGTTTGGCAGTCGAAAAAGAGGGCTTTTTATCACAGGAGAAGAAATCAGCCCTCAACAACTTAACCGGCGGAAAAACATTTTTTTGAAAAAATCCCTAAGCACAATTTCAGCAAAAATCTGACTTTTGGCAAATCACTCAAAAATGGTGCCAAACGCTTGCAAATGATCCCCTGAAAGGTTTTGCAGTCGAAACAGAAGGCTTTTTATCACAGGAGAAGAAATCAGCCCTCGACAACTTAACCGGCGGAAAAAGATTTTTTTGAAAAAATCCATAAGCCCCGGGGTCACAATTTCAGCAAAAATCTGACTTTTGGCAATTCACTCAAAAATCGTGCCAACCGGTTGCAAATGCTCCCCTGAAAGCTTTGGCAGTCAAAACAGAAGGCTTTTTATCACAGGAGAAGAAATCAGCCCTCAATAACTTAACTGGCGGAAAAAGATTTTTTTCAGCAAAAATCTGACTTTTGGCAAATCACTCAAAAATGGTGCCAACCGGTTGCAAATGCTCCCCTGAACGTTTTGGCAGTCGAAACAGAGGGCTTTTTATCACAGGAGAAGAAATCAGCCCTCAACAACTTAACCGGCGGAAAAACATTTTTTTGAAAAAATCCCTAAGCCCCGGGGTCACAATTTCAGCAAAAATCTGACTTTTGGCAAATCACTCAAAAATGGTGCCAAACGCTTGCAAATGATCCCCTGAAAGGTTTTGCAGTCGAAACAGAAGGCTTTTTATCACAGGAGAAGAAATCAGCCCTCGACAACTTAACCGGCGGAAAAAGATTTTTTTGAAAAAATCCCTAAGCCCCGGGGTCACAATTTCAGCAAAAATCTGACTTTTGGCAAATCACTCAAAAATGGTGCCAAACGCTTGGAAATGCTCCCCTGAAAGGTTTGGCAGTCGAAACAGAGGGCTTTTTATCACAGGACAAGAAATCAGCCCTCGACAACTTAACCGTCGGACAAAGTTTTTTTGAAAAAATCCCTAAGCCCCGGGGTCACAATTTCAGCAAAAATCTGACTTTTGGCAATTCACTCAAAAATGGTGCCAAACGCTTGCAAATGATCCCCTGAAAGGTTTGGCAGTCGAAACAGAAGGCTTTTTATCACAGGAGAAGAAATCAGCCCTCGACAACTTAACCGGCGGAAAAAGATTTTTTTGAAAAACTCCCTAAGCCCCGGGGTCACAATTTCAGCAAAAATCTGACTTTTGGCAAATCACTCAAAAATGGTGCCAAACGCTTGCAAATGCTCCCCTGAAAGGTTTGGCAGTCGAAACAGAGGGCTTTTTATCACAGGACAAGAAATCAGCCCTCGACAACTTAACCGTCGGACAAAGTTTTTTTGAAAAAATCCCTAAGCCCCGGGGTCACAATTTCAGCAAAAATCTGACTTTTGGCAATTCACTCAAAAATGGTGCCAAACGCTTGCAAATGATCCCCTGAAAGGTTTGGCAGTCGAAACAGAAGGCTTTTTATCACAGGAGAAGAAATCAGCCCTCAATAACTTAACTGGCGGAAAAAGATTTTTTTCAGCAAAAATCTGACTTTTGCCAATTCACTCAAAAATGGTGCCAAACGCTTGCAAATGCTCCCCTGAAAGGTTTTGCAGTCGAAAAAGAGGGCTTTTTATTCACAGGACAAGAAATCAGCCTTCAACAACTTAACCGGCGGACAAAGTTTTTTTGAAAAAATCCCTAAGCCCTGGGGTCACAATTTCAGCAAAAATCTGACTTTTGGCAATTCACTCAAAAATGGTGCCAAACGCTTGCAAATGATCCCCTGAAAGGTTTGGCAGTCGAAACAGAGGGCTTTTTATCACAGGACAAGAAATCAGCCCTCGACAACTTAACCGTCGGACAAAGTTTTTTTGAAAAAATCCCTAAGCCCCGGGGTCACAATTTCAGCAAAAATCTGACTTTTGGCAATTCACTCAAAAATGGTGCCAAACGCTTGCAAATGATCCCCTGAAAGGTTTGGCAGTCGAAACAGAAGGCTTTTTATCACAGGAGAAGAAATCAGCCATTAATAACTTAACTGGCGGAAAAAGATTTTTTTCAGCAAAAATCTGACTTTTGCCAATTCACTCAAAAATGGTGCCAAACGCTTGCAAATGCTCCCCTGAAAGGTTTTGCAGTCGAAAAAGAGGGCTTTTTATCACAGGACAAGAAATCAGCCTTCAACAACTTAACCGGCGGACAAAGTTTTTTTGAAAAAATCCCTAAGCCCCGGGGTCACAATTTCAGCAAAAATCTGACTTTTGGCAATTCACTCAAAAATGGTGCCAACCGGTTGCAAATGATCCCCTGAAAGGTTTTGCAGTCGAAACAGAAGGCTTTTTATCACAGGAGAAGAAATCAGCCCTCGACAACTTAACCGGCGGAAAAAGATTTTTTTGAAAAACTCCCTAAGCCCCGGGGTCACAATTTCAGCAAAAATCTGACTTTTGGCAAATCACTCAAAAATGGTGCCAAACGCTTGCAAATGCTCCCCTGAAAGGTTTGGCAGTCGAAACAGAGGGCTTTTTATCACAGGACAAGAAATCAGCCCTCGACAACTTAACCGGCGGAAAAAGTTTTTTTGAAAAAACCCCTAAGCCCCGGGGTCACAATTTCAGCAAAAATCTGACTTTTGGCAATTCACTCAAAAATGGTGCCAAACGCTTGCAAATGATCCCCTGAAAGGTTTGGCAGTCGAAACAGAAGGCTTTTTATCACAGGAGAAGAAATCAGCCCTCAATAACTTAACTGGCGGGAAAAGATTTTTTTCAGCAAAAATCTGACTTTTGCCAATTCACTCAAAAATGGTGCCAAACGCTTGCAAATGCTCCCCTGAAAGGTTTTGCAGTCGAAACAGAAGGCTTTTTATCACAGGAGAAGAAATCAGCCCTCAACAACTTAACCGGCGGAAAAAGATTTTTTTGAAAAAATCCCTAAGCCCCGGGGTCACAATTTCAGCAAAAATCTGACTTTTGGCAAATCACTCAAAAATGGTGCCAAACGCTTGCAAATGATCCCCTGAAAGGTTTTGCAGTCGAAACAGAAGGCTTTTTATCACAGGAGAAGAAATCAGCCCTCGAACACTTAACAGGCGGAAAAAGATTTTTTTGAAAAAATCCCTAAGCCCCGAGGTCACAATTTCAGCAAAAATCTGACTTTTGGCAATTCACTCAAAAATGGTGCCAACAGGTTGCAAATGCTCCCCTGAAAGCTTTGGCAGTCAAAACAGAAGTTTTTTTATCACAGGAGAAGAAATCAGCCCTCAATAACTTAAGTGGCGGAAAAAGATTTTTTTCAGCAAAAATCTGACTTTTGGCAAATCACTCAGAAATGGTACCAAAGGCATGCAAATGCTCCCCTGAACAGTTTGGCAGTCGAAAAAGAGGGCTTTTTATCACAGGAGAAGAAATCAGCCCTCAACAACTTAACCGGCGGAAAAACATTTTTTTGAAAAAATCCCTAAGCCCCGGGGTCACAATTTCAGCAAAAATCTGACTTTTGGCAAATCACTCAAAAATGGTGCCAAACGCTTGCAAATGATCCCCTGAAAGGTTTTGCAGTCGAAACAGAAGGCTTTTTATCACAGGAGAAGAAATCAGCCCTCGACAACTTAACCGGCGGAAAAAGATTTTTTTGAAAAAATCCCTAAGTCCCGGGGTCACAATTTCAGCAAAAATCTGACTTTTGGCAATTCACTCAAAAATCGTGCCAACCGGTTGCAAATGCTCCCCTGAAAGCTTTGGCAGTCAAAACAGAAGGCTTTTTATCACAGGAGAAGAAATCAGCCCTCAATAACTTAACTGGCGGAAAAAGATTTTTTTCAGCAAAAATCTGACTTTTGGCAAATCACTCAAAAATGGTGCCAAACGCATGCAAATGCTCCCCTGAACGTTTTGGCAGTCGAAACAGAGGGCTTTTTATCACAGGAGAAGAAATCAGCCCTCAACAACTTAACCGGCGGAAAAACATTTTTTTGAAAAAATCCCTAAGCCCCGGGGTCACAATTTCAGCAAAAATCTGACTTTTGGCAAATCACTCAAAAATGGTGCCAAACGCTTGGAAATGCTCCCCTGAAAGGTTTGGCAGTCGAAACAGAGGGCTTTTTATCACAGGACAAGAAATCAGCCCTCGACAACTTAACCGTCGGACAAAGTTTTTTTGAAAAAATCCCTAAGCCCCGGGGTCACAATTTCAGCAAAAATCTGACTTTTGGCAATTCACTCAAAAATGGTGCCAAACGCTTGCAAATGATCCCCTGAAAGGTTTGGCAGTCGAAACAGAAGGCTTTTTATCACAGGAGAAGAAATCAGCCCTCAATAACTTAACTGGCGGAAAAAGATTTTTTTCAGCAAAAATCTGACTTTTGCCAATTCACTCAAAAATGGTGCCAACCGGTTGCAAATGCTCCCATGAAAGGTTTTGCAGTCGAAACAGAAGGCTTTTTATCACAGGAGAAGAAATCAGCCCTCGACAACTTAACCGGCG
This sequence comes from Podarcis filfolensis, assembly GCF_964270895.1. Classification (NCBI taxonomy): domain Eukaryota; kingdom Metazoa; phylum Chordata; class Lepidosauria; order Squamata; family Lacertidae; genus Podarcis; species Podarcis filfolensis. Next base: position 16,677,326 of record NC_139610.1, read on the forward strand.
GAAAAAGATTTTTTTGAAAAAATCCCTAAGCCCCGGGGTCACAATTTCAGCAAAAATCTGACTTTTGGCAATTCACTCAAAAATGGTGCCAACCGGTTGCAAATGCTCCCATGAAAGGTTTTGCAGTCGAAACAGAAGGCTTTTTATCACAGGAGAAGAAATCAGCCCTCAACAACTTAACCGGCGGAAAAAGATTTTTTTGAAAAAATCCCTAAGCCCCGGGGACACAATTTCAGCAAAAACCTGACTTTTGGCAAATCACTCAAAAATGGTGCCAAACACTTGCAAATGATCCCCTGAAAGGTTTTGCAGTCGAAACAGAAGGCTTTTTATCACAGGAGAAGAAATCAGCCCTCGACAACTTAACCGGCGGAAAAAGATTTTTTTGAAAAACTCCCTAAGCCCCGGGGTCACAATTTCAGCAAAAATCTGACTTTTGGCAAATCACTCAAAAATGGTGCCAAACGCTTGCAAATGCTCCCCTGAAAGGTTTGGCAGTCGAAACAGAGGGCTTTTTATCACAGGACAAGAAATCAGCCCTCGACAACTTAACCGTCGGACAAAGTTTTTTTGAAAAAATCCCTAAGCCCCGGGGTCACAATTTCAGCAAAAATCTGACTTTTGGCAATTCACTCAAAAATGGTGCCAAACGCTTGCAAATGATCCCCTGAAAGGTTTGGCAGTCGAAACAGAAGGCTTTTTATCACAGGAGAAGAAATCAGCCCTCAATAACTTAACTGGCGGAAAAAGATTTTTTTCAGCAAAAATCTGACTTTTGCCAATTCACTCAAAAATGGTGCCAAACGCTTGCAAATGCTCCCCTGAAAGGTTTTGCAGTCGAAAAAGAGGGCTTTTTATTCACAGGACAAGAAATCAGCCTTCAACAACTTAACAGGCGGACAAAGTTTTTTTGAAAAAATCCCTAAGCCCTGGGGTCACAATTTCAGCAAAAATCTGACTTTTGGCAATTCACTCAAAAATGGTGCCAACCGGTTGCAAATGCTCCCCTGAAAGCTTTGGCAGTCAAAACAGAAGGCTTTTTATCACAGGAGAAGAAATCAACCCTCAAAAACTTAACTGGCGGAAAAAGATTTTTTTCAGCAAAAATCTGACTTTTAGCAAATCACTCAAAAATGGTGCCAAAGGCATGCAAATGCTCCCCTGAACGGTTTGGCAGTCGAAAAAGAGGGCTTTTTATCACAGGACAAGAAATCAGCCTTCAACAACTTAACCGGCGGAGAAAGTTTTTTTGAAAAAATCCCTAAGCCCCGGGGTCACAATTTCAGCAAAAATCTGACTTTTGGCAATTCACTCAAAAATGGTGCCAACCGGTTGCAAATGCTCCCATGAAAGGTTTTGCAGTCGAAACAGAAGGCTTTTTATCACAGGAGAAGAAATCAGCCCTCAACAACTTAACCGGCGGAAAAAGATTTTTTTGAAGAAATCCCTAAGCCCCGGGGACACAATTTCAGCAAAAACCTGACTTTTGGCAAATCACTCAAAAATGGTGCCAAACACTTGCAAATGATCCCCTGAAAGGTTTTGCAGTCGAAACAGAAGGCTTTTTATCACAGGAGAAGAAATCAGCCCTCGACAACTTAACCAGCGGAAAAAGATTTTTTTGAAAAACTCCCTAAGCCCCGGGGTCACAATTTCAGCAAAAATCTGACTTTTGGCAAATCACTCAAAAATGGTGCCAAACGCTTGCAAATGCTCCCCTGAAAGGTTTGGCAGTCGAAACAGAGGGCTTTTTATCACAGGACAAGAAATCAGCCCTCGACAACTTAACCGTCGGACAAAGTTTTTTTGAAAAAATCCCTAAGCCCCGGGGTCACAATTTCAGCAAAAATCTGACTTTTGGCAATTCACTCAAAAATGGTGCCAAACGCTTGCAAATGATCCCCTGAAAGGTTTGGCAGTCGAAACAGAAGGCTTTTTATCACAGGAGAAGAAATCAGCCCTCAATAACTTAACTGGCGGAAAAAGATTTTTTTCAGCAAAAATCTGACTTTTGCCAATTCACTCAAAAACGGTGCCAAAGGCATGCAAAAGCTCCCCTGAACGGTTTGGCAGTCGAAAAAGAGGGCTTTTTATCACAGGACAAGAAATCAGCCTTCAACAACTTAACCGGCGGAGAAAGTTTTTTTGAAAAAATCCCTAAGCCCCGGGGTCACAATTTCAGCAAAAATCTGACTTTTGGCAATTCACTCAAAAATGGTGCCAACCGGTTGCAAATGCTCCCCTGAAAGCTTTGGCAGTCAAAACAGAAGGCTTTTTATCACAGGAGAAGAAATCAGCCCTCAATAACTTAACTGGCGGAAAAAGATTTTTTTCAGCAAAAATCTGACTTTTGCCAATTCACTCAAAAATGGTGCCAAACGCTTGCAAATGCTCCCCTGAAAGGTTTTGCAGTCGAAAAAGAGGGCTTTTTATTCACAGGACAAGAAATCAGCCTTCAACAACTTAACCGGCGGACAAAGTTTTTTTGAAAAAATCCCTAAGCCCTGGGGTCACAATTTCAGCAAAAATCTGACTTTTGGCAATTCACTCAAAAATGGTGCCAACCGGTTGCAAATGCTCCCCTGAAAGCTTTGGCAGTCAAAACAGAAGGCTTTTTATCACAGGAGAAGAAATCAACCCTCAAAAACTTAACTGGCGGAAAAAGATTTTTTTCAGCAAAAATCTGACTTTTAGCAAATCACTCAAAAATGGTGCCAAAGGCATGCAAATGCTCCCCTGAACGGTTTGGCAGTCGAAAAAGAGGGCTTTTTATCACAGGACAAGAAATCAGCCTTCAACAACTTAACCGGCGGAGAAAGTTTTTTTGAAAAAACCCCTAAGCCCCGGGGTCACAATTTCAGCAAAAATCTGACTTTTGGCAATTCACTCAAAAATGGTGCCAAACGCTTGCAAATGCTCCCCTGAAAGCTTTGGCAGTCAAAACAGAAGGCTTTTTATCACAGGAGAAGAAATCAGCCCTCAATAACTTAACTGGCGGAAAAAGATTTTTTTCAGCAAAAATCTGACTTTTGGCAAATCACTCAAAAATGGTGCCAAACGCATGCAAACGCTCCCCTTAAAGGTTTTGCAGTCGAAACAGAAGGCTTTTTATCACAGGAGAAGAAATCAGCCCTCAACAACTTAACCGGCGGAAAAAGATTTTTTTGAAAAAATCCCTAAGCCCCGGGGTCACAATTTCAGCAAAAATCTGACTTTTGGCAAATCACTCAAAAATGGTGCCAAACGCTTGCAAATGATCCCCTGAAAGGTTTTGCAGTCGAAACAGAAGGCTTTTTATCACAGGAGAAGAAATCAGCCCTCGAACACTTAACCGGCGGAAAAAGATTTTTTTGAAAAAATCCCTAAGCCCCGGGGTCACAATTTCAGCAAAAATCTGACTTTTGGCAATTCACTCAAAAATGGTGCCAACCGGTTGCAAATGCTCCCCTGAAAGCTTTGGCAGTCAAAACAGAAGGCTTTTTATCACAGGAGAAGAAATCAGCCCTCAATAACTTAATTGGCGGAAAAAGATTTTTTTCAGCAAAAATCTGACTTTTAGCAAATCACTCAGAAATGGTACCAAAGGCATGCAAATGCTCCCCTGAACGGTTTGGCAGTCGAAAAAGAGGGCTTTTTATCACAGGACAAGAAATCAGCCTTCAACAACTTAACCGGCGGACAAAGTTTTTTTGAAAAAATCCCTAAGCCCTGGGGTCACAATTTCAGCAAAAATCTGACTTTTGGCAATTCACTCAAAAATGGTGCCAACCGGTTGCAAATGCTCCCCTGAAATCTTTGGCAGTCAAAACAGAAGGCTTTTTATCACAGGAGAAGAAATCAGCCCTCGAACACTTAACGGGCGGAAAAAGATTTTTTTGAAAAAATCCCTAAGCCCTGGGGTCAAAATTTCAGCAAAAATCTGACTTTTGGCAATTCACTCAAAAATGGTGCCAACCGGTTGCAAATGCTCCCATGAAAGGTTTTGCAGTCGAAACAGAAGGCTTTTTATCACAGGAGAAGAAATCAGCCCTCGACAACTTAACCGGCGGAAAAAGATTTTTTTGAAAAACTCCCTTAGCCCCGGGGTCACAATTTCAGCAAAAATCTGACTTTTGGCAAATCACTCAAAAATGGTGCCAAACGCTTGCAAATGCTCCCCTGAAAGGTTTGGCAGTCGAAACAGAGGGCTTTTTATCACCGGACAAGAAATCAGCCCTCGACAACTTAACCGTCGGACAAAGTTTTTTTGAAAAAATCCCTAAGCCCCGGGGTCACAATTTCAGCAAAAATCTGACTTTTGGCAATTCACTCAAAAATGGTGCCAAACGCTTGCAAATGCTCCCCTGAAAGGTTTTGCAGTCGAAACAGAAGGCTTGTTATCACAGGAGAAGAAATCAGCCCTCAATAACTTAACTGGCGGAAAAAGATTTTTTTCAGCAAAAATCTGACTTTTGCCAATTCACTCAAAAATGGTGCCAAACGCTTGCAAATGCTCCCCTGAAAGGTTTTGCAGTCGAAACAGAAGGCTTTTTATCACAGGAGAAGAAATCAGCCCTCAACAACTTAACCGGCGGAAAAAGATTTTTTTGAAAAAATCCCTAAGCCCCGGGGTCACAATTTCAGCAAAAATCTGACTTTTGGCAAATCACTCAAAAATGGTGCCAAACGCTTGCAAATGATCCCCTGAAAGGTTTTGCAGTCGAAACAGAAGGCTTTTTATCACAGGAGAAGAAATCAGCCCTCGAACACTTAACCGGCGGAAAAAGATTTTTTTGAAAAAATCCCTAAGCCCCGGGGTCACAATTTCAGCAAAAATCTGACTTTTGGCAATTCACTCAAAAATGGTGCCAACCGGTTGCAAATGCTCCCCTGAAAGCTTTGGCAGTCAAAACAGAAGTTTTTTTATCACAGGAGAAGAAATCAGCCCTCAATAACTTAACTGGCGGGAAAAGATTTTTTTCAGCAAAAATCTGACTTTTGGCAAATCACTCAGAAATGGTACCAAAGGCATGCAAATGCTCCCCTGAACAGTTTGGCAGTCTAAAAAGAGGGCTTTTTATTCACAGGACAAGAAATCAGCCTTCAACAACTTAACCGGCGGACAAAGTTTTTTTGAAAAAATCCCTAAGCCCTGGGGTCACAATTTCAGCAAAAATCCGACTTTTGGCAATTCACTCAAAAATGGTGCCAACCGGTTGCAAATGCTCCCCTGAAAGCTTTGGCAGTCAAAACAGAAGGCTTTTTATCACAGGAGAAGAAATCAACCCTCAAAAACTTAACTGGCGGAAAAAGATTTTTTTCAGCAAAAATCTGACTTTTGGCAAATCACTCAAAAATGGTGCCAAAGGCATGCAAATGCTCCCCTGAACGGTTTGGCAGTCGAAAAAGAGGGCTTTTTATCACAGGACAAGAAATCAGCCTTCAACAACTTAACCGGCGGACAAAGTTTTTTTGAAAAAATCCCTAAGCCCTGGGGTCACAATTTCAGCAAAAATCTGACTTTTGGCAATTCACTCAAAAATGGTGCCAACCGGTTGCAAATGCTCCCCTGAAATCTTTGGCAGTCAAAACAGAAGGCTTTTTATCACAGGGGAAGAAATCAGCCCTCGACAACTTAACTGTCGGACAAAGTTTTTCTGAAAAAATCCCTAAGCCCTGGGGTCAAAATTTCAGCAAAAATCTGACTTTTGGCAATTCACTCAAAAATGGTGCCAACCGGTTGCAAATGCTCCCCTGAAAGCTTTGGCAGTCAAAACAGAAGGCTTTTTATCACAGGAGAAGAAATCAGCCCTCAATAACTTAACTGGCGGAAAAAGATTTTTTTCAGCAAAAATCTGACTTTTGGCAAATCACTCAAAAATGGTGCCAAAGGCATGCAAATGCTCCCCTGAACGGTTTGGCAGTCGAAAAAGAGGGCTTTTTATCACAGGACAAGAAATCAGCCCTCAACAACTTAACCGTCGGACAAAGTTTTTTTTAAAAAATCCCTAAGCCCCGGGGTCACAATTTCAGCAAAAATCTGACTTTTGGCAATTCAGTCAAAAATGGTGCCAACCGGTTGCAAATGCTCCCATGAAAGGTTTTGCAGTCGAAACAGAAGGCTTTTTATCACAGGAGAAGAAATCAGCCCTCGACAACTTAACCGGCGGAAAAAGATTTTTTTGAAAAACTCCCTAAGCCCCGGGGTCACAATTTCAGCAAAAATCTGACTTTTGGCAAATCACTCAAAAATGGTGCCAACCGGTTGCAAATGCTCCCCTGAAAGGTTTGGCAGTCGAAACAGAGGGCTTTTTATCACAGGACAAGAAATCAGCCCTCGACAACTTAACCGTCGGACAAAGTTTTTTTGAAAAACTCCCTAAGCCCCGGGATCACAATTTCAGCAAAAATCTGACTTTTGGCAATTCACTCAAAAATGGTGCCAAACGCTTCCAAATGATCCCCTGAAAGGTTTGGCAGTCGAAACAGAAGGCTTTTTATCACAGGAGAAGAAATCAGCCCTCAGTAACTTAACTGGCGGAAAAAGATTTTTTTCAGCAAAAATCTGACTTTTGGCAAATCACTCAGAAATGGTACCAAAGGCATGCAAATGCTCCCCTGAACAGTTTGGCAGTCGAAAAAGAGGGCTTTTTATTCACAGGACAAGAAATCAGCCTTCAACAACTTAACCGGCGGACAAAGTTTTTTTGAAAAAATCCCTAAGCCCTGGGGTCACAATTTCAGCAAAAATCTGACTTTTGGCAATTCACTCAAAAATGGTGCCAATCGGTTGCAAATGCTCCCCTGAAAGCTTTGGCAGTCAAAACAGAAGGCTTTTTATCACAGGAGAAGAAATCAACCCTCAAAAACTTAACTGGCGGAAAAAGATTTTTTTCAGCAAAAATCTGACTTTTGGCAAATCACTCAAAAATGGTGCCAAAGGCATGCAAATGCTCCCCTGAACGGTTTGGCAGTCGAAAAAGAGGGCTTTTTATCACAGGACAAGAAATCAGCCCTCAACAACTTAAACGGCGGAAAAACATTTTTTTGAAAAAATCCCTAAGCCCCGGGGTCACAATTTCAGCAAAAATCTGACTTTTGGCAATTCACTCAAAAATGGTGCCAACCGGTTGCAAATGCTCCCCTGAAAGCTTTGGCAGTCAAAACAGAAGGCTTTTTATCACAGGAGAAGAAATCAACCCTCAATAACTTAACTGGCGGAAAAAGATTTTTTTCAGCAAAAATCTGACTTTTGGCAAATCACTCAAAAATGGTGCCAAACGCATGCAAATGCTCCCCTGAAATCTTTGGCAATCAAAACAGAAGGCTTTTTATCACAGGAGAAGAAATCAGCCCTCAACAACTTAACCGTCGGACAAAGTTTTTCTGAAAAAATCCCTAAGCCCCGGGGTCAAAAATTCAGCAAAAATCTGACTTTTGGCAATTCACTCAAAAATGGTGCCAACCAGTTGCAAATGCTCCCCTGAAAGCTTTGGCAGTCAAAACAGAAGGCTTTTTATTACAGGAGAAGAAATCAGCCCTCAATAACTTAACTGGCGGAAAAAGATTTTTCTCAGCAAAAATCTGACTTTTGGCAAATCACTCAAAAATGGTGCCAAACGCATGCAAATGCTCCCCTGAAAGGTTTTGCAGTCGAAACAGAAGGCTTTTTATCACAGGAGAAGAAATCAGCCCTCAACAACTTAACCGGCGGAAAAAGATTTTTTTGAAAAAATCCCTAAGCTCCGGGGTCACAATTTCAGCAAAAATCTGACTTTTGGCAAATCACTCAAAAATGGTGCCAAACGCTTGCAAATGATCCCCTGAAAGGTTTTGCAGTCGAAAAAGAAGGCTTTTTATCACAGGAGAAGAAATCAGCCCTCAACAACTTAACCTGCGGAAAAAGATTTTTTTGAAAAAATCCCTAAGCCCCGGGGTCACAATTTCAGCAAAAATCTGACTTTTGGCAAATCACTCATAAATGGTGCCAAACGCTTGCAAATGCTCCCCTGAAAGGTTTTGCAATCGAAACAGAGGGCTTTTTATCACAGGACAAGAAATCAGCCCTCAACAACTTAACCGTCGGACAAAGTTTTTCTGAAAAAATCCCTAAGCCCCGGGGTCACAATTTCAGCAAAAATCTGACTTTTGGCAATTCACTCAAAAATGGTGCCAACCGGTTGCAAATGCTCCCCTGAAAGCTTTGGCAGTCAAAACAGAAGGCTTTTTATCACAGGAGAAGAAATCAGCCCTCAATAACTTAACTGGCGGGAAAAGATTTTTTTCAGCAAAAATCTGACATTTGGCAAATCACTCAAAAATGGTGCCAAAGGCATGCCAATGCTCCCCTGAAAGCTTTGGCAGTCAAAACAGAAGGCTTTTTATCAAAGGAGAAGAAATCAGCCCTCAATAACTTAACTGGCGGAAAAAGATTTTTTTCAGCAAAAATCTGACTTTTGGCAAATCACTCAAAAATGGTGCCAAACGCTTGGAAATGCTCCCCTGAAATCTATGGCAGTCGAAACAGAAGGCTTTTTATCACAGGAGAAGAAATCAGCCCTCAATAACATAACTGGCGGAAAAAGATTTTTTTCAGCAAAAATCTGAGTTTTGCCAATTCACTCAAAAATGGTGCCAAACGCTTGCAAATGCTCCCCTGAAAGGTTTTGCAGTCGAAACAGAAGGCTTTTTATCACTGGAGAAGAAATCAGCCCTCGACAACTTAACTGGCGGAAAAAGATTTTTTTGAAAAAATCCCTAAGCCCCGGGGTCACAATTTCAGCAAAAATCTGACTTTTGGCAAATCACTCAAAAATGGTGCCAAACGCTTGCAAATGATCCCCTGAAAGGTTTTGCAGTCGAAACAGAAGGCTTTTTATCACAGGAGAAGAAATCAGCCCTCGACAACTTAACCGGCGGAAAAAGATTTTTTTGAAAAAATCCCTAAGCCCCGGGGTCACAATTTCAGCAAAAATCTGACTTTTGGCAATTCACTCAAAAATGGTGCCAACCGGTTGCAAATGCTCCCCTGAAAGCTTTGGCAGTCAAAACAGAAGTTTTTTATCACAGGAGAAGAAATCAGCCCTCAATAACTTAACTGGCGGAAAAAGATTTTTTTCAGCAAAAATCTGACTTTTGGCAAATCACTCAAAAATGGTGCCAAACGCATGCAAATGCTCCCCTGAAATCTTTGGCAATCAAAACAGAAGGCTTTTTATCACAGGAGAAGAAATCAGCCCTCAACAACTTAACCGTCGGACAAAGTTTTTCTGAAAAAATCCCTAAGCCCCGGGGTCAAAAATTCAGCAAAAATCTGACTTTTGGCAATTCACTCAAAAATGGTGCCAACCGGTTGCAAATGCTCCCCTGAAAGCTTTGGCAGTCAAAACAGAAGGCTTTTTATCACAGGAGAAGAAATCAGCCCTCAATAACTTAACTGGCGGAAAAAGATTTTTTTCAGCAAAAATCTGACTTTTGGCAAATCACTCAAAAATGGTGCCAAACGCATGCAAATGCTCCCCTGAAATCTTTGGCAATCAAAACAGAAGGCTTTTTATCACAGGAGAAGAAATCAGCCCTCAACAACTTAACCGTCGGACAAAGTTTTTCTGAAAAAATCCCTAAGCCCCGGGGTCAAAAATTCAGCAAAAATCTGACTTTTGGCAATTCACTCAAAAATGGTGCCAACCAGTTGCAAATGCTCCCCTGAAAGCTTTGGCAGTCAAAACAGAAGGCTTTTTATTACAGGAGAAGAAATCAGCCCTCAATAACTTAACTGGCGGAAAAAGATTTTTCTCAGCAAAAATCTGACTTTTGGCAAATCACTCAAAAATGGTGCCAAACGCATGCAAATGCTCCCCTGAAAGGTTTTGCAGTCGAAACAGAAGGCTTTTTATCACAGGAGAAGAAATCAGCCCTCAACAACTTAACCGGCGGAAAAAGATTTTTTTGAAAAAATCCCTAAGCTCCGGGGTCACAATTTCAGCAAAAATCTGACTTTTGGCAAATCACTCAAAAATGGTGCCAAACGCTTGCAAATGATCCCCTGAAAGGTTTTGCAGTCGAAAAAGAAGGCTTTTTATCACAGGAGAAGAAATCAGCCCTCAACAACTTAACCTGCGGAAAAAGATTTTTTTGAAAAAATCCCTAAGCCCCGGGGTCACAATTTCAGCAAAAATCTGACTTTTGGCAAATCACTCATAAATGGTGCCAAACGCTTGCAAATGCTCCCCTGAAAGGTTTTGCAATCGAAACAGAGGGCTTTTTATCACAGGACAAGAAATCAGCCCTCAACAACTTAACCGTCGGACAAAGTTTTTCTGAAAAAATCCCTAAGCCCCGGGGTCACAATTTCAGCAAAAATCTGACTTTTGGCAATTCACTCAAAAATGGTGCCAACCGGTTGCAAATGCTCCCCTGAAAGCTTTGGCAGTCAAAACAGAAGGCTTTTTATCACAGGAGAAGAAATCAGCCCTCAATAACTTAACTGGCGGGAAAAGATTTTTTTCAGCAAAAATCTGACATTTGGCAAATCACTCAAAAATGGTGCCAAAGGCATGCCAATGCTCCCCTGAAAGCTTTGGCAGTCAAAACAGAAGGCTTTTTATCAAAGGAGAAGAAATCAGCCCTCAATAACTTAACTGGCGGAAAAAGATTTTTTTCAGCAAAAATCTGACTTTTGGCAAATCACTCAAAAATGGTGCCAAACGCTTGGAAATGCTCCCCTGAAATCTATGGCAGTCGAAACAGAAGGCTTTTTATCACAGGAGAAGAAATCAGCCCTCAATAACATAACTGGCGGAAAAAGATTTTTTTCAGCAAAAATCTGAGTTTTGCCAATTCACTCAAAAATGGTGCCAAACGCTTGCAAATGCTCCCCTGAAAGGTTTTGCAGTCGAAACAGAAGGCTTTTTATCACTGGAGAAGAAATCAGCCCTCGACAACTTAACTGGCGGAAAAAGATTTTTTTGAAAAAATCCCTAAGCCCCGGGGTCACAATTTCAGCAAAAATCTGACTTTTGGCAAATCACTCAAAAATGGTGCCAAACGCTTGCAAATGATCCCCTGAAAGGTTTTGCAGTCGAAACAGAAGGCTTTTTATCACAGGAGAAGAAATCAGCCCTCGACAACTTAACCGGCGGAAAAAGATTTTTTTGAAAAAATCCCTAAGCCCCGGGGTCACAATTTCAGCAAAAATCTGACTTTTGGCAATTCACTCAAAAATGGTGCCAACCGGTTGCAAATGCTCCCCTGAAAGCTTTGGCAGTCAAAACAGAAGTTTTTTATCACAGGAGAAGAAATCAGCCCTCAATAACTTAACTGGCGGAAAAAGATTTTTTTCAGCAAAAATCTGACTTTTGGCAAATCACTCAAAAATGGTGCCAAACGCATGCAAATGCTCCCCTGAAATCTTTGGCAATCAAAACAGAAGGCTTTTTATCACAGGAGAAGAAATCAGCCCTCAACAACTTAACCGTCGGACAAAGTTTTTCTGAAAAAATCCCTAAGCCCCGGGGTCAAAAATTCAGCAAAAATCTGACTTTTGGCAATTCACTCAAAAATGGTGCCAACCAGTTGCAAATGCTCCCCTGAAAGCTTTGGCAGTCAAAACAGAAGGCTTTTTATCACAGGAGAAGAAATCAGCCCTCAATAACTTAACTGGCGGAAAAAGATTTTTCTCAGCAAAAATCTGACTTTTGGCAAATCACTCAAAAATGGTGCCAAACGCATGCAAATGCTCCCCTGAAAGGTTTTGCAGTCGAAACAGAAGGCTTTTTATCACAGGAGAAGAAATCAGCCCTCAACAACTTAACCGGCGGGAAAAGATTTTTTTGAAAAAATCCCTAAGCTCCGGGGTCACAATTTCAGCAAAAATCTGACTTTTGGCAAATCACTCAAAAATGGTGCCAAACGCTTGCAAATGATCCCCTGAAAGGTTTTGCAATCGAAACAGAGGGCTTTTTATCACAGGACAAGAAATCAGCCCTCAACAACTTAACCGTCGGACAAAGTTTTTCTGAAAAAATCCCTAAGCCCCGGGGTCACAATTTCAGCAAAAATCTGACTTTTGGCAAATCACTCAAAAATGGTGCCAAAGGCATGCCAATGCTCCCCTGAAAGCTTTGGCAGTCAAAACAGAAGGCTTTTTATCAAAGGAGAAGAAATCAGCCCTCAATAACTTAACTGGCGGAAAAAGATTTTTTTCAGCAAAAATCTGACTTTTGGCAAATCACTCAAAAATGGTGCCAAACGCATGCAAATGCTCCCCTGAAAGGTTTTGCATTCAAAACAAAAGGCTTTTTATCACAGGAGAAGAAATCAGCCCTCGACAACTTAACCGGCGGAAAAAGATTTTTTTGAAAAAATCCCTAAGCCCCGGGGTCACAATTTCAGCAAAAATCTGACTTTTGGCAAATCACTCAAAAATGGTGCCAAACGCTTGGAAATGCTCCCCTGAAATCTATGGCAGTCGAAACAGAAGGCTTTTTATCACAGGAGAAGAAATCAGCCCTCAATAACATAACTGGCGGAAAAAGATTTTTTTCAGCAAAAATCTGACTTTTGCCAATTCACTCAAAAATGGTGCCAAACGCTTGCAAATGCTCCCCTGAAAGGTTTTGCAGTCGAAACAGAAGGCTTTTTATCACTGGAGAAGAAATCAGCCCTCGACAACTTAACTGGCGGAAAAAGATTTTTTTGAAAAAATCCCTAAGCCCCGGGGTCACAATTTCAGCAAAAATCTGACTTTTGGCAAATCACTCAAAAATGGTGCCAAACGCTTGCAAATGATCCCCTGAAAGGTTTTGCAGTCGAAACAGAAGGCTTTTTATCACAGGAGAAGAAATCAGCCCTCGACAACTTAACCGGCGGAAAAAGATTTTTTTGAAAAAATCCCTAAGCCCCGGGGTCACAATTTCAGCAAAAATCTGACTTTTGGCAATTCACTCAAAAATGGTGCCAACCGGTTGCAAATGCTCCCCTGAAAGCTTTGGCAGTCAAAACAGAAGTTTTTTATCACAGGAGAAGAAATCAGCCCTCAATAACTTAACTGGCGGAAAAAGATTTTTTTCAGCAAAAATCTGACTTTTGGCAAATCACTCAAAAATGGTGCCAAACGCATGCAAATGCTCCCCTGAAATCTTTGGCAATCAAAACAGAAGGCTTTTTATCACAGGAGAAGAAATCAGCCCTCAACAACTTAACCGTCGGACAAAGTTTTTCTGAAAAAATCCCTAAGCCCCGGGGTCAAAAATTCAGCAAAAATCTGACTTTTGGCAATTCACTCAAAAATGGTGCCAACCAGTTGCAAATGCTCCCCTGAAAGCTTTGGCAGTCAAAACAGAAGGCTTTTTATCACAGGAGAAGAAATCAGCCCTCAATAACTTAACTGGCGGAAAAAGATTTTTCTCAGCAAAAATCTGACTTTTGGCAAATCACTCAAAAATGGTGCCAAACGCATGCAAATGCTCCCCTGAAAGGTTTTGCAGTCGAAACAGAAGGCTTTTTATCACAGGAGAAGAAATCAGCCCTCAACAACTTAACCGGCGGGAAAAGATTTTTTTGAAAAAATCCCTAAGCTCCGGGGTCACAATTTCAGCAAAAATCTGACTTTTGGCAAATCACTCAAAAATGGTGCCAAACGCTTGCAAATGATCCCCTGAAAGGTTTTGCAGTCGAAACAGAAGGCTTTTTATCACAGGAGAAGAAATCAGCCCTCAACAACTTAACCGGCGGAAAAAGATTTTTTTGAAAAAATCCCTAAGCCCCGGGGTCACAATTTCAGCAAAAATCTGACTTTTGGCAAATCACTCATAAATGGTGCCAAACGCTTGCAAATGCTCCCCTGAAAGGTTTTGCAATCGAAACAGAGGGCTTTTTATCACAGGAGAAGAAATCAGCCCTCAATAACTTAACTGGCGGGAAAAGATTTTTTTCAGCAAAAATCTGACATTTGGCAAATTACTCAAAAATGGTGCCAAAGGCATGCCAATGCTCCCCTGAAAGCTTTGGCAGTCAAAACAGAAGGCTTTTTATCAAAGGAGAAGAAATCAGCCCTCAATAACTTAACTGGCGGAAAAAGATTTTTTTCAGCAAAAATCTGACTTTTGGCAAATCACTCAAAAAGGGTGCCAAACGCATGCAAATGCTCCCCTGAAAGGTTTTGCATTCGAAACAAAAGGCTTTTTATCACAGGAGAAGAAATCAGCCCTCGACAACTTAACCGGCGGAAAAAGATTTTTTTGAAAAAATCCCTAAGCCCCGGGGTCACAATTTCAGCAAAAATCTGACTTTTGGCAAATCACTCAAAAATGGTGCCAAACGCTTGCAAATGATCCCCTGAAAGGTTTTGCAGTCGAAACAGAAGGCTTTTTATCACAGGAGAAGAAATCAGCCCTCAACAACTTAACCGGCGGAAAAAAATTTTTTTGAAAAAATCCCTAAGCCCCGGGGTCACAATTTCAGCAAAAATCTGACTTTTGGCAAATCACTCATAAATGGTGCCAAACGCTTGCAAATGCTCCCCTGAAAGGTTTTGCAATCGAAACAGAGGGCTTTTTATCACAGGAGAAGAAATCAGCCCTCAATAACTTAACTGGCGGGAAAAGATTTTTTTCAGCAAAAATCTGACATTTGGCAAATCACTCAAAAATGGTGCCAAAGGCATGCCAATGCTCCCCTGAAAGCTTTGGCAGTCAAAACAGAAGGCTTTTTATCAAAGGAGAAGAAATCAGCCCTCAATAACTTAACTGGCGGAAAAAGATTTTTTTCAGCAAAAATCTGACTTTTGGCAAATCACTCAAAAAGGGTGCCAAACGCATGCAAATGCTCCCCTGAAAGGTTTTGCATTCGAAACAAAAGGCTTTTTATCACAGGAGAAGAAATCAGCCCTCGACAACTTAACCGGCGGAAAAAGATTTTTTTGAAAAAATCCCTAAGCCCCGGGGTCACAATTTCAGCAAAAATCTGACTTTTGGCAAATCACTCAAAAATGGTGCCAAACGCTTGCAAATGATCCCCTGAAAGGTTTTGCAGTCGAAACAGAAGGCTTTTTATCACAGGAGAAGAAATCAGCCCTCAACAACTTAACCGGCGGAAAAAGATTTTTTTGAAAAAATCCCTAAGCCCCGGGGTCACAATTTCAGCAAAAATCTGACTTTTGGCAAATCACTCATAAATGGTGCCAAACGCTTGCAAATGCTCCCCTGAAAGGTTTTGCAATCGAAACAGAGGGCTTTTTATCACAGGAGAAGAAATCAGCCCTCAATAACTTAACTGGCGGGAAAAGATTTTTTTCAGCAAAAATCTGACATTTGGCAAATCACTCAAAAATGGTGCCAAAGGCATGCCAATGCTCCCCTGAAAGCTTTGGCAGTCAAAACAGAAGGCTTTTTATCAAAGGAGAAGAAATCAGCCCTCAATAACTTAACTGGCGGAAAAAGATTTTTTTCAGCAAAAATCTGACTTTTGGCAAATCACTCAAAAAGGGTGCCAAACGCATGCAAATGCTCCCCTGAAAGGTTTTGCATTCGAAACAAAAGGCTTTTTATCACAGGAGAAGAAATCAGCCCTCAACAACTTAACCGGCGGAAAAAGATTTTTTTGAAAAAATCCCTAAGCCCCGGGGTCACAATTTCAGCAAAAATCTGACTTTTGGCAAATCACTCATAAATGGTGCCAAACGCTTGCAAATGCTCCCCTGAAAGGTTTTGCAATCGAAACAGAGGGCTTTTTATCACAGGAGAAGAAATCAGCCCTCAATAACTTAACTGGCGGGAAAAGATTTTTTTCAGCAAAAATCTGACATTTGGCAAATCACTCAAAAATGGTGCCAAAGGCATGCCAATGCTCCCCTGAAAGCTTTGGCAGTCAAAACAGAAGGCTTTTTATCAAAGGAGAAGAAATCAGCCCTCAATAACTTAACTGGCGGAAAAAGATTTTTTTCAGCAAAAATCTGACTTTTGGCAAATCACTCAAAAAGGGTGCCAAACGCATGCAAATGCTCCCCTGAAAGGTTTTGCATTCGAAACAAAAGGCTTTTTATCACAGGAGAAGAAATCAGCCCTCGACAACTTAACCGGCGGAAAAAGATTTTTTTGAAAAAATCCCTAAGCCCCGGGGTCACAATTTCAGCAAAAATCTGACTTTTGGCAAATCACTCAAAAATGGTGCCAAACGCTTGGAAATGCTCCCCTGAAAGGTTTGGCAGTCGAAACAGAGGGCTTTTTATCACAGGAGAAGAAATCAGCCCTCGACAACTTAACCGGTGGAAAAAGATTTTTTTGAAAAAATCCCTAAGCCCCGGGGTCACAATTTCAGCAAAAATCTGACTTTTGGCAAATCACTCAAAAATGGTGCCAAACGCTTGCAAATGCTGCCCTGAAAGGTTTGGCAGTCGAAACAGAGGGCTTTTTATCACAGGACAAGAAATCAGCCCTCAACAACTTAACCGTCGGACAAAGTTTTTCTGAAAAAATCACTAAGCCCCGGGGTCACAATTTCAGCAAAAATCTGACTTTTGGCAATTCACTAAAAAATGTTGCCAACCGGTTGCAAATGCTCCCCTGAAATATTTGGCAGTCGAAACAGAAGGCTTTTTATCACAGGAGAAGAAATCAGCCCTCAATAACATAACTGGCGGAAAAAGATTTTTTTCAGCAAAAATCTGACTTTTGCCAATTCACTCAAAAATGGTGCCAAACGCTTGCAAATGCTCCCTTGAAAGGTTTTGCAGTCGAAACAGAAGGCTTTTTATCACTGGAGAAGAAATCAGCCCTCGACAACTTAACTGGCGGAAAAAGATTTTTTTGAAAAAATCCCTAAGCCCCGGGGTCACAATTTCAGCAAAAATCTGACTTTTGGCAAATCACTCAAAAATGGTGCCAACCGGTTGCAAATGCTCCCCTGAAAGCTTTGGCAGTCATAACAGAAGGCTTTTTATCACAGGAGAAGAAATCAGCCCTCAACAACTTAACCGGTGGAAAAAGATTTTTTTGAAAAAATCCCTAAGCCCCGGGGTCACAATTTCAGCAAAAATCTGACTTTTGGCAAATCACTCAAAAATGGTGCCAAACGCTTGCAAATGATCCCCTGAAAGGTTTTGCAGTCGAAACAGAGGGCTTTTTATCACAGGAGAAGAAATCAGCCCTCGACAACTTAACCGGTGGAAAAAGATTTTTTTTGAAAAAATCCCTAAGCCCCGGGGTCACAATTTCAGCAAAAATCTGACTTTGGCAATTCACTCAAAATGCCCTGAAAGGTATGGCAGTCGAAACAGAGGGCTTTTTATCACAGGACAAGAAATCAGCCCTCAACAACTTAACCGTCGGACAAAGTTTTTTTAAAAAAATCCCTAAGCCCCGGGGTCACAATTTCAGCAAAAATCTGACTTTTGGCAAATCACTCAAAAATGGTGCCAAAGGCATGCAAATGCTCCCCTGAACGGTTTGGCAGTCGAAAAAGAGGGCTTTTTATCACAGGACAAGAAATCAGCCTTCAACAACTTAACCGGCGGACAAAGTTTTTTTGAAAAAATCCCTAAGCCCCGGGGTCACAATTTCAGAAAAAATTTGACTTTTGGCAAATCACTCAAAAATGGTGCCAACCGGTTGCAAATGCTCCCCTGAAATCTTTGGCAGTCGAAACAGAAGGCTTTTTATCACAGGAGAAGAAATCAGCCCTCAATAACTTAACTGGCGGAAAAAGATTTTTTTCAGCAAAAATCTGACTTTTGGCAAATCACTCAAAAATGGTGCCAAACGCTTGGAAATGCTCCCCTGAAAGGTTTGGCAGTCGAAACAGAGGGCTTTTTATCACAGGAGAAGAAATCAGCCCTCGACAACTTAACCGGTGGAAAAAGATTTTTTTGAAAAAATCCCTAAGCCCCGGGGTCACAATTTCAGCAAAAATCTGACTTTTGGCAAATCACTCAAAAATGGTGCCAAACGCTTGCAAATGCTGCCCTGAAAGGTTTGGCAGTCGAAACAGAGGGCTTTTTATCACAGGACAAGAAATCAGCCCTCAACAACTTAACCGTCGGACAAAGTTTTTCTGAAAAAATCACTAAGCCCCGGGGTCACAATTTCAGCAAAAATCTGACTTTTGGCAATTCACTAAAAAATGTTGCCAACCGGTTGCAAATGCTCCCCTGAAATATTTGGCAGTCGAAACAGAAGGCTTTTTATCACAGGAGAAGAAATCAGCCCTCAATAACATAACTGGCGGAAAAAGATTTTTTTCAGCAAAAATCTGACTTTTGCCAATTCACTCAAAAATGGTGCCAAACGCTTGCAAATGCTCCCTTGAAAGGTTTTGCAGTCGAAACAGAAGGCTTTTTATCACTGGAGAAGAAATCAGCCCTCGACAACTTAACTGGCGGAAAAAGATTTTTTTGAAAAAATCCCTAAGCCCCGGGGTCACAATTTCAGCAAAAATCTGACTTTTGGCAAATCACTCAAAAATGGTGCCAAACGCTTGCAAATGATCCCCTGAAAGGTTTTGCAGTCGAAACAAAAGGCTTTTTATCACAGGAGAAGAAATCAGCCCTCGACAACTTAACCGGCGGAAAAAGATTTTTTTGAAAAAATCCCTAAGCCCCGGGGTCACAATTTCAGCAAAAATCTGACTTTTGGCAATTCACTCAAAAATGGTGCCAACCGGTTGCAAATGCTCCCCTGAAAGCTTTGGCAGTCATAACAGAAGGCTTTTTATCACAGGAGAAGAAATCAGCCCTCAACAACTTAACCGGTGGAAAAAGATTTTTTTGAAAAAATCCCTAAGCCCCGGGGTCACAATTTCAGCAAAAATCTGACTTTTGGCAAATCACTCAAAAATGGTGCCAAACGCTTGCAAATGATCCCCTGAAAGGTTTTGCAGTCGAAACAGAGGGCTTTTTATCACAGGAGAAGAAATCAGCCCTCGACAACTTAACCGGTGGAAAAAGATTTTTTTTGAAAAAATCCCTAAGCCCCGGGGTCACAATTTCAGCAAAAATCTGACTTTGGCAATTCACTCAAAATGCCCTGAAAGGTATGGCAGTCGAAACAGAGGGCTTTTTATCACAGGACAAGAAATCAGCCCTCAACAACTTAACCGTCGGACAAAGTTTTTTTAAAAAAATCCCTAAGCCCCGGGGTCACAATTTCAGCAAAAATCTGACTTTTGGCAAATCACTCAAAAATGGTGCCAACCGGTTGCAAATGCTCCCCTGAAATCTTTGGCAGTCGAAACAGAAGGCTTTTTATCACAGGAGAAGAAATCAGCCCTCAATAACTTAACTGGCGGAAAAAGATTTTTTTCAGCAAAAATCTGACTTTTGGCAAATCACTCAAAAATGGTGCCAAAGGCATGCAAATGCTCCCCTGAACGGTTTGGCAGTCGAAAAAGAGGGCTTTTTATCACAGGACAAGAAATCAGCCTTCAACAACTTAACCGGCGGACAAAGTTTTTTTGAAAAAATCCCTAAGCCCCGGGGTCACAATTTCAGCAAAAATCTGACTTTTGGCAAATCACTCAAAAATGGTGCCAACCGGTTGCAAATGCTCCCCTGAAATCTTTGGCAGTCGAAACAGAAGGCTTTTTATCACAGGAGAAGAAATCAGCCCTCAATAACTTAACTGGCGGAAAAAGATTTTTTTCAGCAAAAATCTGACTTTTGGCAAATCACTCAAAAATGGTGCCAAACGCTTGCAAATGCTCCCCTGAAAGGTTTGGCAGTCGAAACAGAGGGCTTTTTATCACAGGACAAGAAATCAGCCCTCAACAACTTAACCGTCGGACAAAGTTTTTCTGAAAAAATCCCTAAGCCCCGGGGTCACAATTTCAGCAAAAATCTGACTTTTGGCAAATCACTCAAAAATGGTGCCAAACGCTTGCAAATGCTGCCCTGAAAGGTTTGGCAGTCGAAACAGAGGGCTTTTTATCACAGGACAAGAAATCAGCCCTCAAAAACTTAACCGTCGGACAAAGTTTTTCTGAAAAAATCACTAAGCCCCGGGGTCACAATTTCAGCAAAAATCTGACTTTTGGCAATTCACTAAAAAATGTTGCCAACCGGTTGCAAATGCTCCCCTGAAATATTTGGCAGTCGAAACAGAAGGCTTTTTATCACAGGAGAAGAAATCAGCCCTCAATAACATAACTGGCGGAAAAAGATTTTTTTCAGCAAAAATCTGACTTTTGCCAATTCACTCAAAAATGGTGCCAAACGCTTGCAAATGCTCCCTTGAAAGGTTTTGCAGTCGAAACAGAAGGCTTTTTATCACTGGAGAAGAAATCAGCCCTCGACAACTTAACTGGCGGAAAAAGATTTTTTTGAAAAAATCCCTAAGCCCCGGGGTCACAATTTCAGCAAAAATCTGACTTTTGGCAAATCACTCAAAAATGGTGCCAAACGCTTGCAAATGATCCCCTGAAAGGTTTTGCAGTCGAAACAGAAGGCTTTTTATCACAGGAGAAGAAATCAGCCCTCGACAACTTAACCGGCGGAAAAAGATTTTTTTGAAAAAATCCCTAAGCCCCGGGGTCACAATTTCAGCAAAAATCTGACTTTTGGCAATTCACTCAAAAATGGTGCCAACCGGTTGCAAATGCTCCCCTGAAAGCTTTGGCAGTCATAACAGAAGGCTTTTTATCACAGGAGAAGAAATCAGCCCTCAACAACTTAACCGGTGGAAAAAGATTTTTTTGAAAAAATCCCTAAGCCCCGGGGTCACAATTTCAGCAAAAATCTGACTTTTGGCAAATCACTCAAAAATGGTGCCAAACGCTTGCAAATGATCCCCTGAAAGGTTTTGCAGTCGAAACAGAGGGCTTTTTATCACAGGAGAAGAAATCAGCCCTCGACAACTTAACCGGTGGAAAAAGATTTTTTTTGAAAAAATCCCTAAGCCCCGGGGTCACAATTTCAGCAAAAATCTGACTTTGGCAATTCACTCAAAATGCCCTGAAAGGTATGGCAGTCGAAACAGAGGGCTTTTTATCACAGGACAAGAAATCAGCCCTCAACAACTTAACCGTCGGACAAAGTTTTTTTAAAAAAATCCCTAAGCCCCGGGGTCACAATTTCAGCAAAAATCTGACTTTTGGCAAATCACTCAAAAATGGTGCCAACCGGTTGCAAATGCTCCCCTGAAATCTTTGGCAGTCGAAACAGAAGGCTTTTTATCACAGGAGAAGAAATCAGCCCTCAATAACTTAACTGGCGGAAAAAGATTTTTTTCAGCAAAAATCTGACTTTTGGCAAATCACTCAAAAATGGTGCCAAAGGCATGCAAATGCTCCCCTGAACGGTTTGGCAGTCGAAAAAGAGGGCTTTTTATCACAGGACAAGAAATCAGCCTTCAACAACTTAACCGGCGGACAAAGTTTTTTTGAAAAAATCCCTAAGCCCCGGGGTCACAATTTCAGCAAAAATCTGACTTTTGGCAAATCACTCAAAAATGGTGCCAAACGCTTGCAAATGCTCCCCTGAAAGGTTTGGCAGTCGAAACAGAGGGCTTTTTATCACAGGACAAGAAATCAGCCCTCAACAACTTAACCGTCGGACAAAGTTTTTCTGAAAAAATCCCTAAGCCCCGGGGTCACAATTTCAGCAAAAATCTGACTTTTGGCAATTCACTCAAAAATGGTGCCAAACGCTTGCAAATGCTCCCCTGAAAGGTTTGGCAGTCGAAACAGAGGGCTTTTTATCACAGGACAAGAAATCAGCCCTCAACAACTTAACCGTCGGACAAAGTTTTTCTGAAAAAATCCCTAAGTCCCGGGGTCACAATTTCAGCAAAAATCTGACTTTTGGCAATTCACTCAAAAATGGTGCCAACCAGTTGCAAATGCTCCCCTGAAATCTTTGGTAGTCGAAACAGAAGGCTTTTTATCACAGGAGAAGAAATCAGCACTCAATAACTTAACTGGCGGAAAAAGATTTTTTTCAACAAAAATCTGACTTTTGCCAATTCACTCAAAAATGGTGCCAAACGCTTGCAAATTCTCCCCTGAAAGGTTTTGCATTCGAAACAGAAGGCTTTTTATCACAGGAGAAGAAATCAGCCCTCGACAACTTGACCGGCGGAAAAAGATTTTTTTGAAAAAATCCCTAAGCCCCGGGGTCACAATTTCAGCAAAAATCTGACTTTTGGCAAATCACTCAAAAACGGTGCCAAACGCTTGCAAATGCTCCCCTGAAAGGTTTGGCAATCGAAACAGAGGGCTTTTTATCACAGGAGAAGAAATCAGCCCTCGACAACTTAACCGGTGGAAAAAGATTTTTTTTGAAAAAATCCCTAAGCCCCGGGGTCACAATTTCAGCAAAAATCTGACTTTTGGCAAATCACTCAAAAATGGTGCCAAACGCTTCCAAATGATCCCCTGAAAGGTTTTGCAGTCGAAACAGAAGGCTTTTTATCACAGGAGAAGAAATCAACCCTCAACAACTTAAGCGGCGGAAAAAGATTTTTTTGAAAAAATCCCTAAGCCCCGGGGTCACAATTTCAGCAAAAATCTGACTTTTGGCAATTCACTCAAAAATGGTGCCAACCGGTTGCAAATGCTCCCCTGAAAGCTTTGGCGGTCGAAACAGAAAGCTTTTTATCACAGGAGAAGAAATCAGCCCTCAATAACTTAACTGGCGGAAAAAGATTTTTTTCAGCAAAAATCTGACTTTTGGCAAATCACTCAAAAATGGTGCCAAACGCATGCAAATGCTCCCCTGAAAGGTTTTGCAGTCGAAACAGAAGGCTTTTTATCACAGGAGAAGAAATCAGCCCTCGACAACTTAACCGGCGGAAAAAGATTTTTTTGAAAAAATCCCTAAGCTCCGGGGTCACAATTTCAGCAAAAATCTGACTTTTGGCAAATCACTCAAAAATGGTGCCAAACGCTTGCAAATGATCCCCTGAGAGGTTTTGCAGTCGAAACAGAAGGCTTTTTATCACAGGAGAAGAAATCAGCCCTCAACAACTTAACCGGCGGAAAAAGATTTTTTTGAAAAAATCCCTAAGCCCCGGGGTCACAATTTCAGCAAAAATCTGACTTTTGGCAAATCACTCAAAAATGGTGCCAAACGCTTCCAAATGATCCCCTGAAAGGTTTTGCAGTCGAAACAGAAGGCTTTTTATCACAGGAGAAGAAATCAACCCTCAACAACTTAAGCGGCGGAAAAAGATTTTTTTGAAAAAATCCCTAAGCCCCGGGGTCACAATTTCAGCAAAAATCTGACTTTTGGCAATTCACTCAAAAATGGTGCCAACCGGTTGCAAATGCTCCCCTGAAAGCTTTGGCGGTCGAAACAGAAAGCTTTTTATCCCAGGAGAAGAAATCAGCCCTCAATAACTTAACTGGCGGAAAAAGATTTTTTTCAGCAAAAATCTGACTTTTGGCAAATCACTCAAAAATGGTGCCAAACGCATGCAAATGCTCCCCTGAAAGGTTTTGCAGTCGAAACAGAAGGCTTTTTATCACAGGAGAAGAAATCAGCCCTCGACAACTTAACCGGCGGAAAAAGATTTTTTTGAAAAAATCCCTAAGCTCCGGGGTCACAATTTCAGCAAAAATCTGACTTTTGGCAAATCACTCAAAAATGGTGCCAAACGCTTGCAAATGATCCCCTGAAAGGTTTTGCAGTCGAAACAGAAGGCTTTTTATCACAGGAGAAGAAATCAGCCCTCAACAACTTAACCGTCGGACAAAGTTTTTTTGAAAAAATCCCTAAGCCCCGGGGTCACAATTTCAGCAAAAATCTGACTTTTGGCAATTCACTCAAAAATGGTGCCAACCGGTTGCAAATGCTCCCCTGAAAGCTTTGGCGGTCGAAACAGAAAGCTTTTTATCCCAGGAGAAGAAATCAGCCCTCAATAACTTAACTGGCGGAAAAAGATTTTTTTCAGCAAAAATCTGACTTTTGGCAAATCACTCAAAAATGGTGCCAAACGCATGCAAATGCTCCCCTGAAAGGTTTTGCAGTCGAAACAGAAGGCTTTTTATCACAGGAGAAGAAATCAGCCCTCGACAACTTAACCGGCGGAAAAAGATTTTTTTGAAAAAATCCCTAAGCTCCGGGGTCACAATTTCAGCAAAAATCTGACTTTTGGCAAATCACTCAAAAATGGTGCCAAACGCTTGCAAATGATCCCCTGAAAGGTTTTGCAGTCGAAACAGAAGGCTTTTTATCACAGGAGAAGAAATCAGCCCTCAACAACTTAACCGTCGGACAAAGTTTTTTTGAAAAAATCCCTAAGCCCCGGGGTCACAATTTCAGCAAAAATCTGACTTTTGGCAAATCACTCAAAAATGGTGCCAACCGGTTGCAAATGCTCCCCTGAAATCTTTGGCGGTCGAAACAGAAGGCTTTTTATCACAGGAGAAGAAATCAGCCCTCAATAACTTACCTGGCGGAAAAAGATTTTTTTCAGCAAAAATCTGACTTTTGGCAAATCACTCAAAAATGGTGCCAAACGCTTGCAAATGCTCCCCTGAAAGGTTTGGCAGTCGAAACAGAGGGCTTTTTATCACAGGACAAGAAATCAGCCCTCAACAACTTAACCGTCGGACAAAGTTTTTCTGAAAAAATCCCTAAGCCCCGGGGTCACAATTTCAGCAAAAATCTGACTTTTGGCAATTCACTCAAAAATGGTGCCAAACGCTTGCAAATGCTCCCCTGAAAGGTTTGGCAGTCGAAACAGAGGGCTTTTTATCACAGGACAAGAAATCAGCCCTCAACAACTTAACCGTCGGACAAAGTTTTTCTGAAAAAATCCCTAAGCCCCGGGGTCACAATTTCAGCAAAAATCTGACTTTTGGCAATTCACTCAAAAATGGTGCCAACCAGTTGCAAATGCTCCCCTGAAATCTTTGGTAGTCGAAACAGAAGGCTTTTTATCACAGGAGAAGAAATCAGCACTCAATAACTTAACTGGCGGAAAAAGATTTTTTTCAACAAAAATCTGACTTTTGCCAATTCACTCAAAAATGGTGCCAAACGCATGCAAATGCTCCCCTGAAAGGTTTTGCAGTCGAAACAGAAGGCTTTTTATCACAGGAGAAGAAATCAGCCCTCAAAAATTTAACCGGCGGAAAAAGATTTTTTTGAAAAAATCCCTAAGCTCCGGGGTCACAATTTCAGCAAAAATCTGACTTTTGGCAATTCACTCAAAAATGGTGCCAACCGGTTGCAAATGCTCCCCTGAAAGCTTTGGCAGTCAAAACAGAAGGCTTTTTATCACAGGACAAGAAATCAGCCTTCAACAACTTAACCGGCGGACAAAATTTTTTTGAAAAAATCCCTAAACCCCGGGGTCACAATTTCAGCAAAAATCTGACTTTTGGCAATTCACTCAAAAATGGTGCCAACCGGTTGCAAATGCTCCCCTGAAATCTTTGGCAGTCGAAACAGAAGGCTTTTTATCACAGGAGAAGAAATCAGCCCTCAATAACATAACTGGCGGAAAAAGATTTTTTTCAGCAAAAATCTGACTTTTGGCAATTCACTCAAAAATGGTGCCAAACGCTTGCAAATGCTCCCATGAAAGGTTTTGCATTCAAAACAAAAGGCTTTTTATCGCAGGAGAAGAAATCAGCCCTCGACAACTTAACCGGCGGAAAAAGATTTTTTTGAAAAAATCCCTAAGCCCCAGGGTCACAATGTCAGCAAAAATCTGACTTTTGGCAAATCACTAAAAAATGGTGCCAAACGCTTAAAAATGCTCCCCTGAAAGCTTTGGCAGTCAAAACAGAAGGCTTTTTATCACAGGAGAAGAAATCAGCCCTCAATAACTTAACTGGCGGAAAAAGATTTTTTTCAGCAAAAATCTGACTTTTGGCAAATCACTCAAAAATGGTGCCAAACGCTTGCAAATGCTCCCCTGAAAGGTTTGGCAGTCGAAACAGAGGGCTTTTTATCACAGGACAAGAAATCAGCCCTCAACAACTTAACCGTCGGACAAAGTTTTTCTGAAAAAATCCCTAAGCCCCGGGGTCACAATTTCAGCAAAAATCTGACTTTTGGCAATTCACTCAAAAATGGTGCCAAACGCTTGCAAATTCTCCCCTGAAAGGTTTTGCATTCGAAACAAAAGGCTTTTTATCACAGGAGAAGAAATCAGCCCTTGACACCTTGACCGGCGGAAAAAGATTTTTTTGAAAAAATCCCTAAGCCCCGGGGTCACAATTTCAGCAAAAATCTGACTTTTGGCAAATCACTCAAAAACGGTGCCAAACGCTTGCAAATGCTCCCCTGAAAGGTTTGGCAGTCGAAACAGAGGGCTTTTTATCACAGGAGAAGAAATCAGCCCTCGACAACTTAACCGGTGGAAAAAGATTTTTTTTGAAAAAATCCCTAAGCCCCGGGGTCACAATTTCAGCAAAAATCTGACTTTTGGCAAATCACTCAAAAATGGTGCCAAACGCTTCCAAATGATCCCCTGAAAGGTTTTGCAGTCGAAACAGAAGGCTTTTTATCACAGGAGAAGAAATCAACCCTCAACAACTTAAGCGGCGGAAAAAGATTTTTTTGAAAAAATCCCTAAGCCCCGGGGTCACAATTTCAGCAAAAATCTGACTTTTGGCAATTCACTCAAAAATGGTGCCAACCGGTTGCAAATGCTCCCCTGAAAGCTTTGGCGGTCGAAACAGAAAGCTTTTTATCACAGGAGAAGAAATCAGCCCTCAATAACTTAACTGGCGGAAAAAGATTTTTTTCAGCAAAAATCTGACTTTTGGCAAATCACTCAAAAATGGTGCCAAACGCATGCAAATGCTCCCCTGAAAGGTTTTGCAGTCGAAACAGAAGGCTTTTTATCACAGGAGAAGAAATCAGCCCTCGACAACTTAACCGGCGGAAAAAGATTTTTTTGAAAAAATCCCTAAGCTCCGGGGTCACAATTTCAGCAAAAATCTGACTTTTGGCAAATCACTCAAAAATGGTGCCAAACGCTTGCAAATGATCCCCTGAAAGGTTTTGCAGTCGAAACAGAAGGCTTTTTATCACAGGAGAAGAAATCAGCCCTCAACAACTTAACCGGCGGAAAAAGATTTTTTTGAAAAAATCCCTAAGCCCCGGGGTCACAATTTCAGCAAAAATCTGGCTTTTGGCAAATCACTCAAAAATGGTGCAAAACGCTTGCAAATGCTCCCCTGAAAGCTTTGGCGGTCGAAACAGAAAGCTTTTTATCACAGGAGAAGAAATCAGCCCTCAATAACTTAACTGGCGGAAAAAGATTTTTTTCAGCAAAAATCTGACTTTTGGCAAATCACTCAAAAATGGTGCCAAACGCATGCAAATGCTCCCCTGAAAGGTTTTGCAGTCGAAACAGAAGGCTTTTTATCACAGGAGAAGAAATCAGCCCTCGACAACTTAACCTGCGGAAAAAGATTTTTTTGAAAAAATCCCTAAGCTCCGGGGTCACAATTTCAGCAAAAATCTGACTTTTGGCAAATCACTCAAAAATGGTGCCAAACGCTTGCAAATGATCCCCTGAAAGGTTTTGCAGTCGAAACAGAAGGCTTTTTATCACAGGAGAAGAAATCAGCCCTCAACAACTTAACCGGCGGAAAAAGATTTTTTTGAAAAAATCCCTAAGCCCCGGGGTCACAATTTCAGCAAAAATCTGGCTTTTGGCAAATCACTCAAAAATGGTGCAAAACGCTTGCAAATGCTCCCCTGAAAGGTTTGGCAGTCGAAACAGAGGGCTTTTTATCACAGGAGAAGAAATCAGCCCTCAATAACTTACCTGGCGGAAAAAGATTTTTTTCAGCAA
Source organism: Podarcis filfolensis (assembly GCF_964270895.1). NCBI lineage: Eukaryota > Metazoa > Chordata > Lepidosauria > Squamata > Lacertidae > Podarcis > Podarcis filfolensis. The sequence continues at coordinate 16,705,051 of NC_139610.1, forward strand.
AAATCTGACTTTTGGCAAATCACTCAAAAATGGTGCCAAACGCTTGCAAATGCTCCCCTGAAAGGTTTGGCAGTCGAAACAGAGGGCTTTTTATCACAGGACAAGAAATCAGCCCTCAACAACTTAACCGTCGGACAAAGTTTTTCTGAAAAAATCCCTAAGCCCCGGGGTCACAATTTCAGCAAAAATCTGACTTTTGGCAATTCACTCAAAAATGGTGCCAAACGCTTGCAAATGCTCCCCTGAAAGGTTTGGCAGTCGAAACAGAGGGCTTTTTATCACAGGACAAGAAATCAGCCCTCAACAACTTAACCGTCGGACAAAGTTTTTCTGAAAAAATCCCTAAGCCCCGGGGTCACAATTTCAGCAAAAATCTGACTTTTGGCAATTCACTCAAAAATGGTGCCAACCAGTTGCAAATGCTCCCCTGAAATCTTTGGTAGTCGAAACAGAAGGCTTTTTATCACAGGAGAAGAAATCAGCACTCAATAACTTAACTGGCGGAAAAAGATTTTTTTCAACAAAAATCTGACTTTTGCCAATTCACTCAAAAATGGTGCCAAACGCTTGCAAATTCTCCCCTGAAAGGTTTTGCATTCGAAACAAAAGGCTTTTTATCACAGGAGAAGAAATCAGCCCTTGACAACTTAACCGGCGGAAAAAGATTTTTTTGAAAAAATCCCTAAGCTCCGGGGTCACAATTTCAGCAAAAATCTGACTTTTGGCAAATCACTCAAAAATGGTGCCAAACGCTTGCAAATGATCCCCTGAAAGGTTTGGCAGTCGAAACAGAGGGCTTTTTATCACAGGAGAAGAAATCAGCCCTCAACAACTTTACCGTCGGACAAAGTTTTTCTGAAAAAATCCCTAAGCCCCGGGGTCAAAATTTCAGCAAAAATCAGACTTTTGGCAATTCACTCAAAAATAGTGCCAACCGGTTGCAAATGCTCGCCTGAAAGCTTTGGCAGTCAAAACAGAAGGCTTTTTATCACAGGAGAAGAAATCAGCCCTCAATAACTTACCTGGCGGAAAAAGATTTTTTTCAGCAAAAATCTGACTTTTGGCAAATCACTCAAAAATGGTGCCAAACGCTTGCAAATGCTCCCCTGAAAGGTTTGGCAGTCGAAACAGAGGGCTTTTTATCACAGGACAAGAAATCAGCCCTCAACAACTTAACCGTCGGACAAAGTTTTTCTGAAAAAATCCCTAAGCCCCGGAGTCAAAATTTCAGCAAAAATCTGACTTTTGGCAATTCACTCAAAAATGGTGCCAACCGGTTGCAAATGCTCCGCTGAAAGGTTTTGCATTCGAAACAAAAGGCTTTTTATCACAGGAGAAGAAATCAGCCCTCGACAACTTAACCGGCGGAAAAAGATTTTTTTGAAAAAATCCCTAAGCCCCGGGGTCACAATTTCAGCAAAAATCTGACTTTTGGCAAATCACTCAAAAATGGTGTCAAACGCTTGCAAATGCTCCCCTGAAAGGTTTGGCAGTCGAAACAAAGGGCTTTTTATCACAGGACAGGAAATCAGCCCTCAACAACTTAACCGTCGGACAAAGTTTTTCTGAAAAAATCCCTAAGCCCCGGGGTCACAATTTCAGCAAAAATCTGACTTTTGGCAATTCATTCAAAAATGGTGCCAACTGGTTGCAAATGCTCCCCTGAAAGCTTTGGCAGTCAAAACAGAAGGCTTTTTATCACAGGAGAAGAAATCAGCCCTCAATAACTTAACTGGCGGAAAAAGATTTTTTTCAGCAAAAATCTGACTTTTGGCAAATCACTCAAAAATGGTGCCAAAGGCATGCAAATGCTCACCTGAACGGTTTGGCAGTCGAAAAAGAGGGCTTTTTATCACAGGACAAGAAATCAGCCTTCAACAACTTAACCGGCGGACAAAGTTTTTTTGAAAAAATCCCTAAGCCCCGGGGTCACAATTTCAGCAAAAATCTGAGTTTTGGCAAATCACTCAAAAATGGTGCCAAACGCTTCCAAATGATCCCCTGAAAGGTTTTGCAGTCGAAACAGAAAGCTTTTTATCACAGGAGAAGAAATCAGCCCTCAATAACTTAACTGGCGGAAAAAGATTTTTTTCAGCAAAAATCTGACTTTTGGCAAATCACTCAAAAATGGTGCCAAACGCATGCAAATGCTCCCCTGAAAGGTTTGGCAGTCGAAACAGAAGGCTTTTTATCACAGGAGAAGAAATCAGCCCTCAAAAATTTAACCGGCGGAAAAAGATTTTTTTGAAAAAATCCCTAAGCTCCGGGGTCACAATTTCAGCAAAAATCTGACTTTTGGAAATTCACTCAAAAATGGTGCCAACCGGTTGCAAATGCTCCCCTGAAATCTTTGGCAGTCGAAACAGAAGGCTTTTTATCACAGGAGAAGAAATCAGCCCTCAATAACATAACTGGCGGAAAAAGATTTTTTTCAGCAAAAATCTGACTTTTGCCAATTCACTCAAAAATGGTGCCAAACGCTTGCAAATGCTCCCATGAAAGGTTTTGCATTCAAAACAAAAGGCTTTTTATCGCAGGAGAAGAAATCAGCCCTCGACAACTTAACCGGCGGAAAAAGATTTTTTTGAAAAAATCCCTAAGCCCCAGGGTCACAATTTCAGCAAAAATCTGACTTTTGGCAAATCACTCAAAAATGGTGCCAAACGCTTGCAAATGCTCCCGTGAAAGGTTTGGCAGTCGAAACAGAGGGCTTTTTATCACAGGAGAAGAAATCAGCCCTCAACAACTTAACCGGTGAAAAAAGATTTTTTTGAAAAAATCCCTAAACCCCGGGGTCACAATTTCAGCAAAAATCTGACTTTTGGCAATTCACTCAAAAATGGTGCCAACCGGTTGCAAATGCTCCCCTGAAATCTTTGGCAGTCGAAACAGAAGGCTTTTTATCACAGGAGAAGAAATCAGCCCTCAATAACATAACTGGCGGAAAAAGATTTTTTTCAGCAAAAATCTGACTTTTGGCAATTCACTCAAAAATGGTGCCAAACGCTTGCAAATGCTCCCATGAAAGGTTTTGCATTCAAAACAAAAGGCTTTTTATCGCAGGAGAAGAAATCAGCCCTCGACAACTTAACCGGCGGAAAAAGATTTTTTTGAAAAAATCCCTAAGCCCCAGGGTCACAATGTCAGCAAAAATCTGACTTTTGGCAAATCACTAAAAAATGGTGCCAAACGCTTAAAAATGCTCCCCTGAAAGCTTTGGCAGTCAAAACAGAAGGCTTTTTATCACAGGAGAAGAAATCAGCCCTCAATAACTTAACTGGCGGAAAAAGATTTTTTTCAGCAAAAATCTGACTTTTGGCAAATCACTCAAAAATGGTGCCAAACGCTTGCAAATGCTCCCCTGAAAGGTTTGGCAGTCGAAACAGAGGGCTTTTTATCACAGGACAAGAAATCAGCCCTCAACAACTTAACCGTCGGACAAAGTTTTTCTGAAAAAATCCCTAAGCCCCGGGGTCACAATTTCAGCAAAAATCTGACTTTTGGCAATTCACTCAAAAATGGTGCCAAACGCTTGCAAATTCTCCCCTGAAAGGTTTTGCATTCGAAACAAAAGGCTTTTTATCACAGGAGAAGAAATCAGCCCTTGACACCTTGACCGGCGGAAAAAGATTTTTTTGAAAAAATCCCTAAGCCCCGGGGTCACAATTTCAGCAAAAATCTGACTTTTGGCAAATCACTCAAAAACGGTGCCAAACGCTTGCAAATGCTCCCCTGAAAGGTTTGGCAGTCGAAACAGAGGGCTTTTTATCACAGGAGAAGAAATCAGCCCTCGACAACTTAACCGGTGGAAAAAGATTTTTTTTGAAAAAATCCCTAAGCCCCGGGGTCACAATTTCAGCAAAAATCTGACTTTTGGCAAATCACTCAAAAATGGTGCCAAACGCTTCCAAATGATCCCCTGAAAGGTTTTGCAGTCGAAACAGAAGGCTTTTTATCACAGGAGAAGAAATCAACCCTCAACAACTTAAGCGGCGGAAAAAGATTTTTTTGAAAAAATCCCTAAGCCCCGGGGTCACAATTTCAGCAAAAATCTGACTTTTGGCAATTCACTCAAAAATGGTGCCAACCGGTTGCAAATGCTCCCCTGAAAGCTTTGGCGGTCGAAACAGAAAGCTTTTTATCACAGGAGAAGAAATCAGCCCTCAATAACTTAACTGGCGGAAAAAGATTTTTTTCAGCAAAAATCTGACTTTTGGCAAATCACTCAAAAATGGTGCCAAACGCATGCAAATGCTCCCCTGAAAGGTTTTGCAGTCGAAACAGAAGGCTTTTTATCACAGGAGAAGAAATCAGCCCTCGACAACTTAACCGGCGGAAAAAGATTTTTTTGAAAAAATCCCTAAGCTCCGGGGTCACAATTTCAGCAAAAATCTGACTTTTGGCAAATCACTCAAAAATGGTGCCAAACGCTTGCAAATGATCCCCTGAAAGGTTTTGCAGTCGAAACAGAAGGCTTTTTATCACAGGAGAAGAAATCAGCCCTCAACAACTTAACCGGCGGAAAAAGATTTTTTTGAAAAAATCCCTAAGCCCCGGGGTCACAATTTCAGCAAAAATCTGGCTTTTGGCAAATCACTCAAAAATGGTGCAAAACGCTTGCAAATGCTCCCCTGAAAGCTTTGGCGGTCGAAACAGAAAGCTTTTTATCACAGGAGAAGAAATCAGCCCTCAATAACTTAACTGGCGGAAAAAGATTTTTTTCAGCAAAAATCTGACTTTTGGCAAATCACTCAAAAATGGTGCCAAACGCATGCAAATGCTCCCCTGAAAGGTTTTGCAGTCGAAACAGAAGGCTTTTTATCACAGGAGAAGAAATCAGCCCTCGACAACTTAACCTGCGGAAAAAGATTTTTTTGAAAAAATCCCTAAGCTCCGGGGTCACAATTTCAGCAAAAATCTGACTTTTGGCAAATCACTCAAAAATGGTGCCAAACGCTTGCAAATGATCCCCTGAAAGGTTTTGCAGTCGAAACAGAAGGCTTTTTATCACAGGAGAAGAAATCAGCCCTCAACAACTTAACCGGCGGAAAAAGATTTTTTTGAAAAAATCCCTAAGCCCCGGGGTCACAATTTCAGCAAAAATCTGGCTTTTGGCAAATCACTCAAAAATGGTGCAAAACGCTTGCAAATGCTCCCCTGAAAGGTTTGGCAGTCGAAACAGAGGGCTTTTTATCACAGGAGAAGAAATCAGCCCTCAATAACTTACCTGGCGGAAAAAGATTTTTTTCAGCAAAAATCTGACTTTTGGCAAATCACTCAAAAATGGTGCCAAACGCTTGCAAATGCTCCCCTGAAAGGTTTGGCAGTCGAAACAGAGGGCTTTTTATCACAGGACAAGAAATCAGCCCTCAACAACTTAACCGTCGGACAAAGTTTTTCTGAAAAAATCCCTAAGCCCCGGGGTCACAATTTCAGCAAAAATCTGACTTTTGGCAATTCACTCAAAAATGGTGCCAAACGCTTGCAAATGCTCCCCTGAAAGGTTTGGCAGTCGAAACAGAGGGCTTTTTATCACAGGACAAGAAATCAGCCCTCAACAACTTAACCGTCGGACAAAGTTTTTCTGAAAAAATCCCTAAGCCCCGGGGTCACAATTTCAGCAAAAATCTGACTTTTGGCAATTCACTCAAAAATGGTGCCAACCAGTTGCAAATGCTCCCCTGAAATCTTTGGTAGTCGAAACAGAAGGCTTTTTATCACAGGAGAAGAAATCAGCACTCAATAACTTAACTGGCGGAAAAAGATTTTTTTCAACAAAAATCTGACTTTTGCCAATTCACTCAAAAATGGTGCCAAACGCTTGCAAATTCTCCCCTGAAAGGTTTTGCATTCGAAACAAAAGGCTTTTTATCACAGGAGAAGAAATCAGCCCTTGACAACTTGACCGGCGGAAAAAGATTTTTTTGAAAAAATCCCTAAGCCCCGGGGTCACAATTTCAGCAAAAATCTGACTTTTGGCAAATCACTCAAAAACGGTGCCAAACGCTTGCAAATGCTCCCCTGAAAGGTTTGGCAGTCTAAACAGAGGGCTTTTTATCACAGGAGAAGAAATCAGCCCTCGACAACTTAACCGGTGGAAAAAGATTTTTTTTGAAAAAATCCCTAAGCCCCGGGGTCACAATTTCAGCAAAAATCTGACTTTTGGCAAATCACTCAAAAATGGTGCCAAACGCTTCCAAATGATCCCCTGAAAGGTTTTGCAGTCGAAACAGAAGGCTTTTTATCACAGGAGAAGAAATCAACCCTCAACAACTTAAGCGGCGGAAAAAGATTTTTTTGAAAAAATCCCTAAGCCCCGGGGTCACAATTTCAGCAAAAATCTGACTTTTGGCAATTCACTCAAAAATGGTGCCAACCGGTTGCAAATGCTCCCCTGAAAGCTTTGGCGGTCGAAACAGAAAGCTTTTTATCACAGGAGAAGAAATCAGCCCTCAATAACTTAACTGGCGGAAAAAGATTTTTTTCAGCAAAAATCTGACTTTTGGCAAATCACTCAAAAATGGTGCCAAACGCATGCAAATGCTCCCCTGAAAGGTTTTGCAGTCGAAACAGAAGGCTTTTTATCACAGGAGAAGAAATCAGCCCTCGACAACTTAACCGGCGGAAAAAGATTTTTTTGAAAAAATCCCTAAGCTCCGGGGTCACAATTTCAGCAAAAATCTGACTTTTGGCAAATCACTCAAAAATGGTGCCAAACGCTTGCAAATGATCCCCTGAAAGGTTTGGCAGTCGAAACAGAGGGCTTTTTATCACAGGAGAAGAAATCAGCCCTCAACAACTTTACCGTCGGACAAAGTTTTTCTGAAAAAATCCCTAAGCCCCGGGGTCAAAATTTCAGCAAAAATCAGACTTTTGGCAATTCACTCAAAAATAGTGCCAACCGGTTGCAAATGCTCGCCTGAAAGCTTTGGCAGTCAAAACAGAAGGCTTTTTATCACAGGAGAAGAAATCAGCCCTCAATAACTTACCTGGCGGAAAAAGATTTTTTTCAGCAAAAATCTGACTTTTGGCAAATCACTCAAAAATGGTGCCAAACGCTTGCAAATGCTCCCCTGAAAGGTTTGGCAGTCGAAACAGAGGGCTTTTTATCACAGGACAAGAAATCAGCCCTCAACAACTTAACCGTCGGACAAAGTTTTTCTGAAAAAATCCCTAAGCCCCGGAGTCAAAATTTCAGCAAAAATCTGACTTTTGGCAATTCACTCAAAAATGGTGCCAACCGGTTGCAAATGCTCCGCTGAAAGGTTTTGCATTCGAAACAAAAGGCTTTTTATCACAGGAGAAGAAATCAGCCCTCGACAACTTAACCGGCGGAAAAAGATTTTTTTGAAAAAATCCCTAAGCCCCGGGGTCACAATTTCAGCAAAAATCTGACTTTTGGCAAATCACTCAAAAATGGTGTCAAACGCTTGCAAATGCTCCCCTGAAAGGTTTGGCAGTCGAAACAAAGGGCTTTTTATCACAGGACAGGAAATCAGCCCTCAACAACTTAACCGTCGGACAAAGTTTTTCTGAAAAAATCCCTAAGCCCCGGGGTCACAATTTCAGCAAAAATCTGACTTTTGGCAATTCATTCAAAAATGGTGCCAACTGGTTGCAAATGCTCCCCTGAAAGCTTTGGCAGTCAAAACAGAAGGCTTTTTATCACAGGAGAAGAAATCAGCCCTCAATAACTTAACTGGCGGAAAAAGATTTTTTTCAGCAAAAATCTGACTTTTGGCAAATCACTCAAAAATGGTGCCAAAGGCATGCAAATGCTCACCTGAACGGTTTGGCAGTCGAAAAAGAGGGCTTTTTATCACAGGACAAGAAATCAGCCTTCAACAACTTAACCGGCGGACAAAGTTTTTTTGAAAAAATCCCTAAGCCCCGGGGTCACAATTTCAGCAAAAATCTGAGTTTTGGCAAATCACTCAAAAATGGTGCCAAACGCTTCCAAATGATCCCCTGAAAGGTTTTGCAGTCGAAACAGAAAGCTTTTTATCACAGGAGAAGAAATCAGCCCTCAATAACTTAACTGGCGGAAAAAGATTTTTTTCAGCAAAAATCTGACTTTTGGCAAATCACTCAAAAATGGTGCCAAACGCATGCAAATGCTCCCCTGAAAGGTTTGGCAGTCGAAACAGAAGGCTTTTTATCACAGGAGAAGAAATCAGCCCTCAAAAATTTAACCGGCGGAAAAAGATTTTTTTGAAAAAATCCCTAAGCTCCGGGGTCACAATTTCAGCAAAAATCTGACTTTTGGAAATTCACTCAAAAATGGTGCCAACCGGTTGCAAATGCTCCCCTGAAATCTTTGGCAGTCGAAACAGAAGGCTTTTTATCACAGGAGAAGAAATCAGCCCTCAATAACATAACTGGCGGAAAAAGATTTTTTTCAGCAAAAATCTGACTTTTGCCAATTCACTCAAAAATGGTGCCAAACGCTTGCAAATGCTCCCATGAAAGGTTTTGCATTCAAAACAAAAGGCTTTTTATCGCAGGAGAAGAAATCAGCCCTCGACAACTTAACCGGCGGAAAAAGATTTTTTTGAAAAAATCCCTAAGCCCCAGGGTCACAATTTCAGCAAAAATCTGACTTTTGGCAAATCACTCAAAAATGGTGCCAAACGCTTGCAAATGCTCCCGTGAAAGGTTTGGCAGTCGAAACAGAGGGCTTTTTATCACAGGAGAAGAAATCAGCCCTCAACAACTTAACCGGTGAAAAAAGATTTTTTTGAAAAAATCCCTAAGCCCCGGGGTCAAAATTTCAGCAAAAATCAGACTTTTGGCAATTCACTCAAAAATAGTGCCAACCGGTTGCAAATGCTCGCCTGAAAGCTTTGGCAGTCAAAAGAGAAGGCTTTTTATCACAGGAGAAGAAATCAGCCCTCAATAACTTAACTGGCGGAAAAAGATTTTTTTCAGCAAAAATCTGACTTTTGGCAAATCACTCAAAAATGGTGCCAAACGCTTGCAAATGCTCCCCTGAAAGGTTTGGCAGTCGAAACAGAGGGCTTTTTATCACAGGACAAGAAATCAGCCCTCGACAACTTAACCGGCGGAAAAAGATTTTTTTGAAAAAATCCCTAAGCTCCGGGGTCACAATTTCAGCAAACATCTGACTTTTGGCAATTCACTCAAAAATGGTGCCAAACGCATGCAAATGCTCCCCTGAAAGGTTTTGCAGTCGAAACAGAAGGCTTTTTATCACAGGACAAGAAATCAGCCTTCAACAACTTAACCGGCGGACAAAATTTTTTTGAAAAAATCCCTAAACCCCGGGGTCACAATTTCAGCAAAAATCTGACTTTTGGCAATTCACTCAAAAATGGTGCCAACCGGTTGCAAATGCTCCCCTGAAATCTTTGGCAGTCGAAACAGAAGGCTTTTTATCACAGGAGAAGAAATCAGCCCTCAATAACATAACTGGCGGAAAAAGATTTTTTTCAGCAAAAATCTGACTTTTGCCAATTCACTCAAAAATGGTGCCAAACGCTTGCAAATGCTCCCATGAAAGGTTTTGCATTCAAAACAAAAGGCTTTTTATCGCAGGAGAAGAAATCAGCCCTCGACAACTTAACCGGCGGAAAAAGATTTTTTTGAAAAAATCCCTAAGCCCCAGGGTCACAATTTCAGCAAAAATCTGACTTTTGGCAAATCACTCAAAAATGGTGCCAAACGCTTGCAAATGCTCCCGTGAAAGGTTTGGCAGTCGAAACAGAGGGCTTTTTATCACAGGAGAAGAAATCAGCCCTCAACAACTTAACCGGTGGAAAAAGATTTTTTTGAAAAAATCCCTAAGCCCCGGGGTCACAATTTCAGCAAAAATCTGACGTTGGGAATTCACTCAAAAATAGTGCCAACCGGTTGCAAATGCTCGCCTGAAAGCTTTGGCAGTCAAAACAGAAGGCTTTTTATCACAGGAGAAGAAATCAGCCCTCAATAACTTAACTGGCGGAAAAAGATTTTTTTCAGCAAAAATCTGACTTTTGGCAAATCACTCAAAAATGGTGCCAAACGCTTGCAAATGCTCCCCTGAAAGGTTTGGCAGTCGAAACAGAGGGCTTTTTATCACAGGACAAGAAATCAGCCTTCAACAACTTAACCGGCGGACAAAGTTTTTTTAAAAAAATCCCTAAGCTCCGGGGTCACAATTTCAGCAAAAATCTGACTTTTGGCAATTCACTCAAAAATGGTGCCAACCGGTTGCAAATGCTCCCCTGAAATCTTTGGCAGTCGAAACAGAAGGCTTTTTATCACAGGAGAAGAAATCAGCCCTCAATAACATAACTGGCGGAAAAAGATTTTTTTCAGCAAAAATCTGACTTTTGCCAATTCACTCAAAAATGGTGCCAAACGCTTGCAAATGCTCCCATGAAAGGTTTTGCATTCAAAACAAAAGGCTTTTTATTGCAGGAGAAGAAATCAGCCCTCGACAACTGAACCGGCGCAAAAAATTTTTTTTGAAAAAATCCCTAAGCCCCGGGGTCACAATTTCAGCAAAAATCTGACTTTTGGCAAATCACTCAAAAATGGTGCCAAACGCTTGCAAATGCTCCCCTGAAAGGTTTGGCAGTCGAAACAGAGGGCTTTTTATCACAGGACAAGAAATCAGCCCTCAACAACTTAACCGTCGGACAAAGTTTTTCTGAAAAAATCCCTAAGCCCCGGGGTCACAATTTCAGCAAAAATCTGACGTTGGGAATTCACTCAAAAATGGTGCCAACCGGTTGCAAATGCTCCCCTGAAAGCTTTGGCAGTCAAAACAGAAGGCTTTTTATCACGGGACAAGAAATCAGCCTTCAACAACTTAACCGGCGGACAAAGTTTTTTTGAAAAAATCCCTAAGCCCCGGGGTCAAAATTTCAGCAAAAATCTGACTTTTGGGAATTCACTCAAAAATGGTGCCAACCGGTTGCAAATGCTCCCCTGAAATCTTTGGCAGTCGAAACAGAAGGCTTTTTATCACAGGAGAAGAAATCAGCCCGCAATAACATAACTGGCGGAAAAAGATTTTTTTCAGCAAAAATCTGACTTTTGCCAATTCACTCAAAAATGGTGCCAAACGCTTGCAAATGCTCCCATGAAAGGTTTTGCATTCGAAACAAAAGGCTTTTTATCACAGGAGAAGAAATCAGCCCTCGACCACTTAACCGGCGGAAAAAGATTTTTTTTGAAAAAATCCCTAAGCCCCGGGGTCACAATTTCAGCAAAAATCTGACTTTTGGCAATTCAATCAAAAATGGTGCCAACCGGTTGCAAATGCTCCCCTGAAAACTTTGGCTGTCAAAACAGAATGCTTTTTATCACAGGAGAAGAAATCAGCCCTCAATAACTTAACTGGCGGAAAAAGATTTTTTTCAGCAAAAATCTGACTTTTGCCAATTCATTCAAAAATGGTGCCAAAGGCATGCAAATGCTCCCCTGAACGGTTTGGCAGTCGAAATAGAGGGCTTTTTATCACAGGACAAGAAATCAGCCTTCAACAACTTAACCGGCGGACAAAGTTTTTTTGAAAAAATCCCTAAGCCCCGGGGTCACAATTTCAGCAAAAATCTGACTTTTGGCAAATCACTAAAAAATGGTGCCAAACGCTTAAAAATGCTCCCCTGAAAGGTTTGGCAGTCGAAACAGAGGGCTTTTTATCACAGGACAAGAAATCAGCCCTCAACAACTTAACCGTCGGACAAAGTTTTTCTGAAAAAATCCCTAAGCCCCGGGGTCACAATTTCAGCAAAAATCTGACTTTTGGCAATTCAATCAAAAATGGTGCCAACCGGTTGCAAATGCTCCCCTGAAAACTTTGGCCGTCAAAACAGAATGCTTTTTATCACAGGAGAAGAAATCAGCCCTCAATAACTTAACTGGCGGAAAAAGATTTTTTTCAGCAAAAATCTGACCTTTGCCAATTCACTCAAAAATGGTGCCAAAGGCATGCAAATGCTTCCCTGAACGGTTTGGCAGTCGAAAAAGAGGGCTTTTTATCACAGGACAAGAAATCAGCCTTCAACAACTTAACCGGCGGACAAAGTTTTTTTGAAAAAATCCCTACGCCCCGGGGTCACAATTTCAGCAAAAATCTGACTTTTGGCAAATCACTCAAAAATGGTGCCAAACGCTTCCAAATGATCCCCTGAAAGGTTTTGCAGTCGAAACAGAAGGCTTTTTCTCACAGGAGAAGAAATCAACCCTCAACAACTTAACCGGCGGAAAAAGATTTTTTTGAAAAAATCCCTAAGCCCCGGGGTCACAATTTCAGCAAAAATCTGACTTTTGGCAATTCACTCAAAAATGGTGCCAACCGGTTGCAAATGATCCCCTGAAAGGTTTTGCAGTCGAAACAAAAGGCTTTTTATCACAGGAGAAGAAATCAGCCCTCGACAACTTAACCGGCGGAAAAAGATTTTTTTGAAAAAATCCCTAAGCCCCGGGGTCACAATTTCAGCAAAAATCTGACTTTTGACAAATCACTAAAAAATGGTGCCAAACGCTTAAAAATGCTCCCCTGAAAGGTTTGGCAGTCGAAACAGAGGGCTTTTTATCACAGGACAAGAAATCAGCCCTCAACAACTTAACCGGTGGAAAAAGATTTTTTTGAAAAAATCCCTAAGCCCCGGGGTCAAAATTTCAGCAAAAATCTGACTTTTGGCAATTCAATCAAAAATGGTGCCAACCGGTTGCAAATGCTCCCCTGAAAACTTTGGCCGTCAAAACAGAATGCTTTTTATCACAGGAGAAGAAATCAGCCCTCAATAACTTAACTGGCGGAAAAAGATTTTTTTCAGCAAAAATCTGACTTTTGCCAATTCACTCAAAAATGGTGCCAAAGGCATGCAAATGCTCCCCTGAACGGTTTGGCAGTCGAAAAAGAGGGCTTTTTATCACAGGAGAAGAAATCAGCCCTCGACAACTTAACCGGCGGAAAAAGATTTTTTTGAAAAAATCCCTAAGCCCCGGGGTCACAATTTCAGCAAAAATCTGACTTTTGGCAAATCACTCAAAAATGGTGCCAAACGCTTGCAAATGCTCCCATGAAAGGTTTTGCATTCGAAACAAAAGGCTTTTTATCACAGGAGAAGAAATCAGCCCTCAACAACTTAACCGGTGGAAAAAGATTTTTTTGAAAAAATCCCTAAGCCCCGGGGTCACAATTTCAGCAAATATCTGACTTTTGGAAAATCACTCAAAAATGGTGCCAAACGCTTCCAAATGATCCCCTGAAAGGTTTTGCAGTCGAAACAGAAGGCTTTTTATCACAGGAGAAGAAATCAGCCCTCGACAACTTAACCGGCGGAAAAAGATTTTTTTGAAAAAATCCCTAAGCCCCGGGGTCACAATTTCAGCAAAAATCTGACTTTTGGCAATTCACTCAAAAATGGTGCCAACCGGCTGCAAATGCTCCCCTGAAAACTTTGGCAGTCAAAACAGAAGGCTTTTTATCACAGGAGAAGAAATCAGCCCTCAATAACTTAACTGGCGGAAAAAGATTTTTTTCAGCAAAAATCTGACTTTTGGCAAATCACTCAAAAATGGTGCCAAACGCTTCCAAATGATCCCCTGAAAGGTTTTGCAGTCGAAACAGAAGGCTTTTTCTCACAGGAGAAGAAATCAACCCTCAACAACTTAACCGGCGGAAAAAGATTTTTTTGAAAAAATCCCTAAGCCCCGGGGTCACAATTTCAGCAAAAATCTGACTTTTGGCAATTCACTCAAAAATGGTGCCAACCGGTTGCAAATGATCCCCTGAAAGGTTTTGCAGTCGAAACAAAAGGCTTTTTATCACAGGAGAAGAAATCAGCCCTCGACAACTTAACCGGCGGAAAAAGATTTTTTTGAAAAAATCCCTAAGCCCCGGGGTCACAATTTCAGCAAAAATCTGACTTTTGACAAATCACTAAAAAATGGTGCCAAACGCTTAAAAATGCTCCCCTGAAAGGTTTGGCAGTCGAAACAGAGGGCTTTTTATCACAGGACAAGAAATCAGCCCTCAACAACTTAACCGGTGGAAAAAGATTTTTTTGAAAAAATCCCTAAGCCCCGGGGTCAAAATTTCAGCAAAAATCTGACTTTTGGCAATTCAATCAAAAATGGTGCCAACCGGTTGCAAATGCTCCCCTGAAAACTTTGGCCGTCAAAACAGAATGCTTTTTATCACAGGAGAAGAAATCAGCCCTGAATAACTTAACTGGCGGAAAAAGATTTTTTTCAGCAAAAATCTGACTTTTGCCAATTCACTCAAAAATGGTGCCAAAGGCATGCAAATGCTCCCCTGAACGGTTTGGCAGTCGAAAAAGAGGGCTTTTTATCACAAGAGAAGAAATCAGCCCTCGACAACTTAACCGGCGGAAAAAGATTTTTTTGAAAAAATCCCTAAGCCCCGGGGTCACAATTTCAGCAAAAATCTGACTTTTGGCAAATCACTCAAAAATGGTGCCAAACGCTTGCAAATGCTCCCATGAAAGGTTTTGCATTCGAAACAAAAGGCTTTTTATCACAGGAGAAGAAATCAGCCCTCAACAACTTAACCGGTGGAAAAAGATTTTTTTGAAAAAATCCCTAAGCCCCGGGGTCACAATTTCAGCAAATATCTGACTTTTGGAAAATCACTCAAAAATGGTGCCAAACGCTTCCAAATGATCCCCTGAAAGGTTTTGCAGTCGAAACAGAAGGCTTTTTATCACAGGAGAAGAAATCAGCCCTCGACAACTTAACCGGCGGAAAAAGATTTTTTTGAAAAAATCCCTAAGCCCCGGGGTCACAATTTCAGCAAAAATCTGACTTTTGGCAATTCACTCAAAAATGGTGCCAACCGGCTGCAAATGCTCCCCTGAAAACTTTGGCAGTCAAAACAGAAGGCTTTTTATCACAGGAGAAGAAATCAGCCCTCAATAACTTAACTGGCGGAAAAAGATTTTTTTCAGCAAAAATCTGACTTTTGGCAAATCACTCAAAAATGGTGCCAAAGGCATGCAAATGCTCCCCTGAACGGTTTGGCAGTCGAAAAAGAGGGCTTTTTATCACAGGACTAGAAATCAGCCTTCAACAACTTAACCGGCGGACAAAGTTTTTCTGAAAAAATCCCTAAGCCCCGGGGTCACAATTTCAGCAAAAATCTGACTTTTGGCAATTCACTGAAAAATGGTGCCAAACGCTTCCAAATGATCCCCTGAAAGGTTTTGCAGTCGAAACAGAAGGCTTTTTATCACAGGAGAAGAAATCAGCCTTCAACAACTTAAACGGCGGACAAAGTTTTTTTGAAAAAATCCCTAAGTCCCGGGGTCACAATTTCAGCAAAAATCTGACTTTTGGCAATTCACTCAAAAATGGTTCCAACCGGTTGCAAATGCTCCCCTGAAATCTTTGGCAGTCGAAACAGAAGGCTTTTTATCACAGGAGAAGAAATCAGCCCTCAATAACTTAACTGGCGGAAAAAGATTTTTTTCAGCAAAAATCTGACTTTTGCCAATTCACTCAAAAATGGTGCCAAACGCTTGCAAATGCTCCCCTGAAAGGTTTTGCAGTCGAAACAGAAGGCTTTTTATCACAGGAGAAGAAATCAGCCCTCAACAACTTAACCGGCGAAAAAGATTTTTTTGAAAAAATCCCTAAGCCACGGGGTCACAATTTCAGCAAAAATCTGACTTTTGGCAAATCACTCAAAAATGGTGCCAAACGCTTGCAAATGATCCCCTGAAAGGTCTTGCTGTCGAAACAGAAGGCTTTTTATCACACGAGAAGAAATCAGCCCTCAATAACTTAACTGGCGGAAAAAGATTTTTTTCAGCAAAAATCTGACTTTTGCCAATTCACTCAAAAATGGTGCCAAAGGCATGCAAATGCTCCCCTGAACGGTTTGGCAGTCGAAAAAGAGGGCTTTTTATCACAGGACAAGAAATCAGCCTTCAACAATTTAACTGGCGGACAAAGTTTTTTTGAAAAAATCCCTACGCCCCGGGGTCACAATTTCAGCAAAAATCTGACTTTTGGCAAATCACTCAAAAATGGTGCCAAACGCTTGCAAATGATCCCCTGAAAGGTTTTGCAGTCGAAACAGAAGGCTTTTTATCACAGGAGAAGAAATCAACCCTCAACAACTTAACCGGCGGAAAAAGATTTTTTTGAAAAAATCCCTAAGCCCCGGGGTCACAATTTCAGCAAAAATCTGACTTTTGGCAATTCACTCAAAAATGGTGCCAACCGGTTGCAAATGATCCCCTGAAAGGTTTTGCAGTCGAAACAGAAGGCTTTTTATCACAGGACAAGAAATCAGCCTTCAACAACTTAACCGGCGGACAAAGTTTTTTTGAAAAAATCCCAAAGCCCCAGGGCACAATTTCAGCAAAAATCTGACTTTTGGCAATTCACTCAAAAATGGTGCCAACCGGTTGCAAATGCTCCCCTGAAATCTTTGGCAGTCGAAACAGAAGGCTTTTTATCACAGGAGAAGAAATCAGCCCTCAATAACATAACTGGCGGAAAAAGATTTTTTTCAGCAAAAATCTGACTTTTGCCAATTCACTCAAAAATGGTGCCAAACGCTTGCAAATGCTCCCATGAAAGGTTTTGCATTCGAAACAAAAGGCTTTTTATCACAGGAGAAGAAATCAGCCCTCGACAACTTAACCGGCGGAAAAAGATTTTTTTGAAAAAATCCCTAAGCCCCGGGGTCACAATTTCAGCAAAAATCTGACTTTTGGCAAATCACTCAAAAATGGTGCCAAACGCTTGCAAATGCTCCCGTGAAAGGTTTGGCAGTCGAAACAGAGGGCTTTTTATCACAGGAGAAGAAATCAGCCCTCAACAACTTAACCGGCGGACAAAGTTTTTTTGAAAAAATCCCTAAGCTCCGGGGTCACAATTTCAGCAAAAATCTGACTTTTGGCAATTCACTCAAAAATGGTGCCAACCGGTTGCAAATGCTCCCCTGAAATCTTTGGCAGTCGAAACAGAAGGCTTTTTATCACAGGAGAAGAAATCAGCCCTCAATAACATAACTGGCGGAAAAAGATTTTTTTCAGCAAAAATCTGACTTTTGCCAATTCACTCAAAAATGGTGCCAAACGCTTGCAAATGCTCCCATGAAAGGTTTTGCATTCAAAACAAAAGGCTTTTTATTGCAGGAGAAGAAATCAGCCCTCGACAACTGAACCGGCGGAAAAAGATTTTTTTGAAAAAATCCCTAAGCCCCAGGGTCACAATGTCAGCAAAAATCTGACTTTTGGCAAATCACTAAAAAATGGTGCCAAACGCTTAAAAATGCTCCCCTGAAAGGTTTGCTAGTTGAAACAGAGGGCTTTTTATCACAGGACAAGAAATCAGCCCTCAACAACTTAACCGTCGGACAAAGTTTTTCTGAAAAAATCCCTAAGCCCCGGGGTCACAATTTCAGCAAAAATCTGACTTTTGGCAAATCACTCAAAAATGGTGCCAACCGGTTGCAAATGCTCCCCTGAAAGCTTTGGCAGTCAAAACAGAAGGCTTTTTATCACAGGAGAAGAAATCAGCCCTCAATAACTTAACTGGCGGAAAAAGATTTTTTTTAGCAAAAATCTGACTTTTGGCAAATCACTCAAAAATGGTGCCAAAGGCATGCAAATGCTCCCCTGAACGGTTTGGCAGTCGAAAAAGAGGGCTTTTTATTACAGGACAAGAAATCAGCCTTCAACAACTTAACCGGCGGACAAAGTTTTTTTGAAAAAATCCCTAAGCCCCGGGGTCACAATTTCAGCAAAAATCTGACTTTTGGCAAATCACTCAAAAATGGTGCCAACCAGTTGCAAATGCTCCCCTGAAATCTTTGGCATTCGAAACAGAAGGCTTTTTATCACAGGAGAAGAAATCAGCCCTCAATAACTTAACTGGCGGAAAAAGATTTTTTTCAGCAAAAATCTGACTTTTGGCAAATCACTCAAAAATGGTGCCAAACGCATGCAAATGCTCCCCTGAAAGGTTTTGCAGTCGAAACAGAAAGCTTTTTATCACAGGAGAAGAAATCAGCCCTCGACAACTTAACCGGCGGTAAAAGATTTTTTTGAAAAAATCCCAAAGCTCCGGGGTCACAATTTCAGCAAAAATCTGACTTTTGGCAAATCACTCAAAAATGGTGCCAAACGCTTGCAAATGATCCCCTGAAAGGTTTTGCAGTCGAAACAGAAGGCTTTTTATCACAGGAGAAGAAATCAGCCCTCAACAACTTAACCGGCGGAAAAAGATTTTTTTGAAAAAATCCCTAAGCCCCGGGGTCACAATTTCAGCAAAAATCTGACTTTTGGCAAATCACTCAAAAATGGTGCAAAACGCTTGCAAATGCTCCCCTGAAAGGTTTGGCAGTCGAAACAGAGGGCTTTTTATCACAGGACAAGAAATCAGCCCTCAACAACTTTACCGTCGGACAAAGTTTTTCTGAAAAAATCCCTAAGCCCCGGGGTCAAAATTTCAGCAAAAATCAGACTTTTGGCAATTCACTCAAAAATAGTGCCAACCGGTTGCAAATGCTCGCCTGAAAGCTTTGGCAGTCAAAACAGAAGGCTTTTTATCACAGGAGAAGAAATCAGCCCTCAATAACTTAACTGGCGGAAAAAGATTTTTTTCAGCAAAAATCTGACTTTTGGCAAATCACTCAAAAATGGTGCCAAACGCTTGCAAATGCTCCCCTGAAAGGTTTGGCAGTCGAAACAGAGGGCTTTTTATCACAGGACAAGAAATCAGCCCTCAACAACTTAACCGTCGGACAAAGTTTTTCTGAAAAAATCCTTAAGCCCCGGAGTCGAAATTTCAGCAAAAATCTGACTTTTGGCAATTCACTCAAAAATGGTGCCAACCGGTTGCAAATGCTCCCCTGAAAGGTTTTGCATTCGAAACAAAAGGCTTTTTATCACAGGAGAAGAAATCAGCCCTCGACAACTTAACCGGCGGAAAAAGATTTTTTTGAAAAAATCCCTAAGCCCCGGGGTCACAATTTCAGCAAAAATCTGACTTTTGGCAAATCACTCAAAAATGGTGTCAAACGCTTGCAAATGCTCCCCTGAAAGGTTTGGCAGTCGAAACAGAGGGCTTTTTATCACAGGACAGGAAATCAGCCCTCAACAACTTAACCGTCGGACAAAGTTTTTCTGAAAAAATCCCTAAGCCCCGGGGTCACAATTTCAGCAAAAATCTGACTTTTGGCAATTCATTCAAAAATGGTGCCAACCGGTTGCAAATGCTCCCCTGAAAGCTTTGGCAGTCAAAACAGAAGGCTTTTTATCACAGGAGAAGAAATCAGCCCTCAATAACTTAACTGGCGGAAAAAGATTTTTTTCAGCAAAAATCTGACTTTTGGCAAATCACTCAAAAATGGTGCCAAAGGCATGCAAATGCTCCCCTGAACGGTTTGGCAGTCGAAAAAGAGGGCTTTTTATCACAGGACAAGAAATCAGCCTTCAACAACTTAACCGGCGGACAAAGTTTTTTTGAAAAAATCCCTAAGCCCCGGGGTCACAATTTCAGCAAAAATCTGAGTTTTGGCAAATCACTCAAAAATGGTGCCAAACGCTTCCAAATGATCCCCTGAAAGGTTTTGCAGTCGAAACAGAAAGCTTTTTATCACAGGAGAAGAAATCAGCCCTCAATAACTTAACTGGCGGAAAAAGATTTTTTTCAGCAAAAATCTGACTTTTGGCAAATCACTCAAAAATGGTGCCAAACGCATGCAAATGCTCCCCTGAAAGGTTTTGCAGTCGAAACAGAAGGCTTTTTATCACAGGAGAAGAAATCAGCCCTCAAAAATTTAACCGGCGGAAAAAGATTTTTTTGAAAAAATCCCTAAGCTCCGGGGTCACAATTTCAGCAAAAATCTGACTTTTGGCAATTCACTCAAAAATGGTGCCAAACGCATGCAAATGCTCCCCTGAAAGGTTTTGCAGTCGAAACAGAAGGCTTTTTATCACAGGACAAGAAATCAGCCTTCAACAACTTAACTGGCGGACAAATTTTTTTTGAAAAAATCCCTAAACCCCGGGGTCACAATTTCAGCAAAAATCTGACTTTTGGCAATTCACTCAAAAATGGTGCCAACCGGTTGCAAATGCTCCCCTGAAATCTTTGGCAGTCGAAACAGAAGGCTTTTTATCACAGGAGAAGAAATCAGCCCTCAATAACATAACTGGCGGAAAAAGATTTTTTTCAGCAAAAATCTGACTTTTGCCAATTCACTCAAAAATGGTGCCAAACGCTTGCAAATGCTCCCATGAAAGGTTTTGCATTCAAAACAAAAGGCTTTTTATCGCAGGAGAAGAAATCAGCCTTCGACAACGTAACCGGCGGAAAAAGTTTTTTTTAAAAAAATCCCTAAGCCCCGGGGTCACAATTTCAGCAAAAATCTGACTTTTGGCAAATCACTCAAAAATGGTGCCAAACGCTTGCAAATGCTCCCCTGAAAGGTTTGGCAGTCGAAACAGAGGGCCTTTTATCACAGGACAGGAAATCAGCCCTCAACAACTTAACCGTCGGACAAAGTTTTTCTGAAAAAATCCCTAAGCCCCGGGGTCACAATTTCAGCAAAAATCTGACTTTTGGCAATTCACTCAAAAATGGTGCCAACCGGTTGCAAATGCTCCCCTGAAAGCTTTGGCAGTCAAAACAGAAAGCTTTTTATCACAGGAGAAGAAATCAGCCCTCAATAACTTAACTGGCGGAAAAAGATTTTTTTCAGCAAAAATCTGACTTTTGGCAAATCACTCAAAAATGGTGCCAAACGCTTGCAAATGCTCCCCTGAAAGGTTTGGCAGTCGAAACAGAGGGCTTTTTATCACAGGAAAAGAAATCAGCCCTCAACAACTTAACCGTCGTACAAAGTTTTTCTGAAAAAATCCCTAACCCCGGGGTCAAAATTTCAGCAAAAATCTGACTTTTGGCAATTCACTCAAAAATGGTGCCAACCGGTTGCAAATGCTCCCCTGAAAGCTTTGGCAGTCAAAATAGAAGGCTTTTTATCACAGGACAAGAAATCAGCCTTCAACAACCTAACCGGCGGACAAAGTTTTTTTGAAAAAATCCCTAAGCCCCGGGGTCACAATTTCAGCAAAAATCTGACTTTTGGCAAATCACTAAAAAATGGTGCCAAACGCTTAAAAATGCTCCCCTGAAAGGTTTGGCAGTCGAAACAGAGGGCTTTTTATCACAGGACAAGAAATCAGCCCTCAACAACTTAAGCGGCGGAAAAAGATATTTTTGAAAAAATCCCTAAGCCCCGGGGTCACAATTTCAGCAAAAATCTGACTTTTGGCAATTCACTCAAAAATGGTGCCAACCGGTTGCAAATGCTCCCCTGAAATCTTTGGCAGTCAAAACAGAAGGCTTTTTATCACAGGAGAAGAAATCAGCCCTCAATAACTTAACTGGCGGAAAAAGATTTTTTTCAGCAAAAATCTGACTTTTGGCAAATCACTCAAAAACGGTGCCAAACGCTTGCAAATGCTCCCCTGAAAGGTTTGGCAGTCGAAACAGAGGGCTTTTTATCACAGGAGAAGAAATCAACCCTCTACAACTTAAGCGGCGGAAAAAGATTTTTTTGAAAAAATCCCTAAGCCCCGGGGTCACAATTTCAGCAAAAATCTGACTTTCGGCAATTCACTCAAAAATGGTGCCAACCGGTTGCAAATGCTCCCCAGAAAGCTTTGGCAGTCGAAACAGAAAGCTTTTTATCACAGGAGAAGAAATCAGCCCTCAATAACTTAACTGGCGTAAAAAGATTTTTTTCAGCAAAAATCTGACTTTTGGCAAATCACTCAAAAATGGTGCCAAACGCATGCAAATGCTCCCCTGAAAGGTTTTGCAGTCGAAACAGAAGGCTTTTTATCACAGGAGAAGAAATCAGCCCTCAAAAACTTAACCGGCGGAAAAAGATTTTTTTGAAAAAATCCCTAAGCTCCGGGGTCACAATTTCAGCAAAAATCTGACTTTTGGCAAATCACTCAAAAATGGTGCCAAACGCTTGCAAATGATCCCCTGAAAGGTTTTGACGTCGAAACAGAAGGCTTTTTATCACAGAAGAAGAAATCAGCCCTCAACAACTTAACCGGCGGAAAAAGATTTTTTTGAAAAAATCCCTAAGCCCCGGGGTCACAATTTCAGCAAAAATCTGACTTTTGGCAAATCACTCAAAAATGGTGCCAACCGGTTGCAAATGCTCTCCTGAAAGCTTTGGCAGTCGAAACAGAAAGCTTTTTATCACAGGAGAAGAAATCAGCCCTCATTAACTTAACTGGCGGAAAAAGATTTTTTTCAGCAAAAATCTGACTTTTGGCAAATCACTCAAAAATGGTGCCAAACGTTTGCAAATGCTCCCCTGAAAGGTTTGGCAGTCGAAACAGAGGGCTTTTTATCACAGGACAAGAAATCAGACCTCAAGTACTTAACCGTCGGACAAAGTTTTTCTGAAAAAATCCCTAAGACCCGGGGTCAAAATTTCAGCAAAAATCTGACTTTTGGCAATTCACTAAAAAATGGTGCCAACCGGTTGCAAATGCTCCCCTGAAAGCTTTGGCAGTCAAAACAGAAGGCTTTTTATCACAGGACAAGAAATCAGCCTTCAACAACTTAACCGGCGGACAAAGTTTTTTTGAAAAAATCCCTAAGCCCCGGGTTCAAAATTTCAGCAAAAATCTGACTTTTGGCAATTCACTCAAAAATGGTGCCAACCGGTTGCAAATGCTCCCCTGAAATCTTTGGCAGTCGAAACGGAAGGCTTTTTATCACAGGAGAAGAAATCAGCCCTCAATAACATAACTGGCGGAAAAAGATTTTTTTTCAGCAAAAATCTGACTTTTGCCAATTCACTCAAAAATGGTGCCAAACGCTTGAAAATGCTCCCATGAAAGGTTTTGACGTCGAAACAGAAGGCTTTTTATCACAGAAGAAGAAATCAGCCCTCAACAACTTAACCGGCGGAAAAAGATTTTTTTGAAAAAATCCCTAAGCCCCGGGGTCACAATTTCAGCAAAAATCTGACTTTTGGCAAATCACTCAAAAATGGTGCCAACCGGTTGCAAATGCTCTCCTGAAAGCTTTGGCAGTCGAAACAGAAAGCTTTTTATCACAGGAGAAGAAATCAGCCCTCATTAACTTAACTGGCGGAAAAAGATTTTTTTCAGCAAAAATCTGACTTTTGGCAAATCACTCAAAAATGGTGCCAAACGTTTGCAAATGCTCCCCTGAAAGGTTTGGCAGTCGAAACAGAGGGCTTTTTATCACAGGACAAGAAATCAGACCTCAACAACTTAACCGTCGGACAAAGTTTTTCTGAAAAAATCCCTAAGCCCCGGGGTCAAAATTTCAGCAAAAATCTGACTTTTGACAATTCACTCAAAAATGGTGCCAACCGGTTGCAAATGCTCCCCTGAAAGCTTTGGCAGTCAAAACAGAAGGCTTTTTATCACAGGACAAGAAATCAGCCTTCAACAACTTAACCGGCGGACAAAGTTTTTTTGAAAAAATCCCTAAGCCCCGGGGTCAAAATTTCAGCAAAAATCTGACTTTTGGCAATTCACTCAAAAATGGTGCCAACCGGTTGCAAATGCTCCCCTGAAATCTTTGGCAGTCGAAACGGAAGGCTTTTTATCACAGGAGAAGAAATCAGCACTCAATAACATAACTGGCGGAAAAAGATTTTTTTTCAGCAAAAATCTGACTTTTGCCAATTCACTCAAAAATGGTGCCAAACGCTTGAAAATGCTCCCATGAAAGGTTTTGCATTCAAAACAAAAGGCTTTTTATCACAGGAGAAGAAATCAGCCCTCGACAACTTAACCGGTGGAAAAAGATTTTTTTGAAAAAATCCCTTAGCCCCGGGGTCACAATTTCAGCAAAAATCTGACTTTTGGCAAATCACTAAAAAATGGTGCCAAACGCTTAAAAATGCTCCCCTGAAAGGTTTGGCAGTCGAAACAGAGGGCTTTTTATCACAGGACAAGAAATCAGCCCTCAACAACTTAACCGTCGGACAAAGTTTTTCTGAAAAAATCCCTAAGCCCCGGGGTCACAATTTCAGCAAAAATCTGACTTTTGGCAATTCACTCAAAAATGGTGCCAACCGGTTGCAAATGCTCCCCTGAAAGCTTTGGCAGTCAAAACAGAAGGCTTTTTATCACAGGAGAAGAAATCAGCCCTCAATAACTTAACTGGCGGAAAAAGATTTTTTTCAGCAAAAATCTGACTTTTGGCAAATCACTCAAAAATGGTGCCAAAGGCATGCAAATGCTCCCCTGAACGGTTTGGCAGTCGAAAAAGAGGGCTTTTTATCACAGGACAAGAAATCAGCCTTCAAAAACTTAACCGGCGGACAAAGTTTTTTTGAAAAAATCCCTAAGCCCCGGGGTCACAATTTCAGGAAAAATCTGACTTTTGGCAATTCACTCAAAAATGGTGCCAACCGGTTGCAAATGCTCCCCTGAAATCTTTGGCAGTCGAAACAGAAGGCTTTTTATCACAGGAGAAGAAATCAGCCCTCAATAACTTAACTGGCGGAAAAAGATTTTTTTCAGCAAAAATCTGACTTTTGGCAAATCACTCAAAAACGGTCCCAAACGCTTGCAAATGCTCCCCTGAAAGGTTTTGCAGTCGAAACAGAAGGCTTTTTATCACAGGACAAGAAATCAGCCCTCAACAACTTAACCGTCGGACAAAGTTTTTTTGAAAAAAATCCCTAAGCCCCGGGGTCACAATTTCAGCAAAAATCTGACTTTTGGCAAATCACTCAAAAACGGTCCCAAACGCTTGCAAATGCTCCCCTGAAAGGTTTGGCAGTCGAAAACAGAGGGCTTTTTATCACAGGAGAAGGAAATCAGCCCTCAACAACTTAACCGGTGGAAAAAGATTTTTTTGAAAAAATCCCTAAGCCCCGGGGTCACAATTTCAGCAAAAATCTGACTTTTGGCAAATCACTCAAAAATGGTGCCAAAGGCATGCAAATGCTCCCCTGAACGGTTTGGCAGTCGAAAAAGAGGGCTTTTTATCACAGGACAAGAAATCAGCCTTCAACAACTTAACCGGCGGACAAAGTTTTTTTGAAAAAACCCCTAACCCCCGGGGTCACAATTTCAGCAAAAATCTGACTTTTGGCAAATCACTCAAAATGGTGCCAAACGCTTGCAAATGATCCCCTGAAAGGTTTTGACGTCGAAACAGAAGGCTTTTTATCACAGAAGAAGAAATCAGCCCTCAACAACTTAACCGGCGGAAAAAGATTTTTTTGAAAAAATCCCTAAGCCCCGGGGTCACAATTTCAGCAAAAATCTGACTTTTGGCAAATCACTCAAAAATGGTGCCAACCGGTTGCAAATGCTCCCCTGAAAGCTTTGGCAGTCAAAACAGAAGGCTTTTTATCACAGGAGAAGAAATCAGCCTTCAACAACTTAACCGGTGGAAAAAGATTTTTTTGAAAAAATCCCTAAGCTCCGGGGTCACAATTTCAGCAAAAATCTGACTTTTGGCAAATCACTCAAAAATGGTGCCAACCGGTTGCAAATGCTCCCCTGAAAGCTTTGGCAGTCAAAACAGAAGGCTTTTTATCACAGGAGAAGAAATCAGCCCTCAATAACTTAACTGGCGGAAAAAGATTTTTTTCAGCAAAAATCTGACTTTTGGCAAATCACTCAAAAATGGTGCCAAAGGCATGCAAATGCTCCCCTGAACGGTTTGGCAGTCGAAAAAGAGGGCTTTTTATCACAGGACAAGAAATCAGCCTTCAACAACTTAACCGGCGGACAAAGTTTTTTTGAAAAAATCCCTAAGCCCCGGGGTCACAATTTCAGCAAAAATCTGACTTTTGGCAAATCACTTAAAAACGGTGCCAAACGCTTGCAAATGCTCCCCTGAAAGGTTTGGCAGTCGAAACAGTGGGCTTTTTATCACAGGAGAAGAAATCAGCCCTCAACAACTTAACCGGTGGAAAAAGATTTTTTTGAAAAAATCCCTAAGCCCCGGGGTCACAATTTCAGCAAAAATCTGACTTTTGGCAAATCACTCAAAAACGATGCCAAACGCTTGCAAATGCTCCCCTGAACGTTTTGGCAGTCGAAACAGAGGGCTTTTTATCACAGGATAAGAAATCAGCCCTCAACAACTTAACCGTCGGACAAAGTTTTTCTGAAAAAATCCCTAACCCCGGGGTCAAAATTTCAGCAAAAATCTGACTTTTGGCAATTCACTCAAAAATGGTGCCAACCGGTTGCAAATGCTCCCCTGAAAGCTTTGGCAGTCAAAATAGAAGGCTTTTTATCACAGGACAAGAAATCAGCCTTCAACAACCTAACCGGCGGACAAAGTTTTTTTGAAAAAATCCCTAAGCCCCGGGGTCACAATTTCAGCAAAAATCTGACTTTTGGCAAATCACTTAAAAACGGTGCCAAACGCTTGCAAATGCTCCCCTGAAAGGTTTGGCAGTCGAAACAGTGGGCTTTTTATCACAGGAGAAGAAATCAGCCCTCAACAACTTAACCGGTGGAAAAAGATTTTTTTGAAAAAATCCCTAAGCCCCGGGGTCACAATTTCAGCAAAAATCTGACTTTTGGCAAATCACTCAAAAACGATGCCAAACGCTTGCAAATGCTCCCCTGAAAGGTTTGGCAGTCGAAACAGAGGGCTTTTTATCACAGGATAAGAAATCAGCCCTCAACAACTTAACCGTCGGACAAAGTTTTTCTGAAAAAATCCCTAACCCCGGGGTCAAAATTTCAGCAAAAATCTGACTTTTGGCAATTCACTCAAAAATGGTGCCAACCGGTTGCAAATGCTCCCCTGAAAGCTTTGGCAGTCAAAATAGAAGGCTTTTTATCACAGGACAAGAAATCAGCCTTCAACAACCTAACCGGCGGACAAAGTTTTTTTGAAAAAATCCCTAAGCCCCGGGGTCACAATTTCAGCAAAAATCTGACTTTTGGCAAATCACTAAAAAATGGTGCCAAACGCTTAAAAATGCTCCCCTGAAAGGTTTGGCAGTCGAAACAGAGGGCTTTTTATCACAGGACAAGAAATCAGCCCTCAACAACTTAAGCGGCGGAAAAAGATATTTTTGAAAAAATCCCTAAGCCCAGGGGTCACAATTTCAGCAAAAATCTGACTTTTGGCAATTCACTCAAAAATGGTGCCAACCGGTTGCAAATGCTCCCCTGAAATCTTTGGCAGTCAAAACAGAAGGCTTTTTATCACAGGAGAAGAAATCAGCCCTCAATAACTTAACTGGCGGAAAAAGATTTTTTTCAGCAAAAATCTGACTTTTGCCAATTCACTCAAAAATGGTGCCAAACGCTTGCAAATGCTCCCCTGAAAGGTTTTGCAGTCGAAACAGAAGGCTTTTTATCACAGGACAAGAAATCAGCCCTCAACAACTTAACCGTCGGACAAAGCTTTTTTGAAAAAATCCCTAAGCCCCGGGGTCACAATTTCAGCAAAAATCTGACTTTTGGCAAATCACTCAAAAACGGTGCCAAACGCTTGCAAATGCTCCCCTGAAAGGTTTGGCAGTCGAAACAGAGGGCTTTTTATCACAGGAGAAGAAATCAGCCCTCAACAACTTAACCGGTGGAAAAAGATTTTTTTGAAAAAATCCCTAAGCCCTGGGGTCACAATTTCAGCAAAAATCTGACTTTTGGCAAATCACTCAAAAATGGTGCCAAACGCGTCCACATGATCCCCTGAAAGGTTTTGCAGTCGAAACAGAAGGCTTTTTATCACAGGAGAAGAAATCAACCCTCAACAACTTAAGCGGCGGAAAAAGATTTTTTTGAAAAAATCCCTAAGCCCCGGGGTCACAATTTCAGCAAAAATCTGACTTTTGGCAATTCACTCAAAAATGGTGCCAACCGGTTGCAAATGCTCCCCAGAAAGCTTTGGCAGTCGAAACAGAAAGCTTTTTATCACAGGAGAAGAAATCAGCCCTCAATAACTTAACTGGCGTAAAAAGATTTTTTTCAGCAAAAATCTGACTTTTGGCAAATCACTCAAAAATGGTGCCAAACGCATGCAAATGCTCCCCTGAAAGGTTTTGCAGTCGAAACAGAAGGCTTTTTATCACAGGAGAAGAAATCAGCCCTCAAAAACTTAACCGGCGGAAAAAGATTTTTTTGAAAAAATCCCTAAGCTCCGGGGTCACAATTTCAGCAAAAATCTGACTTTTGGCAAATCACTCAAAAATGGTGCCAAACGCTTGCAAATGATCCCCTGAAAGGTTTTGACGTCGAAACAGAAGGCTTTTTATCACAGAAGAAGAAATCAGCCCTCAACAACTTAACCGGCGGAAAAAGATTTTTTTGAAAAAATCCCTAAGCCCCGGGGTCAAAATTTCAGCAAAAATCTGACTTTTGGCAAATCACTCAAAAATGGTGCCAACCGGTTGCAAATGCTCTCCTGAAAGCTTTGGCAGTCGAAACAGAAAGCTTTTTATCACAGGAGAAGAAATCAGCCCTCATTAACTTAACTGGCGGAAAAAGATTTTTTTCAGCAAAAATCTGACTTTTGGCAAATCACTCAAAAATGGTGCCAAACGTTTGCAAATGCTCCCCTGAAAGGTTTGGCAGTCGAAACAGAGGGCTTTTTATCACAGGACAAGAAATCAGACCTCAACAACTTAACCGTCGGACAAAGTTTTTCTGAAAAAATCCCTAAGACCCGGGGTCAAAATTTCAGCAAAAATCTGACTTTTGGCAATTCACTAAAAAATGGTGCCAACCGGTTGCAAATGCTCCCCTGAAAGCTTTGGCAGTCAAAACAGAAGGCTTTTTATCACAGGACAAGAAATCAGCCTTCAACAACTTAACCGGCGGACAAAGTTTTTTTGAAAAAATCCCTAAGCCCCGGGGTCAAAATTTCAGCAAAAATCTGACTTTTGGCAATTCACTCAAAAATGGTGCCAACCGGTTGCAAATGCTCCCCTGAAATCTTTGGCAGTCGAAACGGAAGGCTTTTTATCACAGGAGAAGAAATCAGCCCTCAATAACATAACTGGCGGAAAAAGATTTTTTTCAGCAAAAATCTGACTTTTGCCAATTCACTCAAAAATGGTGCCAAACGCTTGAAAATGCTCCCATGAAAGGTTTTGCATTCAAAACAAAAGGCTTTTTATCACAGGAGAAGAAATCAGCCCTCGACAACTTAACCGGTGGAAAAAGATTTTTTTGAAAAAATCCCTTAGCCCCGGGGTCACAATTTCAGCAAAAATCTGACTTTTGGCAAATCACTAAAAAATGGTGCCAAACGCTTAAAAATGCTCCCCTGAAAGGTTTGGCAGTCGAAACAGAGGGCTTTTTATCACAGGACAAGAAATCAGCCCTCAACAACTTAACCGTCGGACAAAGTTTTTCTGAAAAAATCCCTAAGCCCCGGGGTCACAATTTCAGCAAAAATCTGACTTTTGGCAATTCACTCAAAAATGGTGCCAACCGGTTGCAAATGCTCCCCTGAAAGCTTTGGCAGTCAAAACAGAAGGCTTTTTATCACAGGAGAAGAAATCAGCCCTCAATAACTTAACTGGCGGAAAAAGATTTTTTTCAGCAAAAATCTGACTTTTGGCAAATCACTCAAAAATGGTGCCAAAGGCATGCAAATGCTCCCCTGAACGGTTTGGCAGTCGAAAAAGAGGGCTTTTTATCACAGGACAAGAAATCAGCCTTCAAAAACTTAACCGGCGGACAAAGTTTTTTTGAAAAAATCCCTAAGCCCCGGGGTCACAATTTCAGCAAAAATCTGACTTTTGGCAATTCACTCAAAAATGGTGCCAACCGGTTGCAAATGCTCCCCTGAAATCTTTGGCAGTCGAAACAGAAGGCTTTTTATCACAGGACAAGAAATCAGCCCTCAATAACTTAACTGGCGGAAAAAGATTTTTTTCAGCAAAAATCTGACTTTTGGCAAATCACTCAAAAACGGTCCCAAACGCTTGCAAATGCTCCCCTGAAAGGTTTTGCAGTCGAAACAGAAGGCTTTTTATCACAGGACAAGAAATCAGGCCTCAACAACTTAACCGTCGGACAAAGTTTTTTTGAAAAAATCCCTAAGCCCCGGGGTCACAATTTCAGCAAAAATCTGACTTTTGGCAAATCACTCAAAAACGGTCCCAAACGCTTGCAAATGCTCCCCTGAAAGGTTTGGCAGTCGAAACAGAGGGCTTTTTATCACAGGAGAAGAAATCAGCCCTCAACAACTTAACCGGTGGAAAAAGATTTTTTTGAAAAAATCCCTAAGCCCCGGGGTCACAATTTCAGCAAAAATCTGACTTTTGGCAAATCACTCAAAAATGGTGCCAAAGGCATGCAAATGCTCCCCTGAACGGTTTGGCAGTCGAAAAAGAGGGCTTTTTATCACAGGACAAGAAATCAGCCTTCAACAACTTAACCGGCGGACAAAGTTTTTTTGAAAAAATCCCTAAGCCCCGGGGTCACAATTTCAGCAAAAATCTGACTTTTGGCAATTCACTCAAAAATGGTGCCAACCGGTTGCAAATGCTCCCCTGAAATCTTTGGCAGTCGAAACAGAAGGCTTTTTATCACAGGAGAAGAAATCAGCCCTCAATAACTTAACTGGCGGAAAAAGATTTTTTTCAGCAAAAATCTGACTTTTGCCAATTCACTCAAAAATGGTGCCAAACGCTTGCAAATGCTCCCCTGAAAGGTTTTGCAGTAGAAACAGAAGGCTTTTTATCACAGGACAAGAAATCAGCCCTCAACAACTTAACCGTCGGACAAAGTTTTTTTGAAAAAATCCCTAAGCCCCGGGGTCACAATTTCAGCAAAAATCTGACTTTTGGCAAATCACTCAAAAACGATGCCAAACGCTTGCAAATGCTCCCCTGAAAGGTTTGGCAGTCGAAACAGAAGGCTTTTTATCACAGGAGAAGAAATCAGCCCTCAATAACTTAACTGGCGGAAAAAGATTTTTTTCAGCAAAAATCTGACTTTTGGCAAATCACTCAAAAACGGTCCCAAACGCTTGCAAATGCTCCCCTGAAAGGTTTTGCAGTCGAAACAGAAGGCTTTTTATCACAGGACAAGAAATCAGGCCTCAACAACTTAACCGTCGGACAAAGTTTTTTTGAAAAAATCCCTAAGCCCCGGGGTCACAATTTCAGCAAAAATCTGACTTTTGGCAAATCACTCAAAAACGGTCCCAAACGCTTGCAAATGCTCCCCTGAAAGGTTTGGCAGTCGAAACAGAGGGCTTTTTATCACAGGAGAAGAAATCAGCCCTCAACAACTTAACCGGTGGAAAAAGATTTTTTTGAAAAAATCCCTAAGCCCCGGGGTCACAATTTCAGCAAAAATCTGACTTTTGGCAAATCACTCAAAAATGGTGCCAAAGGCATGCAAATGCTCCCCTGAACGGTTTGGCAGTCGAAAAAGAGGGCTTTTTATCACAGGACAAGAAATCAGCCTTCAACAACTTAACCGGCGGACAAAGTTTTTTTGAAAAAATCCCTAAGCCCCGGGGTCACAATTTCAGCAAAAATCTGACTTTTGGCAATTCACTCAAAAATGGTGCCAAACGCTTGCAAATGATCCCCTGAAAGGTTTTGACGTCGAAACAGAAGGCTTTTTATCACAGGAGAAGAAATCAGCCCTCAACAACTTAACCGGTGGAAAAAGATTTTTTTGAAAAAATCCCTAAGCCCCGGGGTCACAATTTCAGCAAAAATCTGACTTTTGGCAAATCACTCAAAAACGATGCCAAACGCTTGCAAATGCTCCCCTGAAAGGTTTGGCAGTCGAAACAGAGGGCTTTTTATCACAGGATAAGAAATCAGCCCTCAACAACTTAACCGGTGGAAAAAGATTTTTTTGAAAAAATCCCTAAGCTCCGGGGTCACAATTTCAGCAAAAATCTGACTTTTGGCAAATCACTCAAAAATGGTGCCAACCGGTTGCAAATGCTCCCCTGAAAGCTTTGGCAGTCAAAACAGAAGGCTTTTTATCACAGGAGAAGAAATCAGCCCTCAATAACTTAACTGGCGGAAAAAGATTTTTTTCAGCAAAAATCTGACTTTTGGCAAATCACTCAAAAATGGTGCCAAAGGCATGCAAATGCTCCCCTGAACGGTTTGGCAGTCGAAAAAGAGGGCTTTTTATCACAGGACAAGAAATCAGCCTTCAACAACTTAACCGGCGGACAAAGTTTTTTTGAAAAAATCCCTAAGCCCCGGGGTCACAATTTCAGCAAAAATCTGACTTTTGGCAAATCACTTAAAAACGGTGCCAAACGCTTGCAAATGCTCCCCTGAAAGGTTTGGCAGTCGAAACAGTGGGCTTTTTATCACAGGAGAAGAAATCAGCCCTCAACAACTTAACCGGTGGAAAAAGATTTTTTTGAAAAAATCCCTAAGCCCCGGGGTCACAATTTCAGCAAAAATCTGACTTTTGGCAAATCACTCAAAAACGATGCCAAACGCTTGCAAATGCTCCCCTGAAAGGTTTGGCAGTCGAAACAGAGGGCTTTTTATCACAGGAGAAGAAATCAGCCCTCAACAACTTAACCGGTGGAAAAAGATTTTTTTGAAAAAATCCCTAAGCCCTGGGGTCACAATTTCAGCAAAAATCTGACTTTTGGCAAATCACTCAAAAATGGTGCCAAACGCGTCCAAATGATCCCCTGAAAGGTTTTGCAGTCGAAACAGAAGGCTTTTTATCACAGGAGACGAAATCAACCCTCAACAACTTAAGCGGCGGAAAAAGATTTTTTTGAAAAAATCCCTAAGCCCCGGGGTCACAATTTCAGCAAAAATCTGACTTTTGGCAATTCACTCAAAAATGGTGCCAACCGGTTGCAAATGCTCCCCAGAAAGCTTTGGCAGTCGAAACAGAAAGCTTTTTATCACAGGAGAAGAAATCAGCCCTCAATAACTTAACTGGCGTAAAAAGATTTTTTTCAGCAAAAATCTGACTTTTGGCAAATCACTCAAAAATGGTGCCAAACGCATGCAAATGCTCCCCTGAAAGGTTTTGCAGTCGAAACAGAAGGCTTTTTATCACAGGAGAAGAAATCAGCCCTCAACAACTTAACCGGCGGAAAAAGATTTTTTTGAAAAAATCCCTAAGCTCCGGGGTCACAATTTCAGCAAAAATCTGACTTTTGGCAAATCACTCAAAAATGGTGCCAAACGCTTGCAAATGATCCCCTGAAAGGTTTTGACGTCGAAACAGAAGGCTTTTTATCACAGAAGAAGAAATCAGCCCTCAACAACTTAACCGGCGGAAAAAGATTTTTTTGAAAAAATCCCTAAGCCCCGGGGTCAAAATTTCAGCAAAAATCTGACTTTTGGCAAATCACTCAAAAATGGTGCCAACCGGTTGCAAATGCTCTCCTGAAAGCTTTGGCAGTCGAAACAGAAAGCTTTTTATCACAGGAGAAGAAATCAGCCCTCATTAACTTAACTGGCGGAAAAAGATTTTTTTCAGCAAAAATCTGACTTTTGGCAAATCACTCAAAAATGGTGCCAAACGTTTGCAAATGCTCCCCTGAAAGGTTTGGCAGTCGAAACAGAGGGCTTTTTATCACAGGACAAGAAATCAGACCTCAACAACTTAACCGTCGGACAAAGTTTTTCTGAAAAAATCCCTAAGACCCGGGGTCAAAATTTCAGCAAAAATCTGACTTTTGGCAATTCACTAAAAAATGGTGCCAACCGGTTGCAAATGCTCCCCTGAAAGCTTTGGCAGTCAAAACAGAAGGCTTTTTATCACAGGACAAGAAATCAGCCTTCAACAACTTAACCGGCGGACAAAGTTTTTTTGAAAAAATCCCTAAGCCCCGGGGTCAAAATTTCAGCAAAAATCTGACTTTTGGCAATTCACTCAAAAATGGTGCCAACCGGTTGCAAATGCTCCCCTGAAATCTTTGGCAGTCGAAACGGAAGGCTTTTTATCACAGGAGAAGAAATCAGCCCTCAATAACATAACTGGCGGAAAAAGATTTTTTTCAGCAAAAATCTGACTTTTGCCAATTCACTCAAAAATGGTGCCAAACGCTTGAAAATGCTCCCATGAAAGGTTTTGCATTCAAAACAAAAGGCTTTTTATCACAGGAGAAGAAATCAGCCCTCGACAACTTAACCGGCGGAAAAAGATTTTTTTGAAAAAATCCCTTAGCCCCGGGGTCACAATTTCAGCAAAAATCTGACTTTTGGCAAATCACTAAAAAATGGTGCCAAACGCTTAAAAATGCTCCCCTGAAAGGTTTGGCAGTCGAAACAGAGGGCTTTTTATCACAGGACAAGAAATCAGCCCTCAACAACTTAACCGTCGGACAAAGTTTTTCTGAAAAAATCCCTAAGCCCCGGGGTCACAATTTCAGCAAAAATCTGACTTTTGGCAAATCACTCAAAAACGATGCCAAACGCTTGCAAATGCTCCCCTGAAAGGTTTGGCAGTCGAAACAGAGGGCTTTTTATCACAGGAGAAGAAATCAGCCCTCAACAACTTAACCAGTGGAAAAAGATTTTTTTGAAAAAATCCCTAAGCCCTGGGGTCACAATTTCAGCAAAAATCTGACTTTTGGCAAATCACTCAAAAATGGTGCCAAACGCGTCCAAATGATCCCCTGAAAGGTTTTGCAGTCGAAACAGAAGGCTTTTTATCACAGGAGACGAAATCAACCCTCAACAACTTAAGCGGCGGAAAAAGATTTTTTTGAAAAAATCCCTAAGCCCCGGGGTCACAATTTCAGCAAAAATCTGACTTTTGGCAATTCACTCAAAAATGGTGCCAACCGGTTGCAAATGCTCCCCAGAAAGCTTTGGCAGTCGAAACAGAAAGCTTTTTATCACAGGAGAAGAAATCAGCCCTCAATAACTTAACTGGCGTAAAAAGATTTTTTTCAGCAAAAATCTGACTTTTGGCAAATCACTCAAAAATGGTGCCAAACGCATGCAAATGCTCCCCTGAAAGGTTTTGCAGTCGAAACAGAAGGCTTTTTACCACAGGAGAAGAAATCAGCCCTCAACAACTTAACCGGCGGAAAAAGATTTTTTTGAAAAAATCCCTAAGCTCCGGGGTCACAATTTCAGCAAAAATCTGACTTTTGGCAAATCACTCAAAAATGGTGCCAAACGCTTGCAAATGATCCCCTGAAAGGTTTTGACGTCGAAACAGAAGGCTTTTTATCACAGAAGAAGAAATCAGCCCTCAACAACTTAACCGGCGGAAAAAGATTTTTTTGAAAAAATCCCTAAGCCCCGGGGTCAAAATTTCAGCAAAAATCTGACTTTTGGCAAATCACTCAAAAATGGTGCCAACCGGTTGCAAATGCTCTCCTGAAAGCTTTGGCAGTCGAAACAGAAAGCTTTTTATCACAGGAGAAGAAATCAGCCCTCATTAACTTAACTGGCGGAAAAAGATTTTTTTCAGCAAAAATCTGACTTTTGGCAAATCACTCAAAAATGGTGCCAAACGTTTGCAAATGCTCCCCTGAAAGGTTTGGCAGTCGAAACAGAGGGCTTTTTATCACAGGACAAGAAATCAGACCTCAACAACTTAACCGTCGGACAAAGTTTTTCTGAAAAAATCCCTAAGACCCGGGGTCAAAATTTCAGCAAAAATCTGACTTTTGGCAATTCACTAAAAAATGGTGCCAACCGGTTGCAAATGCTCCCCTGAAAGCTTTGGCAGTCAAAACAGAAGGCTTTTTATCACAGGACAAGAAATCAGCCTTCAACAACTTAACCGGCGGACAAAGTTTTTTTGAAAAAATCCCTAAGCCCCGGGGTCAAAATTTCAGCAAAAATCTGACTTTTGGCAATTCACTCAAAAATGGTGCCAACCGGTTGCAAATGCTCCCCTGAAATCTTTGGCAGTCGAAACGGAAGGCTTTTTATCACAGGAGAAGAAATCAGCCCTCAATAACATAACTGGCGGAAAAAGATTTTTTTCAGCAAAAATCTGACTTTTGCCAATTCACTCAAAAATGGTGCCAAACGCTTGAAAATGCTCCCATGAAAGGTTTTGCATTCAAAACAAAAGGCTTTTTATCACAGGAGAAGAAATCAGCCCTCGACAACTTAACCGGCGGAAAAAGATTTTTTTGAAAAAATCCCTTAGCCCCGGGGTCACAATTTCAGCAAAAATCTGACTTTTGGCAAATCACTAAAAAATGGTGCCAAACGCTTAAAAATGCTCCCCTGAAAGGTTTGGCAGTCGAAACAGAGGGCTTTTTATCACAGGACAAGAAATCAGCCCTCAACAACTTAACCGTCGGACAAAGTTTTTCTGAAAAAATCCCTAAGCCCCGGGGTCACAATTTCAGCAAAAATCTGACTTTTGGCAATTCACTCAAAAATGGTGCCAACCGGTTGCAAATGCTCCCCTGAAAGCTTTGGCAGTCAAAACAGAAGGCTTTTTATCACAGGAGAAGAAATCAGCCCTCAATAACTTAACTGGCGGAAAAAGATTTTTTTCAGCAAAAATCTGACTTTTGGCAAATCACTCAAAAATGGTGCCAAAGGCATGCAAATGCTCCCCTGAACGGTTTGGCAGTCGAAAAAGAGGGCTTTTTATCACAGGACAAGAAATCAGCCTTCAAAAACTTAACCGGCGGACAAAGTTTTTTTGAAAAAATCCCTAAGCCCCGGGGTCACAATTTCAGCAAAAATCTGACTTTTGGCAATTCACTCAAAAATGGTGCCAACCGGTTGCAAATGCTCCCCTGAAATCTTTGGCAGTCGAAACAGAAGGCTTTTTATCACAGGAGAAGAAATCAGCCCTCAATAACTTAACTGGCGGAAAAAGATTTTTTTCAGCAAAAATCTGACTTTTGGCAAATCACTCAAAAACGGTCCCAAACGCTTGCAAATGCTCCCCTGAAAGGTTTTGCAGTCGAAACAGAAGGCTTTTTATCACAGGACAAGAAATCAGCCCTCAACAACTTAACCGTCGGACAAAGTTTTTTTGAAAAAATCCCTAAGCCCCGGGGTCACAATTTCAGCAAAAATCTGACTTTTGGCAAATCACTCAAAAACGGTCCCAAACGCTTGCAAATGCTCCCCTGAAAGCTTTGGCAGTCAAAACAGAGGGCTTTTTATCACAGGAGAAGAAATCAGCCCTCAACAACTTAACCGGTGGAAAAAGATTTTTTTGAAAAAATCCCTAAGCCCCGGGGTCACAATTTCAGCAAAAATCTGACTTTTGGCAAATCACTCAAAAATGGTGCCAAAGGCATGCAAATGCTCCCCTGAACGGTTTGGCAGTCGAAAAAGAGGGCTTTTTATCACAGGACAAGAAATCAGCCTTCAACAACTTAACCGGCGGACAAAGTTTTTTTGAAAAAATCCCTAAGCCCCGGGGTCACAATTTCAGCAAAAATCTGACTTTTGGCAATTCACTCAAAAATGGTGCCAACCGGTTGCAAATGCTCCCCTGAAATCTTTGGCAGTCGAAACAGAAGGCTTTTTATCACAGGAGAAGAAATCAGCCCTCAATAACTTAACTGGCGGAAAAAGATTTTTTTCAGCAAAAATCTGACTTTTGCCAATTCACTCAAAAATGGTGCCAAACGCTTGCAAATGCTCCCCTGAAAGGTTTGGCAGTCGAAACAGAGGGCTTTTTATCACAGGATAAGAAATCAGCCCTCAACAACTTAACCGGCGGAAAAAGATTTTTTTGAAAAAATCCCTAAGCTCCGGGGTCACAATTTCAGCAAAAATCTGACTTTTGGCAAATCACTCAAAAATGGTGCCAAACGCTTGCAAATGATCCCCTGAAAGGTTCTGACGTCGAAACAGAAGGCTTTTTATCACAGAAGAAGAAATCAGCCCTCAACAACTTAAGCGGCGGAAAAAGATTTTTCTGAAAAAATCCCTAAGCTCCGGGGTCACAATTTCAGCAAAAATCTGACTTTTGGCAAATCACTCAAAAATGGTGCCAACCGGTTGCAAATGCTCCCCTGAAAGCTTTGGCAGTCAAAACAGAAGGCTTTTTATCACAGGAGAAGAAATCAGCCCTCAATAACTTAACTGGCGGAAAAAGATTTTTTTCAGCAAAAATCTGACTTTTGGCAAATCACTCAAAAATGGTGCCAAAGGCATGCAAATGCTCCCCTGAACGGTTTGGCAGTCGAAAAAGAGGGCTTTTTATCACAGGACAAGAAATCAGCCTTCAACAACTTAACCGGCGGACAAAGTTTTTTTGAAAAAATCCCTAAGCCCCGGGGTCACAATTTCAGCAAAAATCTGACTTTTGGCAATTCACTCAAAAATGGTGCCAACCGGTTGCAAATGCTCCCCTGAAATCTTTGGCAGTCGAAACAGAAGGCTTTTTATCACAGGAGAAGAAATCAGCCCTCAATAACTTAACTGGCGGAAAAAGATTTTTTTCAGCAAAAATCTGACTTTTGCCAATTCACTCAAAAATGGTGCCAAACGCTTGCAAATGCTCCCCTGAAAGGTTTTGCAGTCGAAACAGAAGGCTTTTTATCACAGGACAAGAAATCAGCCCTCAACAACTTAACCGTCGGACAAAGTTTTTTTGAAAAAATCCCTAAGCCCCGGGGTCACAATTTCAGCAAAAATCTGACTTTTGGCAAATCACTCAAAAACGGTGCCAAACGCTTGCAAATGCTCCCCTGAAAGGTTTGGCAGTCGAAACAGTGGGCTTTTTATCACAGGAGAAGAAATCAGCCCTCAACAACTTAACCGGTGGAAAAAGATTTTTTTGAAAAAATCCCTAAGCCCCGGGGTCACAATTTCAGCAAAAATCTGACTTTTGGCAAATCACTCAAAAACGATGCCAAACGCTTGCAAATGCTCCCCTGAAAGGTTTGGCAGTCGAAACAGAGGGCTTTTTATCACAGGATAAGAAATCAGCCCTCAACAACTTAACCGGCGGAAAAAGATTTTTTTGAAAAAATCCCTAAGCCCCGGGGTCACAATTTCAGCAAAAATCTGACTTTTGGCAAATCACTCAAAAATGGTGCCAAACGCGTCCAAATGATCCCCTGAAAGGTTTTGCAGTCGAAACAGAAGGCTTTTTATCACAGGAGAAGAAATCAACCCTCAACAACTTAAGCGGCGGAAAAAGATTTTTTTGAAAAAATCCCTAAGCCCCGGGGTCACAATTTCAGCAAAAATCTGACTTTTGGCAATTCACTCAAAAATTGTGCCAACCGGTTGCAAATGCTCCCCAGAAAGCTTTGGCAGTCGAAACAGAAAGCTTTTTATCACAGGAGAAGAAATCAGCCCTCAATAACTTAACTGGCGGAAAAAGATTTTTTTCAGCAAAAATCTGACTTTTGGCAAATCACTCAAAAATGGTGCCAAACGCTTGCAAATGCTCCCCTGAAAGGTTTTGCAGTCGAAACAGAAGGCTTTTTATCACAGGACAAGAAATCAGCCCTCAACAACTTAACCGTCGGACAAAGTTTTTTTGAAAAAATCCCTAAGCCCCGGGGTCACAATTTCAGCAAAAATCTGACTTTTGGCAAATCACTCAAAAACGGTGCCAAACGCTTGCAAATGCTCCCCTGAAAGGTTTGGCAGTCGAAACAGTGGGCTTTTTATCACAGGAGAAGAAATCAGCCCTCAACAACTTAACCGGTGGAAAAAGATTTTTTTGAAAAAATCCCTAAGCCCCGGGGTCACAATTTCAGCAAAAATCTGACTTTTGGCAAATCACTCAAAAACGATGCCAAACGCTTGCAAATGCTCCCCTGAAAGGTTTGGCAGTCGAAACAGAGGGCTTTTTATCACAGGATAAGAAATCAGCCCTCAACAACTTAACCGGCGGAAAAAGATTTTTTTGAAAAAATCCCTAAGCCCCGGGGTCACAATTTCAGCAAAAATCTGACTTTTGGCAAATCACTCAAAAATGGTGCCAAACGCGTCCAAATGATCCCCTGAAAGGTTTTGCAGTCGAAACAGAAGGCTTTTTATCACAGGAGAAGAAATCAACCCTCAACAACTTAAGCGGCGGAAAAAGATTTTTTTGAAAAAATCCCTAAGCCCCGGGGTCACAATTTCAGCAAAAATCTGACTTTTGGCAATTCACTCAAAAATTGTGCCAACCGGTTGCAAATGCTCCCCAGAAAGCTTTGGCAGTCGAAACAGAAAGCTTTTTATCACAGGAGAAGAAATCAGCCCTCAATAACTTAACTGGCGTAAAAAGATTTTTTTCAGCAAAAATCTGACTTTTGGCAAATCACTCAAAAATGGTGCCAAACGCATGCAAATGCTCCCCTGAAAGGTTTTGCAGTCGAAACAGAAGGCTTTTTATCACAGGAGAAGAAATCAGCCCTCAAAAACTTAACCGGCGGAAAAAGATTTTTTTGAAAAAATCCCTAAGCTCCGGGGTCACAATTTCAGCAAAAATCTAACTTTTGGCAAATCACTCAAAAATGGTGCCAAACGCTTGCAAATGCTCCCCTGAAAGGTTTGGCAGTCGAAACAGAGGGCTTTTTATCACAGGACAGGAAATCAGCCCTCAACAACTTAACCGTCGGACAAAGTTTTTCTGAAAAAATCCCTAAGCCCCGGGGTCACAATTTCAGCAAAAATCTGACTTTTGGCAATTCATTCAAAAATGGTGCCAACCGGTTGCAAATGCTCCCCTGAAAGCTTTGGCAGTCAAAACAGAAGGCTTTTTATCACAGGAGAAGAAATCAGCCCTCAATAACTTAACTGGCGGAAAAAGATTTTTTTCAGCAAAAATCTGACTTTTGGCAAATCACTCAAAAATGGTGCCAAAGGCATGCAAATGCTCCCCTGAACGGTTTGGCAGTCGAAAAAGAGGGCTTTTTATCACAGGACAAGAAATCAGCCTTCAACAACTTAACCGGCGGACAAAGTTTTTTTGAAAAAATCCCTAAGCCCCGGGGTCACAATTTCAGCAAAAATCTGAGTTTTGGCAAATCACTCAAAAATGGTGCCAAACGCTTCCAAATGATCCCCTGAAAGGTTTTGCAGTCGAAACAGAAAGCTTTTTATCACAGGAGAAGAAATCAGCCCTCAATAACTTAACTGGCGGAAAAAGATTTTTTTCAGCAAAAATCTGACTTTTGGCAAATCACTCAAAAATGGTGCCAAACGCATGCAAATGCTCCCCTGAAAGGTTTTGCAGTCGAAACAGAAGGCTTTTTATCACAGGAGAAGAAATCAGCCCTCAAAAATTTAACCGGCGGAAAAAGATTTTTTTGAAAAAATCCCTAAGCTCCGGGGTCACAATTTCAGCAAAAATCTGACTTTTGGCAATTCACTCAAAAATGGTGCCAAACGCATGCAAATGCTCCCCTGAAAGGTTTTGCAGTCGAAACAGAAGGCTTTTTATCACAGGACAAGAAATCAGCCTTCAACAACTTAACTGGCGGACAAATTTTTTTTGAAAAAATCCCTAAACCCCGGGGTCACAATTTCAGCAAAAATCTGACTTTTGGCAATTCACTCAAAAATGGTGCCAACCGGTTGCAAATGCTCCCCTGAGATCTTTGGCAGTCGAAACAGAAGGCTTTTTATCACAGGAGAAGAAATCAGCCCTCAATAACATAACTGGCGGAAAAAGATTTTTTTCAGCAAAAATCTGACTTTTGGCAAATCACTCAAAAATGGTGCCAAAGGCATGCAAATGCTCCCATGAAAGGTTTTGCATTCAAAACAAAAGGCTTTTTATCGCAGGAGAAGAAATCAGCCCTCGACAACTTAACCGGCGGAAAAAGTTTTTTTTGAAAAAATCCCTAAGCCCCGGGGTCACAATTTCAGCAAAAATCTGACTTTTGGCAAATCACTCAAAAATGGTGCCAAACGCTTGCAAATGCTCCCCTGAAAGGTTTGGCAGTCGAAACAGAGGGCCTTTTATCACAGGACAGGAAATCAGCCCTCAACAACTTAACCGTCGGACAAAGTTTTTCTGAAAAAATCCCTAACCCCGGGGTCAAAATTTCAGCAAAAATCTGACTTTTGGCAATTCACTCAAAAATGGTGCCAACCGGTTGCAAATGCTCCCCTGAAAGCTTTGGCAGTCAAAACAGAAAGCTTTTTATCACAGGAGAAGAAATCAGCCCTCAACAACTTAACCGTCGGACAAAGTTTTTCTGAAAAAATCCCTAACCCCGGGGTCAAAATTTCAGCAAAAATCTGACTTTTGGCAATTCACTCAAAAATGGTGCCAACCGGTTGCAAATGCTCCCCTGAAAGCTTTGGCAGTCAAAATAGAAGGCTTTTTATCACAGGACAAGAAATCAGCCTTCAACAACCTAACCGGCGGACAAAGTTTTTTTGAAAAAATCCCTAAGCCCCGGGGTCACAATTTCAGCAAAAATCTGACTTTTGGCAAATCACTAAAAAATGGTGCCAAACGCTTAAAAATGCTCCCCTGAAAGGTTTGGCAGTCGAAACAGAGGGCTTTTTATCACAGGACAAGAAATCAGCCCTCAACAACTTAAGCGGCGGAAAAAGATATTTTTGAAAAAATCCCTAAGCCCCGGGGTCACAATTTCAGCAAAAATCTGACTTTTGGCAATTCACTCAAAAATGGTGCCAACCGGTTGCAAATGCTCCCCTGAAATCTTTGGCAGTCAAAACAGAAGGCTTTTTATCACAGGAGAAGAAATCAGCCCTCAATAACTTAACTGGCGGAAAAAGATTTTTTTCAGCAAAAATCTGACTTTTGCCAATTCACTCAAAAATGGTGCCAAACGCTTGCAAATGCTCCCCTGAAAGGTTTTGCAGTCGAAACAGAAGGCTTTTTATCACAGGACAAGAAATCAGCCCTCAACAACTTAACCGTCGGACAAAGCTTTTTTGAAAAAATCCCTAAGCCCCGGGGTCACAATTTCAGCAAAAATCTGACTTTTGGCAAATCACTCAAAAACGGTGCCAAACGCTTGCAAATGCTCCCCTGAAAGGTTTGGCAGTCGAAACAGAGGGCTTTTTATCACAGGAGAAGAAATCAGCCCTCAACAACTTAACCGGTGGAAAAAGATTTTTTTGAAAAAATCCCTAAGCCCTGGGGTCACAATTTCAGCAAAAATCTGACTTTTGGCAAATCACTCAAAAATGGTGCCAAACGCGTCCAAATGATCCCCTGAAAGGTTTTGCAGTCGAAACAGAAGGCTTTTTATCACAGGAGAAGAAATCAACCCTCAACAACTTAAGCGGCGGAAAAAGATTTTTTTGAAAAAATCCCTAAGCCCCGGGGTCACAATTTCAGCAAAAATCTGACTTTTGGCAATTCACTCAAAAATGGTGCCAACCGGTTGCAAATGCTCCCCAGAAAGCTTTGGCAGTCGAAACAGAAAGCTTTTTATCACAGGAGAAGAAATCAGCCCTCAATAACTTAACTGGCGTAAAAAGATTTTTTTCAGCAAAAATCTGACTTTTGGCAAATCACTCAAAAATGGTGCCAAACGCATGCAAATGCTCCCCTGAAAGGTTTTGCAGTCGAAACAGAAGGCTTTTTATCACAGGAGAAGAAATCAGCCCTCAAAAACTTAACCGGCGGAAAAAGATTTTTTTGAAAAAATCCCTAAGCTCCGGAGTCACAATTTCAGCAAAAATCTGACTTTTGGCAAATCACTCAAAAATGGTGCCAAACGCTTGCAAATGATCCCCTGAAAGGTTGTGACGTCGAAACAGAAGGCTTTTTATCACAGAAGAAGAAATCAGCCCTCAACAACTTAACCGGCGGAAAAAGATTTTTTTGAAAAAATCCCTAAGCCCCGGGGTCACAATTTCAGCAAAAATCTGACTTTTGGCAAATCACTCAAAAATGGTGCCAACCGGTTGCAAATGCTCTCCTGAAAGCTTTGGCAGTCGAAACAGAAAGCTTTTTATCACAGGAGAAGAAATCAGCCCTCATTAACTTAACTGGCGGAAAAAGATTTTTTTCAGCAAAAATCTGACTTTTGGCAAATCACTCAAAAATGGTGCCAAACGTTTGCAAATGCTCCCCTGAAAGGTTTGGCAGTAGAAACAGAGGGCTTTTTATCACAGGACAAGAAATCAAACCTCAACAACTTAACCGTCGGACAAAGTTTTTCTGAAAAAATCCCTAAGACCCGGGGTCAAAATTTCAGCAAAAATCTAACTTTTGGCAATTCACTAAAAAATGGTGCCAACCGGTTGCAAATGCTCC
This sequence comes from Podarcis filfolensis, assembly GCF_964270895.1. Taxonomy (NCBI): domain Eukaryota; kingdom Metazoa; phylum Chordata; class Lepidosauria; order Squamata; family Lacertidae; genus Podarcis; species Podarcis filfolensis. Next base: position 16,749,126 of record NC_139610.1, read on the forward strand.
CCTGAAAGCTTTGGCAGTCAAAACAGAAGGCTTTTTATCACAGGACAAGAAATCAGCCTTCAACAACTTAACCGGCGGACAAAGTTTTTTTGAAAAAATCCCTAAGCCCCGGGGTCAAAATTTCAGCAAAAATCTGAATTTTGACAATTCACTCAAAAATGGTGCCAACCGGTTGCAAATGCTCCCCTGAAATCTTTGGCAGTCGAAACGGAAGGCTTTTTATCACAGGAGAAGAAATCAGCCCTCAATAACATAACTGGCGGAAAAAGATTTTTTTCAGCAAAAATCTGACTTTTGCCAATTCACTCAAAAATGGTGCCAAACGCTTGAAAATGCTCCCATGAAAGGTTTTGCATTCAAAACAAAAGGCTTTTTATCACAGGAGAAGAAATCAGCCCTCGACAACTTAACCGGCGGAAAAAGATTTTTTTGAAAAAATCCCTTAGCCCCGGGGTCACAATTTCAGCAAAACTCTGACTTTTGGCAAATCACTAAAAAATGGTGCCAAACGCTTAAAAATGCTCCCCTGAAAGGTTTGGCAGTCGAAACAGAGGGCTTTTTATCACAGGACAAGAAATCAGCCCTCAACAACTTAACCGTCGGACAAAGTTTTTCTGAAAAAATCCCTAAGCCCCGGGGTCACAATTTCAGCAAAAATCTGACTTTTGGCAATTCACTCAAAAATGGTGCCAACCGGTTGCAAATGCTCCCCTGAAAGCTTTGGCAGTCAAAACAGAAGGCTTTTTATCACAGGAGAAGAAATCAGCCCTCAATAACTTAACTGGCGGAAAAAGATTTTTTTCAGCAAAAATCTGACTTTTGGCAAATCACTCAAAAATGGTGCCAAAGGCATGCAAATGCTCCCCTGAACGGTTTGGCAGTCGAAAAAGAGGGCTTTTTATCACAGGACAAGAAATCAGCCTTCAAAAACTTAACCGGCGGACAAAGTTTTTTTGAAAAAATCCCTAAGCCCCGGGGTCACAATTTCAGCAAAAATCTGACTTTTGGCAATTCACTCAAAAATGGTGCCAACCGGTTGCAAATGCTCCCCTGAAATCTTTGGCAGTCGAAACAGAAGGCTTTTTATCACAGGAGAAGAAATCAGCCCTCAATAACTTAACTGGCGGAAAAAGATTTTTTTCAGCAAAAATCTGACTTTTGGCAAATCACTCAAAAACGGTCCCAAACGCTTGCAAATGCTCCCCTGAAAGGTTTTGCAGTCGAAACAGAAGGCTTTTTATCACAGGACAAGAAATCAGCCCTCAACAACTTAACCGTCGGACAAAGTTTTTTTGAAAAAATCCCTAAGCCCCGGGGTCACAATTTCAGCAAAAATCTGACTTTTGGCAAATCACTCAAAAACGGTCCCAAACGCTTGCAAATGCTCCCCTGAAAGGTTTGGCAGTCGAAACAGAGGCCTTTTTATCACAGGAGAAGAAATCAGCCCTCAACAACTTAACCGGTGGAAAAAGATTTTTTTGAAAAAATCCCTAAGCCCCGGGGTCACAATTTCAGCAAAAATCTGACTTTTGGCAAATCACTCAAAAATGGTGCCAAAGGCATGCAAATGCTCCCCTGAACGGTTTGGCAGTCGAAAAAGAGGGCTTTTTATCACAGGACAAGAAATCAGCCTTCAACAACTTAACCGGCGGACAAAGTTTTTTTGAAAAAATCCCTAAACCCCGGGGTCACAATTTCAGCAAAAATCTGACTTTTGGCAATTCACTCAAAAATGGTGCCAACCGGTTGCAAATGCTCCCCTGAAATCTTTGGCAGTCGAAACAGAAGGCTTTTTATCACAGGAGAAGAAATCAGCCCTCAATAACTTAACTGGCGGAAAAAGATTTTTTTCAGCAAAAATCTGACTTTTGCCAATTCACTCAAAAATGGTGCCAAACGCTTGCAAATGCTCCCCTGAAAGGTTTGGCAGTAGAAACAGAAGGCTTTTTATCACAGGACAAGAAATCAGCCCTCAACAACTTAACCGTCGGACAAAGTTTTTTTGAAAAAATCCCTAAGCCCCGGGGTCACAATTTCAGCAAAAATCTGACTTTTGGCAAATCACTCAAAAACGATGCCAAACGCTTGCAAATGCTCCCCTGAAAGGTTTGGAAGTCGAAACAGAGGGCTTTTTATCACCGGATAAGAAATCAGCCCTCAACAACTTAACCGGCTGAAAAAGTTTTTTTTGAAAAAATCCCTAAGCTCCGGGGTCACAATTTCAGCAAAAATCTGACTTTTGGCAAATCACTCAAAAATGGTGCCAAACGCTTGCAAATGATCCCCTGAAAGGTTTTGACGTCGAAACAGAAGGCTTTTTATCACAGAAGAAGAAATCAGCCCTCAACAACTTAACCGGCGGAAAAAGATTTTTTTGAAAAAATCCCTAAGCCCCGGGGTCACAATTTCAGCAAAAATCTGACTTTTGGCAAATCACTCAAAAATGGTGCCAACCGGTTGCAAATGCTCCCCTGAAAGCTTTGGCAGTCAAAACAGAAGGCTTTTTATCACAGGAGAAGAAATCAGCCCTCAATAACTTAACTGGCGGAAAAAGATTTTTTTCAGCAAAAATCTGACTTTTGGCAAATCACTCAAAAATGGTGCCAAAGGCATGCAAATGCTCCCCTGAACGGTTTGGCAGTCGAAAAAGAGGGCTTTTTATCACAGGACAAGAAATCAGCCTTCAACAACTTAACCGGCGGACAAAGTTTTTTTGAAAAAATCCCTAAGCCCCGGGGTCACAATTTCAGCAAAAATCTGACTTTTGGCAATTCACTCAAAAATGGTGCCAACCGGTTGCAAATGCTCCCCTGAAATCTTTGGCAGTCGAAACAGAAGGCTTTTTAACACAGGAGAAGAAATCAGCCCTCAATAACTTAACTGGCGGAAAAAGATTTTTTTCAGCAAAAATCTGACTTTTGCCAATTCACTCAAAAATGGTGCCAAACGCTTGCAAATGCTCCCCTGAAAGGTTTTGCAGTCGAAACAGTGGGCTTTTTATCACAGGAGAAGAAATCAGCCCTCAACAACTTAACCGGTGGAAAAAGATTTTTTTGAAAAAATCCCTAAGCCCCGGGGTCACAATTTCAGCAAAAATCTGACTTTTGGCAAATCACTCAAAAACGATGCCAAACGCTTGCAAATGCTCCCCTGAAAGGTTTGGCAGTCGAAACAGAGGGCTTTTTATCACAGGATAAGAAATCAGCCCTCAACAACTTAACCGGCGGAAAAAGATTTTTTTGAAAAAATCCCTAAGCTCCGGGGTCACAATTTCAGCAAAAATCTGACTTTTGGCAAATCACTCAAAAATGGTGCCAAACGCTTGCAAATGATCCCCTGAAAGGTTTTGACGTCGAAACAGAAGGCTTTTTATCACAGAAGAAGAAATCAGCCCTCAACAACTTAACCGGCGGAAAAAGATTTTTTTGAAAAAATCCCTAAGCCCCGGGGTCACAATTTCAGCAAAAATCTGACTTTTGGCAAATCACTCAAAAATGGTGCCAACCGGTTGCAAATGCTCCCCTGAAAGCTTTGGCAGTCAAAACAGAAGGCTTTTTATCACAGGAGAAGAAATCAGCCCTCAATAACTTAACTGGCGGAAAAAGATTTTTTTCAGCAAAAATCTGACTTTTGGCAAATCACTCAAAAATGGTGCCAAAGGCATGCAAATGCTCCCCTGAAAGGTTTGGCAGTCGAAACAGAGGGCTTTTTATCACAGGAGAAGAAATCAGCCCTCAACAACTTAACCGGTGGAAAAAGATTTTTTTGAAAAAATCCCTAAGCCCCGGGGTCACAATTTCAGCAAAAATCTGACTTTTGGCAAATCACTCAAAAATGGTGCCAAAGGCATGCAAATGCTCCCCTGAATGGTTTGGCAGTCGAAAAAGAGGGCTTTTTATCACAGGACAAGAAATCAGCCTTCAACAACTTAACCGGCGGACAAAGTTTTTTTGAAAAAATCCCTAAGCCCCGGGGTCACAATTTCAGCAAAAATCTGACTTTTGGCAATTCACTCAAAAATGGTGCCAACCGGTTGCAAATGCTCCCCTGAAATCTTTGGCAGTCGAAACAGAAGGCTTTTTATCACAGGAGAAGAAATCAGCCCTCAATAACTTAACTGGCGGAAAAAGATTTTTTTCAGCAAAAATCTGACTTTTGCCAATTCACTCAAAAATGGTGCCAAACGCTTGCAAATGCTCCCCTGAAAGGTTTTGCAGTAGAAACAGAAGGCTTTTTATCACAGGACAAGAAATCAGCCCTCAACAACTTAACCGTCGGACAAAGTTTTTTTGAAAAAATCCCTAAGCCCCGGGGTCACAATTTCAGCAAAAATCTGACTTTTGGCAAATCACTCAAAAACGATGCCAAACGCTTGCAAATGCTCCCCTGAAAGGTTTGGCAGTCGAAACAGAGGGCTTTTTATCACAGGATAAGAAATCAGCCCTCAACAACTTAACCGGCGGAAAAAGATTTTTTTGAAAAAATCCCTAAGCCCCGGGGTCACAATTTCAGCAAAAATCTGACTTTTGGCAAATCACTCAAAAATGGTGCCAAACGCTTGCAAATGCTCCCCTGAAAGCTTTGGCAGTCAAAACAGAAGGCTTTTTATCACAGGAGAAGAAATCAGCCCTCAATAACTTAACTGGCGGAAAAAGATTTTTTTCAGCAAAAATCTGACTTTTGGCAAATCACTCAAAAATGGTGCCAAAGGCATGCAAATGCTCCCCTGAACGGTTTGGCAGTCGAAAAAGAGGGCTTTTTATCACAGGACAAGAAATCAGCCTTCAACAACTTAACCGGCGGACAAAGTTTTTTTGAAAAAATCCCTAAGCCCCGGGGTCACAATTTCAGCAAAAATCTGACTTTTGGCAATTCACTCAAAAATGGTGCCAACCGGTTGCAAATGCTCCCCTGAAATCTTTGGCAGTCGAAACAGAAGGCTTTTTAACACAGGAGAAGAAATCAGCCCTCAATAACTTAACTGGCGGAAAAAGATTTTTTTCAGCAAAAATCTGACTTTTGCCAATTCACTCAAAAATGGTGCCAAACGCTTGCAAATGCTCCCCTGAAAGGTTTTGCAGTCGAAACAGTGGGCTTTTTATCACAGGAGAAGAAATCAGCCCTCAACAACTTAACCGGTGGAAAAAGATTTTTTTGAAAAAATCCCTAAGCCCCGGGGTCACAATTTCAGCAAAAATCTGACTTTTGGCAAATCACTCAAAAACGATGCCAAACGCTTGCAAATGCTCCCCTGAAAGGTTTGGCAGTCGAAACAGAGGGCTTTTTATCACAGGATAAGAAATCAGCCCTCAACAACTTAACCGGCGGAAAAAGATTTTTTTGAAAAAATCCCTAAGCTCCGGGGTCACAATTTCAGCAAAAATCTGACTTTTGGCAAATCACTCAAAAATGGTGCCAAACGCTTGCAAATGATCCCCTGAAAGGTTTTGACGTCGAAACAGAAGGCTTTTTATCACAGAAGAAGAAATCAGCCCTCAACAACTTAACCGGCGGAAAAAGATTTTTTTGAAAAAATCCCTAAGCCCCGGGGTCACAATTTCAGCAAAAATCTGACTTTTGGCAAATCACTCAAAAATGGTGCCAACCGGTTGCAAATGCTCCCCTGAAAGCTTTGGCAGTCAAAACAGAAGGCTTTTTATCACAGGAGAAGAAATCAGCCCTCAATAACTTAACTGGCGGAAAAAGATTTTTTTCAGCAAAAATCTGACTTTTGGCAAATCACTCAAAAATGGTGCCAAAGGCATGCAAATGCTCCCCTGAAAGGTTTGGCAGTCGAAACAGAGGGCTTTTTATCACAGGAGAAGAAATCAGCCCTCAACAACTTAACCGGTGGAAAAAGATTTTTTTGAAAAAATCCCTAAGCCCCGGGGTCACAATTTCAGCAAAAATCTGACTTTTGGCAATTCACTCAAAAATGGTGCCAACCGGTTGCAAATGCTCCCCTGAAATCTTTGGCAGTCGAAACAGAAGGCTTTTTATCACAGGAGAAGAAATCAGCCCTCAATAACTTAACTGGCGGAAAAAGATTTTTTTCAGCAAAAATCTGACTTTTGCCAATTCACTCAAAAATGGTGCCAAACGCTTGCAAATGCTCCCCTGAAAGGTTTGGCAGTAGAAACAGAAGGCTTTTTATCACAGGACAAGAAATCAGCCCTCAACAACTTAACCGTCGGACAAAGTTTTTTTGAAAAAATCCCTAAGCCCCGGGGTCACAATTTCAGCAAAAATCTGACTTTTGGCAAATCACTCAAAAACGATGCCAAACGCTTGCAAATGCTCCCCTGAAAGGTTTGGCAGTCGAAACAGAGGGCTTTTTATCACCGGATAAGAAATCAGCCCTCAACAACTTAACCGGCGGAAAAAGATTTTTTTGAAAAAATCCCTAAGCTCCGGGGTCACAATTTCAGCAAAAATCTGACTTTTGGCAAATCACTCAAAAATGGTGCCAAACGCTTGCAAATGATCCCCTGAAAGGTTTTGACGTCGAAACAGAAGGCTTTTTATCACAGAAGAAGAAATCAGCCCTCAACAACTTAACCGGCGGAAAAAGATTTTTTTGAAAAAATCCCTAAGCCCCGGGGTCACAATTTCAGCAAAAATCTGACTTTTGGCAAATCGCTCAAAAATGGTGCCAACCGGTTGCAAATGCTCCCCTGAAAGCTTTGGCAGTCAAAACAGAAGGCTTTTTATCACAGGAGAAGAAATCAGCCCTCAATAACTTAACTGGCGGAAAAAGATTTTTTTCAGCAAAAATCTGACTTTTGGCAAATCACTCAAAAATGGTGCCAAAGGCATGCAAATGCTCCCCTGAACGGTTTGGCAGTCGAAAAAGAGGGCTTTTTATCACAGGACAAGAAATCAGCCTTCAACAACTTAACCGGCGGACAAAGTTTTTTTGAAAAAATCCCTAAGCCCCGGGGTCACAATTTCAGCAAAAATCTGACTTTTGGCAATTCACTCAAAAATGGTGCCAACCGGTTGCAAATGCTCCCCTGAAATCTTTGGCAGTCGAAACAGAAGGCTTTTTAACACAGGAGAAGAAATCAGCCCTCAATAACTTAACTGGCGGAAAAAGATTTTTTTCAGCAAAAATCTGACTTTTGCCAATTCACTCAAAAATGGTGCCAAACGCTTGCAAATGCTCCCCTGAAAGGTTTTGCAGTCGAAACAGTGGGCTTTTTATCACAGGAGAAGAAATCAGCCCTCAACAACTTAACCGGTGGAAAAAGATTTTTTTGAAAAAATCCCTAAGCCCCGGGGTCACAATTTCAGCAAAAATCTGACTTTTGGCAAATCACTCAAAAACGATGCCAAACGCTTGCAAATGCTCCCCTGAAAGGTTTGGCAGTCGAAACAGAGGGCTTTTTATCACAGGATAAGAAATCAGCCCTCAACAACTTAACCGGCGGAAAAAGATTTTTTTGAAAAAATCCCTAAGCTCCGGGGTCACAATTTCAGCAAAAATCTGACTTTTGGCAAATCACTCAAAAATGGTGCCAAACGCTTGCAAATGATCCCCTGAAAGGTTTTGACGTCGAAACAGAAGGCTTTTTATCACAGAAGAAGAAATCAGCCCTCAACAACTTAACCGGCGGAAAAAGATTTTTTTGAAAAAATCCCTAAGCCCCGGGGTCACAATTTCAGCAAAAATCTGACTTTTGGCAAATCACTCAAAAATGGTGCCAACCGGTTGCAAATGCTCCCCTGAAAGCTTTGGCAGTCAAAACAGAAGGCTTTTTATCACAGGAGAAGAAATCAGCCCTCAATAACTTAACTGGCGGAAAAAGATTTTTTTCAGCAAAAATCTGACTTTTGGCAAATCACTCAAAAATGGTGCCAAAGGCATGCAAATGCTCCCCTGAAAGGTTTGGCAGTCGAAACAGAGGGCTTTTTATCACAGGAGAAGAAATCAGCCCTCAACAACTTAACCGGTGGAAAAAGATTTTTTTGAAAAAATCCCTAAGCCCCGGGGTCACAATTTCAGCAAAAATCTGACTTTTGGCAAATCACTCAAAAATGGTGCCAAAGGCATGCAAATGCTCCCCTGAACGGTTTGGCAGTCGAAAAAGAGGGCTTTTTATCACAGGACAAGAAATCAGCCTTCAACAACTTAACCGGCGGACAAAGTTTTTTTGAAAAAATCCCTAAGCCCCGGGGTCACAATTTCAGCAAAAATCTGACTTTTGGCAATTCACTCAAAAATGGTGCCAACCGGTTGCAAATGCTCCCCTGAAATCTTTGGCAGTCGAAACAGAAGGCTTTTTATCACAGGAGAAGAAATCAGCCCTCAATAACTTAACTGGCGGAAAAAGATTTTTTTCAGCAAAAATCTGACTTTTGCCAATTCACTCAAAAATGGTGCCAAACGCTTGCAAATGCTCCCCTGAAAGGTTTGGCAGTAGAAACAGAAGGCTTTTTATCACAGGACAAGAAATCAGCCCTCAACAACTTAACCGTCGGACAAAGTTTTTTTGAAAAAATCCCTAAGCCCCGGGGTCACAATTTCAGCAAAAATCTGACTTTTGGCAAATCACTCAAAAACGATGCCAAACGCTTGCAAATGCTCCCCTGAAAGGTTTGGCAGTCGAAACAGAGGGCTTTTTATCACAGGATAAGAAATCAGCCCTCAACAACTTAACCGGCGGAAAAAGATTTTTTTGAAAAAATCCCTAAGCCCCGGGGTCACAATTTCAGCAAAAATCTGACTTTTGGCAAATCACTCAAAAATGGTGCCAAACGCTTGCAAATGCTCCCCTGAAAGCTTTGGCAGTCAAAACAGAAGGCTTTTTATCACAGGAGAAGAAATCAGCCCTCAATAACTTAACTGGCGGAAAAAGATTTTTTTCAGCAAAAATCTGACTTTTGGCAAATCACTCAAAAATGGTGCCAAAGGCATGCAAATGCTCCCCTGAACGGTTTGGCAGTCGAAAAAGAGGGCTTTTTATCACAGGACAAGAAATCAGCCTTCAACAACTTAACCGGCGGACAAAGTTTTTTTGAAAAAATCCCTAAGCCCCGGGGTCACAATTTCAGCAAAAATCTGACTTTTGGCAATTCACTCAAAAATGGTGCCAACCGGTTGCAAATGCTCCCCTGAAATCTTTGGCAGTCGAAACAGAAGGCTTTTTAACACAGGAGAAGAAATCAGCCCTCAATAACTTAACTGGCGGAAAAAGATTTTTTTCAGCAAAAATCTGACTTTTGCCAATTCACTCAAAAATGGTGCCAAACGCTTGCAATTGCTCCCCTGAAAGGTTTTGCAGTCGAAACAGTGGGCTTTTTATCACAGGAGAAGAAATCAGCCCTCAACAACTTAACCGGTGGAAAAAGATTTTTTTGAAAAAATCCCTAAGCCCCGGGGTCACAATTTCAGCAAAAATCTGACTTTTGGCAAATCACTCAAAAACGATGCCAAACGCTTGCAAATGCTCCCCTGAAAGGTTTGGCAGTCGAAACAGAGGGCTTTTTATCACAGGATAAGAAATCAGCCCTCAACAACTTAACCGGCGGAAAAAGATTTTTTTGAAAAAATCCCTAAGCTCCGGGGTCACAATTTCAGCAAAAATCTGACTTTTGGCAAATCACTCAAAAATGGTGCCAAACGCTTGCAAATGATCCCCTGAAAGGTTTTGACGTCGAAACAGAAGGCTTTTTATCACAGAAGAAGAAATCAGCCCTCAACAACTTAACCGGCGGAAAAAGATTTTTTTGAAAAAATCCCTAAGCCCCGGGGTCACAATTTCAGCAAAAATCTGACTTTTGGCAAATCACTCAAAAATGGTGCCAACCGGTTGCAAATGCTCCCCTGAAAGCTTTGGCAGTCAAAACAGAAGGCTTTTTATCACAGGAGAAGAAATCAGCCCTCAATAACTTAACTGGCGGAAAAAGATTTTTTTCAGCAAAAATCTGACTTTTGGCAAATCACTCAAAAATGGTGCCAAAGGCATGCAAATGCTCCCCTGAAAGGTTTGGCAGTCGAAACAGAGGGCTTTTTATCACAGGAGAAGAAATCAGCCCTCAACAACTTAACCGGTGGAAAAAGATTTTTTTGAAAAAATCCCTAAGCCCCGGGGTCACAATTTCAGCAAAAATCTGACTTTTGGCAAATCACTCAAAAATGGTGCCAAAGGCATGCAAATGCTCCCCTGAACGGTTTGGCAGTCGAAAAAGAGGGCTTTTTATCACAGGACAAGAAATCAGCCTTCAACAACTTAACCGGCGGACAAAGTTTTTTTGAAAAAATCCCTAAGCCCCGGGGTCACAATTTCAGCAAAAATCTGACTTTTGGCAATTCACTCAAAAATGGTGCCAACCGGTTGCAAATGCTCCCCTGAAATCTTTGGCAGTCGAAACAGAAGGCTTTTTATCACAGGAGAAGAAATCAGCCCTCAATAACTTAACTGGCGGAAAAAGATTTTTTTCAGCAAAAATCTGACTTTTGCCAATTCACTCAAAAATGGTGCCAAACGCTTGCAAATGCTCCCCTGAAAGGTTTTGCAGTAGAAACAGAAGGCTTTTTATCACAGGACAAGAAATCAGCCCTCAACAACTTAACCGTCGGACAAAGTTTTTTTGAAAAAATCCCTAAGCCCCGGGGTCACAATTTCAGCAAAAATCTGACTTTTGGCAAATCACTCAAAAACGATGCCAAACGCTTGCAAATGCTCCCCTGAAAGGTTTGGCAGTCGAAACAGAGGGCTTTTTATCACAGGATAAGAAATCAGCCCTCAACAACTTAACCGGCGGAAAAAGATTTTTTTGAAAAAATCCCTAAGCCCCGGGGTCACAATTTCAGCAAAAATCTGACTTTTGGCAAATCACTCAAAAATGGTGCCAAACGCTTGCAAATGCTCCCCTGAAAGCTTTGGCAGTCAAAACAGAAGGCTTTTTATCACAGGAGAAGAAATCAGCCCTCAATAACTTAACTGGCGGAAAAAGATTTTTTTCAGCAAAAATCTGACTTTTGGCAAATCACTCAAAAATGGTGCCAAAGGCATGCAAATGCTCCCCTGAACGGTTTGGCAGTCGAAAAAGAGGGCTTTTTATCACAGGACAAGAAATCAGCCTTCAACAACTTAACCGGCGGACAAAGTTTTTTTGAAAAAATCCCTAAGCCCCGGGGTCACAATTTCAGCAAAAATCTGACTTTTGGCAATTCACTCAAAAATGGTGCCAACCGGTTGCAAATGCTCCCCTGAAATCTTTGGCAGTCGAAACAGAAGGCTTTTTATCACAGGAGAAGAAATCAGCCCTCAATAACTTAACTGGCGGAAAAAGATTTTTTTCAGCAAAAATCTGACTTTTGCCAATTCACTCAAAAATGGTGCCAAACGCTTGCAAATGCTCCCCTGAAAGGTTTTGCAGTCGAAACAGAAGGCTTTTTATCACAGGACAAGAAATCAGCCCTCAACAACTTAACCGTCGGACAAAGTTTTTTTGAAAAAATCCCTAAGCCCCGGGGTCACAATTTCAGCAAAAATCTGACTTTTGGCAAATCACTCAAAAACGGTGCCAAACGCTTGCAAATGCTCCCCTGAAAGGTTTGGCAGTCTAAACAGTGGGCTTTTTATCACAGGAGAAGAAATCAGCCCTCAACAACTTAACCGGTGGAAAAAGATTTTTTTGAAAAAATCCCTAAGCCCCGGGGTCACAATTTCAGCAAAAATCTGACTTTTGGCAAATCACTCAAAAACGATGCCAAACGCTTGCAAATGCTCCCCTGAAAGGTTTGGCAGTCGAAACAGAGGGCTTTTTATCACAGGATAAGAAATCAGCCCTCAACAACTTAACCGGCGGAAAAAGATTTTTTTGAAAAAATCCCTAAGCTCCGGGGTCACAATTTCAGCAAAAATCTGACTTTTGGCAAATCACTCAAAAATGGTGCCAACCGGTTGCAAATGCTCCCCTGAAAGCTTTGGCAGTCAAAACAGAAGGCTTTTTATCACAGGAGAAGAAATCAGCCCTCAATAACTTAACTGGCGGAAAAAGATTTTTTTCAGCAAAAATCTGACTTTTGCCAATTCACTCAAAAATGGTGCCAAACGCTTGCAAATGCTCCCCTGAAAGGTTTGGCAGTCGAAACAGAGGGCTTTTTATCACAGGACAAGAAATCAGCCTTCAACAACTTAACCGGCGGACAAAGTTTTTTTGAAAAAATCCCTAAGCCCCGGGGTCACAATTTCAGCAAAAATCTGACTTTTGGCAATTCACTCAAAAATGGTGCCAACCGGTTGCAAATGCTCCCCTGAAATCTTTGGCAGTCGAAACAGAAGGCTTTTTATCACAGGAGAAGAAATCAGCCCTCAATAACTTAACTGGCGGAAAAAGATTTTTTTCAGCAAAAATCTGACTTTTGCCAATTCACTCAAAAATGGTGCCAAACGCTTGCAAATGCTCCCCTGAAAGGTTTTGCAGTCGAAACAGAAGGCTTTTTATCACAGGAGAAGAAATCAGCCCTCAACAACTTAACCGTCGGACAAAGTTTTTTTGAAAAAATCCCTAAGCCCCGGGGTCACAATTTCAGCAAAAATCTGACTTTTGGCAAATCACTCAAAAACGGTGCCAAACGCTTGCAAATGCTCCCCTGAAAGGTTTGGCAGTCGAAACAGAGGGCTTTTTATCACAGGAGAAGAAATCAGCCCTCAACAACTTAACCGGTGGAAAAAGATTTTTTTGAAAAAATCCCTAAGCCCCGGGGTCACAATTTCAGCAAAAATCTGACTTTTGGCAAATCACTCAAAAATGGTGCCAAACGCGTCCAAATGATCCCCTGAAAGGTTTTGCAGTCGAAACAGAAGGCTTTTTATCACAGGAGAAGAAATCAACCCTAGACAACTTAAGCGGCGGAAAAAGATTATTTTGAAAAAATCCCTAAGCCCCGGGGTCACAATTTCAGCAAAAATCTGACTTTTGGCAATTCACTCAAAAATGGTGCCAACCGGTTGCAAATGCTCCCCAGAAAGCTTTGGCAGTCGAAACAGAAAGCTTTTTATCACAGGAGAAGAAATCAGCCCTCAATAACTTAAATGGCGTAAAAAGATTTTCTTCAGCAAAAATCTGACTTTTGGCAAATCACTCAAAAATGGTGCCAAACGCATGCAAATGCTCCCCTGAAAGGTTTTGCAGTCGAAACAGAAGGCTTTTTATCACAGGAGAAGAAATCAGCCCTCAAAAACTTAACCGGCGGAAAAAGATTTTTTTGAAAAAATCCCTAAGCTCCGGGGTCACAATTTCAGCAAAAATCTGACTTTTGGCAAATCACTCAAAAATGGTGCCAAACGCTTGCAAATGATCCCCTGAAAGGTTTTGACATTGAAACAGAAGGCTTTTTATCACAGAAGAAGAAATCAGCCCTCAACAACTTAACCGGCGGAAAAAGATTTTTTTGAAAAAATCCCTAAGCCCCGGGGTCACAATTTCATCAAAAATCTGACTTTTGGCAAATCACTCAAAAATGGTGCCCACCAGTTGCAATTGCTCTCCTGAAAGCTTTGGCAGTCTAAACAGAAAGCTTTTTATCACAGGAGAAGAAATCAGCCCTCATTAACTTAACTGGCGGAAAAAGATTTTTTTCAGCAAAAATCTGACTTTTGGCAAATCACTCAAAAATGGTGCCAAACGTTTGCAAATGCTCCCCTGAAAGGTTTGGCAGTCGAAACAGAGGGCATTTTATCACAGGACAAGAAATCAGACCTCAACAACTTAACCGTCGGACAAAGTTTTTCTGAAAAAATCCTTAAGACCCGGGGTCAAAATTTCAGCAAAAATCTGACTTTTGGCAATTCACTCAAAAATGGTGCCAAACGCTTGCAAATGCTCCCATGAAAGGTTTTGCATTCGAAACAAAAGGCTTTTTATCACAGGAGAAGAAATCAGCCCTCGACAACTTAACCGGCGGAAAAAGATTTTTTTGAAAAAATCCCTAAGCCCCGGGGTCACAATTTCAGAAAAAATCTGACTTTTGGCAAATCACTAAAAAATGGTGCCAAACGCTTAAAAATGCTCCCCTGAAAGGTTTGGCAGTCGAAACAGAGGGCTTTTTATCACAGGACAAGAAATCAGCCCTCAACAACTTAACCGTCGGACAAAGTTTTTTTGAAAAAATCCCTAAGCCCCGGGGTCACAATTTCAGCAAAAATCTGACTTTTGGCAATTCACTCAAAAATGGTGCCAACCGGTTGCAAATGCTCCCCTGAAATCTTTGGCAGTCGAAACGGAAGGCTTTTTATCACAGGAGAAGAAATCAGCCCTCAATAACATAACTGGCGGAAAAAGATTTTTTTCAGCAAAAATCTGACTTTTGCCAATTCACTCAAAAATGGTGCCAAACGCTTGCAAATGCTCCCATGAAAGGTTTTGCATTCAAAACAGAAGGCTTTTTATCACAGGAGAAGAAATCAGCCCTCGACAACTTAACCGGCGGAAAAAGATTTTTTTGAAAAAATCCCTAAGCCCCGGGGTCACAATTTCAGCAAAAATCTGACTTTTGGCAAATCACTCAAAAATGGTGCCAACCGGTTGCAAATGCTCCCCTGAAAGCTTTGGCAGTCAAAACAGAAGGCTTTTTATCACAGGAGAAGAAATCAGCCCTCAATAACTTAACTGGCGGAAAAAGATTTTTTTCAGCAAAAATCTGACTTTTGGCAAATCACTCAAAAATGGTGCCAAAGGCATGCAAATGCTCCCCTGAAAGGTTTGGCAGTCGAAACAGAGGGCTTTTTATCACAGGAGAAGAAATCAGCCCTCAACAACTTAACCGGTGGAAAAAGATTTTTTTGAAAAAATCCCTAAGCCCCGGGGTCACAATTTCAGCAAAAATCTGACTTTTGGCAAATCACTCAAAAATGGTGCCAAAGGCATGCAAATGCTCCCCTGAACGGTTTGGCAGTCGAAAAAGAGGGCTTTTTATCACAGGACAAGAAATCAGCCTTCAACAACTTAACCGGCGGACAAAGTTTTTTTGAAAAAATCCCTAAGCCCCGGGGTCACAATTTCAGCAAAAATCTGACTTTTGGCAATTCACTCAAAAATGGTGCCAACCGGTTGCAAATGCTCCCCTGAAATCTTTGGCAGTCGAAACAGAAGGCTTTTTATCACAGGAGAAGAAATCAGCCCTCAATAACTTAACTGGCGGAAAAAGATTTTTTTCAGCAAAAATCTGACTTTTGCCAATTCACTCAAAAATGGTGCCAAACGCTTGCAAATGCTCCCCTGAAAGGTTTTGCAGTAGAAACAGAAGGCTTTTTATCACAGGACAAGAAATCAGCCCTCAACAACTTAACCGTCGGACAAAGTTTTTTTGAAAAAATCCCTAAGCCCCGGGGTCACAATTTCAGCAAAAATCTGACTTTTGGCAAATCACTCAAAAACGATGCCAAACGCTTGCAAATGCTCCCCTGAAAGGTTTGGCAGTCGAAACAGAGGGCTTTTTATCACAGGATAAGAAATCAGCCCTCAACAACTTAACCGGCGGAAAAAGATTTTTTTGAAAAAATCCCTAAGCCCCGGGGTCACAATTTCAGCAAAAATCTGACTTTTGGCAAATCACTCAAAAATGGTGCCAAACGCTTGCAAATGCTCCCCTGAAAGCTTTGGCAGTCAAAACAGAAGGCTTTTTATCACAGGAGAAGAAATCAGCCCTCAATAACTTAACTGGCGGAAAAAGATTTTTTTCAGCAAAAATCTGACTTTTGGCAAATCACTCAAAAATGGTGCCAAAGGCATGCAAATGCTCCCCTGAACGGTTTGGCAGTCGAAAAAGAGGGCTTTTTATCACAGGACAAGAAATCAGCCTTCAACAACTTAACCGGCGGACAAAGTTTTTTTGAAAAAATCCCTAAGCCCCGGGGTCACAATTTCAGCAAAAATCTGACTTTTGGCAATTCACTCAAAAATGGTGCCAACCGGTTGCAAATGCTCCCCTGAAATCTTTGGCAGTCGAAACAGAAGGCTTTTTATCACAGGAGAAGAAATCAGCCCTCAATAACTTAACTGGCGGAAAAAGATTTTTTTCAGCAAAAATCTGACTTTTGCCAATTCACTCAAAAATGGTGCCAAACGCTTGCAAATGCTCCCCTGAAAGGTTTTGCAGTCGAAACAGAAGGCTTTTTATCACAGGACAAGAAATCAGCCCTCAACAACTTAACCGTCGGACAAAGTTTTTTTGAAAAAATCCCTAAGCCCCGGGGTCACAATTTCAGCAAAAATCTGACTTTTGGCAAATCACTCAAAAACGGTGCCAAACGCTTGCAAATGCTCCCCTGAAAGGTTTGGCAGTCTAAACAGTGGGCTTTTTATCACAGGAGAAGAAATCAGCCCTCAACAACTTAACCGGTGGAAAAAGATTTTTTTGAAAAAATCCCTAAGCCCCGGGGTCACAATTTCAGCAAAAATCTGACTTTTGGCAAATCACTCAAAAACGATGCCAAACGCTTGCAAATGCTCCCCTGAAAGGTTTGGCAGTCGAAACAGAGGGCTTTTTATCACAGGATAAGAAATCAGCCCTCAACAACTTAACCGGCGGAAAAAGATTTTTTTGAAAAAATCCCTAAGCTCCGGGGTCACAATTTCAGCAAAAATCTGACTTTTGGCAAATCACTCAAAAATGGTGCCAACCGGTTGCAAATGCTCCCCTGAAAGCTTTGGCAGTCAAAACAGAAGGCTTTTTATCACAGGAGAAGAAATCAGCCCTCAATAACTTAACTGGCGGAAAAAGATTTTTTTCAGCAAAAATCTGACTTTTGCCAATTCACTCAAAAATGGTGCCAAACGCTTGCAAATGCTCCCCTGAAAGGTTTGGCAGTCGAAACAGAGGGCTTTTTATCACAGGACAAGAAATCAGCCTTCAACAACTTAACCGGCGGACAAAGTTTTTTTGAAAAAATCCCTAAGCCCCGGGGTCACAATTTCAGCAAAAATCTGACTTTTGGCAATTCACTCAAAAATGGTGCCAACCGGTTGCAAATGCTACCCTGAAATCTTTGGCAGTCGAAACAGAAGGCTTTTTATCACAGGAGAAGAAATCAGCCCTCAATAACTTAACTGGCGGAAAAAGATTTTTTTCAGCAAAAATCTGACTTTTGCCAATTCACTCAAAAATGGTGCCAAACGCTTGCAAATGCTCCCCTGAAAGGTTTTGCAGTCGAAACAGAAGGCTTTTTATCACAGGAGAAGAAATCAGCCCTCAACAACTTAACCGTCGGACAAAGTTTTTTTGAAAAAATCCCTAAGCCCCGGGGTCACAATTTCAGCAAAAATCTGACTTTTGGCAAATCACTCAAAAACGGTGCCAAACGCTTGCAAATGCTCCCCTGAAAGGTTTGGCAGTCGAAACAGAGGGCTTTTTATCACAGGAGAAGAAATCAGCCCTCAACAACTTAACCGGTGGAAAAAGATTTTTTTGAAAAAATCCCTAAGCCCCGGGGTCACAATTTCAGCAAAAATCTGACTTTTGGCAAATCACTCAAAAATGGTGCCAAACGCGTCCAAATGATCCCCTGAAAGGTTTTGCAGTCGAAACAGAAGGCTTTTTATCACAGGAGAAGAAATCAACCCTAGACAACTTAAGCGGCGGAAAAAGATTATTTTGAAAAAATCCCTAAGCCCCGGGGTCACAATTTCAGCAAAAATCTGACTTTTGGCAATTCACTCAAAAATGGAGCCAACCGGTTGCAAATGCTCCCCAGAAAGCTTTGGCAGTCGAAACAGAAAGCTTTTTATCACAGGAGAAGAAATCAGCCCTCAATAACTTAAATGGCGTAAAAAGATTTTCTTCAGCAAAAATCTGACTTTTGGCAAATCACTCAAAAATGGTGCCAAACGCATGCAAATGCTCCCCTGAAAGGTTTTGCAGTCGAAACAGAAGGCTTTTTATCACAGGAGAAGAAATCAGCCCTCAAAAACTTAACCGGCGGAAAAAGATTTTTTTGAAAAAATCCCTAAGCTCCGGGGTCACAATTTCAGCAAAAATCTGACTTTTGGCAAATCACTCAAAAATGGTGCCAAACGCTTGCAAATGATCCCCTGAAAGGTTTTGACGTTGAAACAGAAGGCTTTTTATCACAGAAGAAGAAATCAGCCCTCAACAACTTAACCGGCGGAAAAAGATTTTTTTGAAAAAATCCCTAAGCCCCGGGGTCACAATTTCATCAAAAATCTGACTTTTGGCAAATCACTCAAAAATGGTGCCCACCAGTTGCAATTGCTCTCCTGAAAGCTTTGGCAGTCTAAACAGAAAGCTTTTTATCACAGGAGAAGAAATCAGCCCTCATTAACTTAACTGGCGGAAAAAGATTTTTTTCAGCAAAAATCTGACTTTTGGCAAATCACTCAAAAATGGTGCCAAACGTTTGCAAATGCTCCCCTGAAAGGTTTGGCAGTCGAAACAGAGGGCATTTTATCACAGGACAAGAAATCAGACCTCAACAACTTAACCGTCGGACAAAGTTTTTCTGAAAAAATCCCTAAGACCCGGGGTCAAAATTTCAGCAAAAATCTGACTTTTGGCAATTCACTCAAAAATGGTGCCAAACGCTTGCAAATGCTCCCATGAAAGGTTTTGCATTCGAAACAAAAGGCTTTTTATCACAGGAGAAGAAATCAGCCCTCGACAACTTAACCGGCGGAAAAAGATTTTTTTGAAAAAATCCCTAAGCCCCGGGGTCACAATTTCAGAAAAAATCTGACTTTTGGCAAATCACTAAAAAATGGTGCCAAACGCTTAAAAATGCTCCCCTGAAAGGTTTGGCAGTCGAAACAGAGGGCTTTTTATCACAGGACAAGAAATCAGCCCTCAACAACTTAACCGTCGGACAAAGTTTTTTTGAAAAAATCCCTAAGCCCCGGGGTCACAATTTCAGCAAAAATCTGACTTTTGGCAATTCACTCAAAAATGGTGCCAACCGGTTGCAAATGCTCCCCTGAAATCTTTGGCAGTCGAAACGGAAGGCTTTTTATCACAGGAGAAGAAATCAGCCCTCAATAACATAACTGGCGGAAAAAGATTTTTTTCAGCAAAAATCTGACTTTTGCCAATTCACTCAAAAATGGTGCCAAACGCTTGCAAATGCTCCCATGAAAGGTTTTGCATTCAAAACAGAAGGCTTTTTATCACAGGAGAAGAAATCAGCCCTCGACAACTTAACCGGCGGAAAAAGATTTTTTTGAAAAAATCCCTTAGCCCCGGGGTCACAATTTCAGCAAAAATCTGACTTTTGGCAAATCACTAAAAAATGGTGCCAAACGCTTAAAAATGCTCCCCTGAAAGGTTTGGCAGTCGAAACAGAGGGCTTTTTATCACAGGACAAGAAATCAGCCCTCAACAACTTAACCGTCGGACAAAGTTTTTCTGAAAAAATCCCTAAGCCCCGGGGTCACAATTTCAGCAAAAATCTGACTTTTGGCAATTCACTCAAAAATGGTGCCAACCGGTTGCAAATGCTCCCCTGAAAGCTTTGGCAGTCAAAACAGAAGGCTTTTTATCACAGGAGAAGAAATCAGCCCTCAATAACTTAACTGGCGGAAAAAGATTTTTTTCAGCAAAAATCTGACTTTTGGCAAATCACTCAAAAATGGTGCCAAAGGCATGCAAATGCTCCCCTGAACGGTTTGGCAGTCGAAAAAGAGGGCTTTTTATCACAGGACAAGAAATCAGCCTTCAAAAACTTAACCGGCGGACAAAGTTTTTTTGAAAAAATCCCTAAGCCCCGGGGTCACAATTTCAGCAAAAATCTGACTTTTGGCAATTCACTCAAAAATGGTGCCAACCGGTTGCAAATGCTCCCCTGAAATCTTTGGCAGTCGAAACAGAAGGCTTTTTATCACAGGAGAAGAAATCAGCCCTCATTAACTTAACTGGCGGAAAAAGATTTTTTTCAGCAAAAATCTGACTTTTGGCAAATCACTCAAAAATGGTGCCAAACGTGTGCAAATGCTCCCCTGAAAGGTTTGGCAGTCGAAACAGAGGGCATTTTATCACAGGACAAGAAATCAGACCTCAACAACTTAACCGTCGGACAAAGTTTTTCTGAAAAAATCCCTAAGACCCGGGGTCAAAATTTCAGCAAAAATCTGACTTTTGGCAATTCACTCAAAAATGGTGCCAAACGCTTGCAAATGCTCCCATGAAAGGTTTTGCATTCGAAACAAAAGGCTTTTTATCACAGGAGAAGAAATCAGCCCTCGACAACTTAACCGGCGGAAAAAGATTTTTTTGAAAAAATCCCTAAGCCCCGGGGTCACAATTTCAGAAAAAATCTGACTTTTGGCAAATCACTAAAAAATGGTGCCAAACGCTTAAAAATGCTCCCCTGAAAGGTTTGGCAGTCGAAACAGAGGGCTTTTTATCACAGGACAAGAAATCAGCCCTCAACAACTTAACCGTCGGACAAAGTTTTTTTGAAAAAATCCCTAAGCCCCGGGGTCACAATTTCAGCAAAAATCTGACTTTTGGCAATTCACTCAAAAATGGTGCCAACCGGTTGCAAATGCTCCCCTGAAATCTTTGGCAGTCGAAACGGAAGGCTTTTTATCACAGGAGAAGAAATCAGCCCTCAATAACATAACTGGCGGAAAAAGATTTTTTTCAGCAAAAATCTGACTTTTGCCAATTCACTCAAAAATGGTGCCAAACGCTTGCAAATGCTCCCATGAAAGGTTTTGCATTCAAAACAGAAGGCTTTTTATCACAGGAGAAGAAATCAGCCCTCGACAACTTAACCGGCGGAAAAAGATTTTTTTGAAAAAATCCCTAAGCCCCGGGGTCACAATTTCAGCAAAAATCTGACTTTTGGCAAATCACTAAAAAATGGTGCCAAACGCTTAAAAATGCTCCCCTGAAAGGTTTGGCAGTCGAAACAGAGGGCTTTTTATCACAGGACAAGAAATCAGCCCTCAACAACTTAACCGTCGGACAAAGTTTTTCTGAAAAAATCCCTAAGCCCCGGGGTCACAATTTCAGCAAAAATCTGACTTTTGGCAATTCACTCAAAAATGGTGCCAACCGGTTGCAAATGCTCCCCTGAAAGCTTTGGCAGTCAAAACAGAAGGCTTTTTATCACAGGAGAAGAAATCAGCCCTCAATAACTTAACTGGCGGAAAAAGATTTTTTTCAGCAAAAATCTGACTTTTGGCAAATCACTCAAAAATGGTGCCAAAGGCATGCAAATGCTCCCCTGAACGGTTTGGCAGTCGAAAAAGAGGGCTTTTTATCACAGGACAAGAAATCAGCCTTCAAAAACTTAACCGGCGGACAAAGTTTTTTTGAAAAAATCGCTAAGCCCCGGGGTCACAATTTCAGCAAAAATCTGACTTTTGGCAATTCACTCAAAAATGGTGCCAACCGGTTGCAAATGCTCCCCTGAAATCTTTGGCAGTCGAAACAGAAGGCTTTTTATCACAGGAGAAGAAATCAGCCCTCAATAACTTAACTGGCGGAAAAAGATTTTTTTCAGCAAAAATCTGACTTTTGCCAATTCACTCAAAAATGGTGCCAAACGCTTGCAAATGCTCCCCTGAAAGGTTTTGCAGTCGAAACAGAAGGCTTTTTATCACAGGACAAGAAATCAGCCCTCAACAACTTAACCGTCGGACAAAGTTTTTTTGAAAAAATCCCTAAGCCCCGGGGTCACAATTTCAGCAAAAATCTGACTTTTGGCAAATCACTCAAAAACGGTCCCAAACGCTTGCAAATGCTCCCCTGAAAGGTTTGGCAGTCGAAACAGAGGGCTTTTTATCACAGGAGAAGAAATCAGCCCTCAACAACTTAACCGGTGGAAAAAGATTTTTTTGAAAAAATCCCTAAGCCCCGGGGTCACAATTTCAGCAAAAATCTGACTTTTGGCAAATCACTCAAAAATGGTGCCAAACGCTTGCAAATGATCCCCTGAAAGGTTTTGACGTTGAAACAGAAGGCTTTTTATCACAGAAGAAGAAATCAGCCCTCAACAACTTAACCGGCGGAAAAAGATTTTTTTGAAAAAATCCCTAAGCCCCGGGGTCACAATTTCATCAAAAATCTGACTTTTGGCAAATCACTCAAAAATGGTGCCAACCGGTTGCAAATGCTCTCCTGAAAGCTTTGGCAGTCGAAACAGAAAGCTTTTTATCACAGGAGAAGAAATCAGCCCTCATTAACTTAACTGGCGGAAAAAGATTTTTTTCAGCAAAAATCTGACTTTTGGCAAATCACTCAAAAATGGTGCCAAACGTTTGCAAATGCTCCCCTGAAAGGTTTGGCAGTCGAAACAGAGGGCATTTTATCACAGGACAAGAAATCAGACCTCAACAACTTAACCGTCGGACAAAGTTTTTCTGAAAAAATCCCTAAGACCCGGGGTCAAAATTTCAGCAAAAATCTGACTTTTGGCAATTCACTCAAAAATGGTGCCAACCGGTTGCAAATGCTCCCCTGAAATCTTTGGCAGTCGAAACAGAAGGCTTTTTATCACAGGAGAAGAAATCAGCCCTCAATAACATAACTGGCGGAAAAAGATTTTTTTCAGCAAAAATCTGACTTTTGCCAATTCACTCAAAAATGGTGCCAAACGCTTGCAAATGCTCCCATGAAAGGTTTTGCATTCGAAACAAAAGGCTTTTTATCACAGGAGAAGAAATCAGCCCTCGACAACTTAACCGGCGGAAAAAGATTTTTTTGAAAAAATCCCTAAGCCCCGGGGTCACAATTTCAGCAAAAATCTGACTTTTGGCAAATCACTAAAAAATGGTGCCAAACGCTTAAAAATGCTCCCCTGAAAGGTTTGGCAGTCGAAACAGAGGGCTTTTTATCACAGGACAAGAAATCAGCCCTCAACAACTTAACCGTCGGACAAAGTTTTTTTGAAAAAATCCCTAAGCCCCGGGGTCACAATTTCAGAAAAAATCTGACTTTTGGCAATTCACTCAAAAATGGTGCCAACCGGTTGCAAATGCTCCCCTGAAATCTTTGGCAGTCGAAACGGAAGGCTTTTTATCACAGGAGAAGAAATCAGCCCTCAATAACATAACTGGCGGAAAAAGATTTTTTTCAGCAAAAATCTGACTTTTGCCAATTCACTCAAAAATGGTGCCAAACGCTTGCAAATGCTCCCATGAAAGGTTTTGCATTCAAAACAGAAGGCTTTTTATCACAGGAGAAGAAATCAGCCCTCGACAACTTAACCGGCGGAAAAAGATTTTTTTGAAAAAATCCCTTAGCCCCGGGGTCACAATTTCAGCAAAAATCTGACTTTTGGCAAATCACTAAAAAATGGTGCCAAACGCGTCCAAATGATCCCCTGAAAGGTTTTGCAGTCGAAACAGAAGGCTTTTTATCACAGGAGAAGAAATCAACCCTCAACAACTTAAGCGGCGGAAAAAGATTTTTTTGAAAAAATCCCTAAGCCCCGGGGTCACAATTTCAGCAAAAATCTGACTTTTGGCAATTCACTCAAAAATGGTGCCAACCGGTTGCAAATGCTCCCCAGAAAGCTTTGGCAGTCGAAACATAAAGCTTTTTATCACAGGAGAAGAAATCAGCCCTCAATAACTTAAATGGCGTAAAAAGATTTTTTTCAGCAAAAATCTGACTTTTGGCAAATCACTCAAAAATGGTGCCAAACGCATGCAAATGCTCCCCTGAAAGGTTTTGCAGTCGAAACAGAAGACTTTTTATCACAGGAGAAGAAATCAGCCCTCAAAAACTTAACCGGCGGAAAAAGATTTTTTTGAAAAAATCCCTAAGCTCCGGGGTCACAATTTCAGCAAAAATCTGACTTTTGGCAAATCACTCAAAAATGGTGCCAAACGCTTGCAAATGTTCCCCTGAAAGGTTTTGCAGTCGAAACAGAAGGCTTTTTATCACAGAAGAAGAAATCAGCCCTCAACAACTTAACCGGCGGAAAAAGATTTTTTTGAAAAAATCCCTAAGCCCCGGGGTCACAATTTCATCAAAAATCTGACTTTTGGCAAATCACTCAAAAATGGTGCCAACCGGTTGCAAATGCTCCCCTGAAATCTTTGGCAGTCGAAACGGAAGGCTTTTTATCACAGGAGAAGAAATCAGCCCTCAATAACATAACTGGCGGAAAAAGATTTTTTTCAGCAAAAATCTGACTTTTGCCAATTCACTCAAAAATGGTGCCAAACGCTTGCAAATGCTCCCATGAAAGGTTTTGCATTCAAAACAGAAGGCTTTTTATCACAGGAGAAGAAATCAGCCCTCGACAACTTAACCGGCGGAAAAAGATTTTTTTGAAAAAATCCCTTAGCCCCGGGGTCACAATTTCAGCAAAAATCTGACTTTTGGCAAATCACTCAAAAATGGTGCCAAACGCGTCCAAATGATCCCCTGAAAGGTTTTGCAGTCGAAACAGAAGGCTTTTTATCACAGGAGAAGAAATCAACCCTCAACAACTTAAGCGGCGGAAAAAGATTTTTTTGAAAAAATCCCTAAGCCCCGGGGTCACAATTTCAGCAAAAATCTGACTTTTGGCAATTCACTCAAAAATGGTGCCAACCGGTTGCAAATGCTCCCCAGAAAGCTTTGGCAGTCGAAACAGAAAGCTTTTTATCACAGGAGAAGAAATCAGCCCTCAATAACTTAAATGGCGTAAAAAGATTTTTTTCAGCAAAAATCTGACTTTTGGCAAATCACTCAAAAATGGTGCCAAACGCATGCAAATGCTCCCCTGAAAGCTTTTGCAGTCGAAACAGAAGACTTTTTATCACAGGAGAAGAAATCAGCCCTCAAAAACTTAACCGGCGGAAAAAGATTTTTTTGAAAAAATCCCTAAGCTCCGGGGTCACAATTTCAGCAAAAATCTGACTTTTGGCAAATCACTCAAAAATGGTGCCAAACGCTTGCAAATGTTCCCCTGAAAGGTTTTGCAGTCGAAACAGAAGGCTTTTTATCACAGAAGAAGAAATCAGCCCTCAACAACTTAACCGGCGGAAAAAGATTTTTTTGAAAAAATCCCTAAGCCCCGGGGTCACAATTTCATCAAAAATCTGACTTTTGGCAAATCACTCAAAAATGGTGCCAACCGGTTGCAAATGCTCTCCTGAAAGCTTTGGCAGTCGAAACAGAAAGCTTTTTATCACAGGAGAAGAAATCAGCCCTCATTAACTTAACTGGCGGAAAAAGATTTTTTTCAGCAAAAATCTGACTTTTGGCAAATCACTCAAAAATGGTGCCAAACGTTTGCAAATGCTCCCCTGAAAGGTTTGGCAGTCGAAACAGAGGGCTTTTTATCACAGGACAAGAAATCAGACCTCAACAACTTAACCGTCGGACAAAGTTTTTCTGAAAAAATCCCTAAGACCCGGGGTCAAAATTTCAGCAAAAATCTGACTTTTGGCAATTCACTCAAAAATGGTGCCAACCGGTTGCAAATGCTCCCCTGAAAGCTTTGGCAGTCAAAACAGAAGGCTTTTTATCACAGGACAAGAAATCAGCCTTCAACAACTTAACCGGCGGACAAAGTTTTTTTGAAAAAATCCCTAAGCCCCGGGGTCAAAATTTCAGCAAAAATCTGACTTTTGGCAATTCACTCAAAAATGGTGCCAACCGGTTGCAAATGCTCCCCTGAAATCTTTGGCAGTCGAAACAGAAGGCTTTTTATCACAGGAGAAGAAATCAGCCCTCAATAACATAACTGGCGGAAAAAGATTTTTTTCAGCAAAAATCTGACTTTTGCCAATTCACTCAAAAATGGTGCCAAACGCTTGCAAATGCTCCCATGAAAGGTTTTGCATTCGAAACAAAAGGCTTTTTATCACAGGAGAAGAAATCAGCCCTCGACAACTTAAC
Organism: Podarcis filfolensis; assembly: GCF_964270895.1. Taxonomy (NCBI): domain Eukaryota; kingdom Metazoa; phylum Chordata; class Lepidosauria; order Squamata; family Lacertidae; genus Podarcis; species Podarcis filfolensis. The sequence continues at coordinate 16,774,930 of NC_139610.1, forward strand.
CGGCGGAAAAAGATTTTTTTGAAAAAATCCCTAAGCCCCGGGGTCACAATTTCAGCAAAAATCTGACTTTTGGCAAATCACTCAAAAATGGTGCCAAATGCTTAAAAATGCTCCCCTGAAAGGTTTGGCAGTCGAAACAGAGGGCTTTTTATCACAGGACAAGAAATCAGCCTTCAACAACTTAACCGGTGGAAAAAGATTTTTTTGAAAAAATCCCTAAGCCCCGGGGTCAGAATTTCAGCAAAAATCTGACTTTTGGCAAATCACTCAAAAATGGTGCCAAAGGCATGCAAATGCTCCCCTGAACGGTTTGGCAGTCGAAAAAGAGGGCTTTTTATCACAGGACAAGTAATCAGCCTTCAACAACTTAACCGGCGGACAAAGTTTTTTTGAAAAAATCCCTAAGCCCCGGGGTCACAATTTCAGCAAAAATCTGACTTTTGGCAATTCACTCAAAAATGGTGCCAACCGGTTGCAAATGCTCCCCTGAAATCTTTGGCAGTCGAAACAGAAGGCTTTTTATCACAGGAGAAGAAATCAGCCCTCAATAACTTAACTGGCGGAAAAAGATTTTTTTCAGCAAAAATCTGACTTTTGCCAATTCACTCAAAAATGGTGCCAAACGCTTGCAAATGCTCCCCTGAAAGGTTTTGCAGTCGAAACAGAAGGCTTTTTATCACAGGACAAGAAATCAGCCCTCAACAACTTAACCGTCGGACAAAGTTTTTTTGAAAAAATCCCTAAGCCCCGGGGTCACAATTTCAGCAAAAATCTGACTTTTGGCAAATCACTCAAAAACGGTGCCAAACGCTTGCAAACGCTCCCCTGAAAGGTTTGGCAGTCGAAACAGAGGGCTTTTTATCACAGGAGAAGAAATCAGCCCTCAACAACTTAACCGGTGGAAAAAGATTTTTTTGAAAAAATCCCTAAGCCCCGGGGTCAGAATTTCAGCAAAAATCTGACTTTTGGCAAATCACTCAAAAATGGTGCCAAACGGTTGCAAATGCTCCCCGGAGAGGTTTGGCGGTCGAAAGAGATGGCTTTATATCACAGTGCAAGAAATCAGCCCTCGACAACTTAACCGGCAGAAAAAGATTTTTTTGAAAAAATCCCTAAGCCCCGGGGTCACAATTTCAGCAAAAATCTGACGTTCTGGAATTCACCCAAAAATGGTACCAAATGGTTGCAAATGCTCCCCTGAGATGTTTGGCAATAGAAACAGAAGCCTTTTTATCACATGAAAAGAAATCAGCCCTCGACAACTTAACCGGCAGAAAAATATTTTTTTGTAAAAATCCCTAAGCCCCGGGGTCACAATTTCATAAAAAATCTGACTTTCGGCAATTCACTCAAAAATGGTGCCAAACAGTTCCAAATGCTCCCCTGAGAGGTTTGGCGGTCGAAACAGATGGCTTGATATCACAGAGCAGGAAATCAGCCATGGACAACTTAACCGGCAAAAAAATATTTTTTTCAAAATACCCCTAAGCCCCGGGGTCACAATTTCATCAAAAATCTTACTTTTGGCAAATCACTCAAAAATGGTGCCAACCGGTTGCAAATGCTCTCCTGAAAGCTTTGGCAGTCGAAACAGAAAGCTTTTTATCACAGGAGAAGAAATCAGCCCTCATTAACTTAACTGGCGGAAAAAGATTTTTTTCAGCAAAAATCTGACTTTTGGCAAATCACTCAAAAATGGTGCCAAACGTTTGCAAATGCTCCCCTGAAAGGTTTGGCAGTCGAAACAGAGGGCATTTTATCACAGGACAAGAAATCAGACCTCAACAACTTAACCGTCGGACAAAGTTTTTCTGAAAAAATCCCTAAGACCCGGGGTCAAAATTTCAGCAAAAATCTGACTTTTGGCAATTCACTCAAAAATGGTGCCAACCGGTTGCAAATGCTCCCCTGACAGCTTTGGCAGTCAAAACAGAAGGCTTTTTATCACAGAACAAGAAATCAGCCTTCAACAACTTAACCGGCGGACAAAGTTTTTTTGAAAAAATCCCTAAGCCCCGGGGTCAAAATTTCAGCAAAAATCTGACTTTTGGCAATTCACTCAAAAATGGTGCCAACCGGTTGCAAATGCTCCCCTGAAATCTTTGGCAGTCGAAACAGAAGGCTTTTTATCACAGGAGAAGAAATCAGCCCTCAATAACATAACTGGCGGAAAAAGATTTTTTTCAGCAAAAATCTGACTTTTGCCAATTCACTCAAAAATGGTGCCAAACGCTTGCAAATGCTCCCATGAAAGGTTTTGCATTCGAAACAAAAGGCTTTTTATCACAGGAGAAGAAATCAGCCCTCGACAACTTAACCGGCGGAAAAAGATTTTTTTGAAAAAATCCCTAAGCCCCGGGGTCACAATTTCAGCAAAAATCTGACTTTTGGCAAATCACTAAAAAATGGTGCCAAACGCTTAAAAATGCTCCCCTGAAAGGTTTGGCAGTCGAAACAGAGGGCTTTTTATCACAGGACAAGAAATCAGCCCTCAACAACTTAACCGTCGGACAAAGTTTTTTTGAAAAAATCCCTAAGCCCCGGGGTCACAATTTCAGCAAAAATCTGACTTTTGGCAATTCACTCAAAAATGGTGCCAACCGGTTGCAAATGCTCCCCTGAAATCTTTGGCAGTCGAAACAGAAGGCTTTTTATCACAGGAGAAGAAATCAGCCCTCAATAACTTAACTGGCGGAAAAAGATTTTTTTCAGCAAAAATCTGACTTTTGCCAATTCACTCAAAAATGGTGCCAAACGCTTGCAAATGCTCCCCTGAAAGGTTTTGCAGTCGAAACAGAAGGCTTTTTATCACAGGACAAGAAATCAGCCCTCAACAACTTAACCGTCGGACAAAGTTTTTTTGAAAAAATCCCTAAGCCCCGGGGTCACAATTTCAGCAAAAATCTGACTTTTGGCAAATCACTCAAAAACGGTGCCAAACGCTTGCAAATGCTCCCCTGAAAGGTTTTGCAGTCGAAACAGAAGGCTTTTTATCACAGGACAAGAAATCAGCCCTCAACAACTTAACTGTCGGACAAAGTTTTTCTGAAAAAATCCCTAAGCCCCGGGGTCACAATTTCAGCAAAAATCTGACTTTTGGCAAATCACTCAAAAATGGTGCCAAACGTTTGCAAATGCTCCCCTGAAAGGTTTTGCATTCGAAACAAAAGGCTTTTTATCACGGGAGAAGAAATCAGCCCTCGACAACTTAACCGGCGGAAAAAGATTTTTTTGAAAAAATCCCTAAGCCCCGGGGTCACAATTTCAGCAAAAATCTGACTTTTGGCAAATCACTCAAAAATGGTGCCAAACGCGTCCAAATGATCCCCTGAAAGGTTTTGCAGTCGAAACAGAAGGCTTTTTATCACAGGAGAAGAAATCAACCCTCAACAACTTAAGCGGCGGAAAAAGATTTTTTTGAAAAAATCCCTAAGCCCCGGGGTCACAATTTCAGCAAAAATCTGACTTTTGGCAATTCACTCAAAAATGGTGCCAACCGGTTGCAAATGCTCCCCAGAAAGCTTTGGCAGTCGAAACAGAAAGCTTTTTATCACAGGAGAAGAAATCAGCCCTCAATAACTTAAATGGCGTAAAAAGATTTTTTTCAGCAAAAATCTGACTTTTGGCAAATCACTCAAAAATGGTGCCAAACGCATGCAAATGCTCCCCTGAAAGGTTTTGCAGTCGAAACAGAAGACTTTTTATCACAGGAGAAGAAATCAGCCCTCAAAAACTTAACCGGCGGAAAAAGATTTTTTTGAAAAAATCCCTAAGCTCCGGGGTCACAATTTCAGCAAAAATCTGACTTTTGGCAAATCACTCAAAAATGGTGCCAAACGCTTGCAAATGTTCCCCTGAAAGGTTTTGCAGTCGAAACAGAAGGCTTTTTATCACAGAAGAAGAAATCAGCCCTCAACAACTTAACCGGCGGAAAAAGATTTTTTTGAAAAAATCCCTAAGCCCCGGGGTCACAATTTCATCAAAAATCTGACTTTTGGCAAATCACTCAAAAATGGTGCCAACCGGTTGCAAATGCTCTCCTGAAAGCTTTGGCAGTCGAAACAGAAAGCTTTTTATCACAGGAGAAGAAATCAGCCCTCATTAACTTAACTGGCGGAAAAAGATTTTTTTCAGCAAAAATCTGACTTTTGGCAAATCACTCAAAAATGGTGCCAAACGTTTGCAAATGCTCCCCTGAAAGGTTTGGCAGTCGAAACAGAGGGCTTTTTATCACAGGACAAGAAATCAGACCTCAACAACTTAACCGTCGGACAAAGTTTTTCTGAAAAAATCCCTAAGACCCGGGGTCAAAATTTCAGCAAAAATCTGACTTTTGGCAATTCACTCAAAAATGGTGCCAACCGGTTGCAAATGCTCCCCTGAAAGCTTTGGCAGTCAAAACAGAAGGCTTTTTATCACAGGACAAGAAATCAGCCTTCAACAACTTAACCGGCGGACAAAGTTTTTTTGAAAAAATCCCTAAGCCCCGGGGTCAAAATTTCAGCAAAAATCTGACTTTTGGCAATTCACTCAAAAATGGTGCCAACCGGTTGCAAATGCTCCCCTGAAATCTTTGGCAGTCGAAACAGAAGGCTTTTTATCACAGGAGAAGAAATCAGCCCTCAATAACATAACTGGCGGAAAAAGATTTTTTTCAGCAAAAATCTGACTTTTGCCAATTCACTCAAAAATGGTGCCAAACGCTTGCAAATGCTCCCATGAAAGGTTTTGCATTCGAAACAAAAGGCTTTTTATCACAGGAGAAGAAATCAGCCCTCGACAACTTAACCGGCGGAAAAAGATTTTTTTGAAAAAATCCCTAAGCCCCGGGGTCACAATTTCAGCAAAAATCTGACTTTTGGCAAATCACTCAAAAATGGTGCCAAACGCTTAAAAATGCTCCCCTGAAAGGTTTGGCAGTCGAAACAGAGGGCTTTTTATCACAGGACAAGAAATCAGCCTTCAACAACTTAACCGGTGGAAAAAGATTTTTTTGAAAAAATCCCTAAGCCCCGGGGTCAGAATTTCAGCAAAAATCTGACTTTTGGCAAATCACTCAAAAATGGTGCCAAAGGCATGCAAATGCTCCCCTGAACGGTTTGGCAGTCGAAAAAGAGGGCTTTTTATCACAGGACAAGAAATCAGCCTTCAACAACTTAACCGGCGGACAAAGTTTTTTTGAAAAAATCCCTAAGCCCCGGGGTCACAATTTCAGCAAAAATCTGACTTTTGGCAATTCACTCAAAAATGGTGCCAACCGGTTGCAAATGCTCCCCTGAAATCTTTGGCAGTCGAAACAGAAGGCTTTTTATCACAGGAGAAGAAATCAGCCCTCAATAACTTAACTGGCGGAAAAAGATTTTTTTCAGCAAAAATCTGACTTTTGCCAATTCACTCAAAAATGGTGCCAAACGCTTGCAAATGCTCCCCTGAAAGGTTTTGCAGTCGAAACAGAAGGCTTTTTATCACAGGACAAGAAATCAGCCCTCAACAACTTAACCGTCGGACAAAGTTTTTTTGAAAAAATCCCTAAGCCCCGGGGTCACAATTTCAGCAAAAATCTGACTTTTGGCAAATCACTCAAAAACGGTGCCAAACGCTTGCAAACGCTCCCCTGAAAGGTTTGGCAGTCGAAACAGAGGGCTTTTTATCACAGGAGAAGAAATCAGCCCTCAACAACTTAACCGGTGGAAAAAGATTTTTTTGAAAAAATCCCTAAGCCCCGGGGTCAGAATTTCAGCAAAAATCTGACTTTTGGCAAATCACTCAAAAATGGTGCCAAACGCGTCCAAATGATCCCCTGAAAGGTTTTGCAGTCGAAACAGAAGGCTTTTTATCACAGGAGAAGAAATCAACCCTCAACAACTTAAGCGGCGGAAAAAGATTTTTTTGAAAAAATCCCTAAGTCCCGGGGTCACAATTTCAGCAAAAATCTGACTTTTGGCAATTCACTCAAAAATGGTGCCAACCGGTTGCAAATGCTCCCCAGAAAGCTTTGGCAGTCGAAACAGAAAGCTTTTTATCACAGGAGAAGAAATCAGCCCTCAATAACTTAACTGGCGTAAAAAGATTTTTTTCAGCAAAAATCTGACTTTTGGCAAATCACTCAAAAATGGTGCCAAACGCATGCAAATGCTCCCCTGAAAGGTTTTGCAGTCGAAACAGAAGGCTTTTTATCACAGGAGAAGAAATCAGCCCTCAAAAACTTAACCGGCGGAAAAAGATTTTTTTGAAAAAATCCCTAAGCTCCGGGGTCACAATTTCAGCAAAAATCTGACTTTTGGCAAATCACTCAAAAATGGTGCCAAACGCTTGCAAATGATCCCCTGAAAGGTTTTGACGTCGAAACAGAAGGCTTTTTATCACAGAAGAAGAAATCAGCCCTCAACAACTTAACCGGCGGAAAAAGATTTTTTTGAAAAAATCCCTAAGCCCCGGGGTCACAATTTCATCAAAAATCTGACTTTTGGCAAATCACTCAAAAATGGTGCCAACCGGTTGCAAATGCTCTCCTGAAAGCTTTGGCAGTCGAAACAGAAAGCTTTTTATCACAGGAGAAGAAATCAGCCCTCATTAACTTAACTGGCGGAAAAAGATTTTTTTCAGCAAAAATCTGACTTTTGGCAAATCACTCAAAAATGGTGCCAAACGTTTGCAAATGCTCCCCTGAAAGGTTTGGCAGTCGAAACAGAGGGCTTTTTATCACAGGACAAGAAATCAGACCTTAACAACTTAACCATCGGACAAAGTTTTTCTGAAAAAATCCCTAAGACCCGGGGTCAAAATTTCAGCAAAAATCTGACTTTTGGCAATTCACTCAAAAATGGTGCCAACCGGTTGCAAATGCTCCCCTGAAAGCTTTGGCAGTCAAAACAGAAGGCTTTTTATCACAGGACAAGAAATCAGCCTTCAACAACTTAACCGGCGGACAAAGTTTTTTTGAAAAAATCCCTAAGCCCCGGGGTCAAAATTTCAGCAAAAATCTGACTTTTGGCAATTCACTCAAAAATGGTGCCAACCGGTTGCAAATGCTCCCCTGAAATCTTTGGCAGTCGAAACAGAAGGCTTTTTATCACAGGAGAAGAAATCAGCCCTCAATAACATAACTGGCGGAAAAAGATTTTTTTCAGCAAAAATCTGACTTTTGCCAATTCACTCAAAAATGGTGCCAAACGCTTGCAAATGCTCCCATGAAAGGTTTTGCATTCGAAACAAAAGGCTTTTTATCACAGGAGAAGAAATCAGCCCTCGACAACTTAACCGGCGGAAAAAGATTTTTTTGAAAAAATCCCTAAGCCCCGGGGTCACAATTTCAGCAAAAATCTGACTTTTGGCAAATCACTAAAAAATGGTGCCAAACGCTTAAAAATGCTCCCCTGAAAGGTTTGGCAGTCGAAACAGAGGGCTTTTTATCACAGGACAAGAAATCAGCCCTCAACAACTTAACCGTCGGACAAAGTTTTTCTGAAAAAATCCCTAAGCCCCGGGGTCACAATTTCAGCAAAAATCTGACTTTTGCCAATTCACTCAAAAATGGTGCCAAACGCTTGCAAATGCTCCCCTGAAAGGTTTTGCAGTCGAAACAGAAGGCTTTTTATCACAGGACAAGAAATCAGCCCTCAACAACTTAACCGTCGGACAAAGTTTTTTTGAAAAAATCCCTAAGCCCCGGGGTCACAATTTCAGCAAAAATCTGACTTTTGGCAAATCACTCAAAAACGGTGCCAAACGCTTGCAAACGCTCCCCTGAAAGGTTTGGCAGTCGAAACAGAGGGCTTTTTATCACAGGAGAAGAAATCAGCCCTCAACAACTTAACCGGTGGAAAAAGATTTTTTTGAAAAAATCCCTAAGCCCCGGGGTCAGAATTTCAGCAAAAATCTGACTTTTGGCAAATCACTCAAAAATGGTGCCAAACGCGTCCAAATGATCCCCTGAAAGGTTTTGCAGTCGAAACAGAAGGCTTTTTATCACAGGAGAAGAAATCAACCCTCAACAACTTAAGCGGCGGAAAAAGATTTTTTTGAAAAAATCCCTAAGTCCCGGGGTCACAATTTCAGCAAAAATCTGACTTTTGGCAATTCACTCAAAAATGGTGCCAACCGGTTGCAAATGCTCCCCAGAAAGCTTTGGCAGTCGAAACAGAAAGCTTTTTATCACAGGAGAAGAAATCAGCCCTCAATAACTTAACTGGCGTAAAAAGATTTTTTTCAGCAAAAATCTGACTTTTGGCAAATCACTCAAAAATGGTGCCAAACGCATGCAAATGCTCCCCTGAAAGGTTTTGCAGTCGAAACAGAAGGCTTTTTATCACAGGAGAAGAAATCAGCCCTCAAAAACTTAACCGGCGGAAAAAGATTTTTTTGAAAAAATCCCTAAGCTCCGGGGTCACAATTTCAGCAAAAATCTGACTTTTGGCAAATCACTCAAAAATGGTGCCAAACGCTTGCAAATGATCCCCTGAAAGGTTTTGACGTCGAAACAGAAGGCTTTTTATCACAGAAGAAGAAATCAGCCCTCAACAACTTAACCGGCGGAAAAAGATTTTTTTGAAAAAATCCCTAAGCCCCGGGGTCACAATTTCATCAAAAATCTGACTTTTGGCAAATCACTCAAAAATGGTGCCAACCGGTTGCAAATGCTCTCCTGAAAGCTTTGGCAGTCGAAACAGAAAGCTTTTTATCACAGGAGAAGAAATCAGCCCTCATTAACTTAACTGGCGGAAAAAGATTTTTTTCAGCAAAAATCTGACTTTTGGCAAATCACTCAAAAATGGTGCCAAACGTTTGCAAATGCTCCCCTGAAAGGTTTGGCAGTCGAAACAGAGGGCTTTTTATCACAGGACAAGAAATCAGACCTTAACAACTTAACCATCGGACAAAGTTTTTCTGAAAAAATCCCTAAGACCCGGGGTCAAAATTTCAGCAAAAATCTGACTTTTGGCAATTCACTCAAAAATGGTGCCAACCGGTTGCAAATGCTCCCCTGAAAGCTTTGGCAGTCAAAACAGAAGGCTTTTTATCACAGGACAAGAAATCAGCCTTCAACAACTTAACCGGCGGACAAAGTTTTTTTGAAAAAATCCCTAAGCCCCGGGGTCAAAATTTCAGCAAAAATCTGACTTTTGGCAATTCACTCAAAAATGGTGCCAACCGGTTGCAAATGCTCCCCTGAAATCTTTGGCAGTCGAAACAGAAGGCTTTTTATCACAGGAGAAGAAATCAGCCCTCAATAACATAACTGGCGGAAAAAGATTTTTTTCAGCAAAAATCTGACTTTTGCCAATTCACTCAAAAATGGTGCCAAACGCTTGCAAATGCTCCCATGAAAGGTTTTGCATTCGAAACAAAAGGCTTTTTATCACAGGAGAAGAAATCAGCCCTCGACAACTTAACCGGCGGAAAAAGATTTTTTTGAAAAAATCCCTAAGCCCCGGGGTCACAATTTCAGCAAAAATCTGACTTTTGGCAAATCACTAAAAAATGGTGCCAAACGCTTAAAAATGCTCCCCTGAAAGGTTTGGCAGTCGAAACAGAGGGCTTTTTATCACAGGACAAGAAATCAGCCCTCAACAACTTAACCGTCGGACAAAGTTTTTCTGAAAAAATCCCTAAGCCCCGGGGTCACAATTTCAGCAAAAATCTGACTTTTGGCAATTCACTCAAAAATGGTGCCAACCGGTTGCAAATGCTCCCCTGAAAGCTTTGGCAGTCAAAACAGAAGGCTTTTTATCACAGGAGAAGAAATCAGCCCTCAATAACTTAACTGGCGGAAAAAGATTTTTTTCAGCAAAAATCTGACTTTTGGCAAATCACTCAAAAATGGTGCCAAAGGCATGCAAATGCTCCCCTGAAAGGTTTTGCAGTCGAAACAGAAGGCTTTTTATCACAGGAGAAGAAATCAGCCCTCAAAAACTTAACCGGAGGAAAAAGATTTTTTTGAAAAAATCCTTAAGCTCCGGGGTCACAATTTCAGCAAAAATCTGACTTTTGGCAAATCACTCAAAAATGGTGCCAAACGCTTGCAAATGATCCCCTGAAAGGTTTTGACGTCGAAACAGAAGGCTTTTTATCACAGGAGAAGAAATCAGCCCTCAACAACTTATCCGGCGGAAAAAGATTTTTTTAAAAAAATCCCTAAGCCCCGGGGTCACAATTTCATCAAAAATCTGACTTTTGGCAAATCACTCAAAAATGGTGCCAACCGGTTGCAAATGCTCTCCTGAAAGCTTTGGCAGTCGAAACAGAAAGCTTTTTATCACAGGAGAAGAAATCAGCCCTCATTAACTTAACTGGCGGAAAAAGATTTTTTTCAGCAAAAATCTGACTTTTGGCAAATCACTCAAAAATGGTGCCAAACGTTTGCAAATGCTCCCCTGAAAGGTTTGGCAGTCGAAACAGAGGGCTTTTTATCACAGGACAAGAAATCAGACCTCAACAACTTAACCGTCGGACAAAGTTTTTCTGAAAAAATCCCTAAGACCCGGGGTCAAAATTTCAGCAAAAATCTGACTTTTGGCAATTCACTCAAAAATGGTGCCAACCGGTTGCAAATGCTCCCCTGAAAGCTTTGGCAGTCAAAACAGAAGGCTTTTTATCACAGGACAAGAAATCAGCCTTCAACAACTTAACCGGCGGACAAAGTTTTTTTGAAAAAATCCCTAAGCCCCGGGGTCAAAATTTCAGCAAAAATCTGACTTTTGGCAATTCACTCAAAAATGGTGCCAACCGGTTGCAAATGCTCCCCTGAAATCTTTGGCAGTCGAAACAGAAGGCTTTTTATCACAGGAGAAGAAATCAGCCCTCAATAACATAACTGGCGGAAAAAGATTTTTTTCAGCAAAAATCTGACTTTTGCCAATTCACTCAAAAATGGTGCCAAACGCTTGCAAATGCTCCCATGAAAGGTTTTGCATTCGAAACAAAAGGCTTTTTATCACAGGAGAAGAAATCAGCCCTCGACAACTTAACCGGCGGAAAAAGATTTTTTTGAAAAAATCCCTAAGCCCCGGGGTCACAATTTCAGCAAAAATCTGACTTTTGGCAAATCACTCAAAAATGGTGCCAAACGCTTAAAAATGCTCCCCTGAAAGGTTTGGCAGTCGAAACAGAGGGCTTTTTATCACAGGACAAGAAATCAGCCTTCAACAACTTAACCGGTGGAAAAAGATTTTTTTGAAAAAATCCCTAAGCCCCGGGGTCAGAATTTCAGCAAAAATCTGACTTTTGGGAAATCACTCAAAAATGGTGCCAAAGGCATGCAAATGCTCCCCTGAACGGTTTGGCAGTCGAAAAAGAGGGCTTTTTATCACAGGACAAGAAATCAGCCTTCAACAACTTAACCGGCGGACAAAGTTTTTTTGAAAAAATCCCTAAGCCCCGGGGTCACAATTTCAGCAAAAATCTGACTTTTGGCAATTCACTCAAAAATGGTGCCAACCGGTTGCAAATGCTCCCCTGAAATCTTTGGCAGTCGAAACAGAAGGCTTTTTATCACAGGAGAAGAAATCAGCCCTCAATAACTTAACTGGCGGAAAAAGATTTTTTTCAGCAAAAATCTGACTTTTGCCAATTCACTCAAAAATGGTGCCAAACGCTTGCAAATGCTCCCCTGAAAGGTTTTGCAGTCGAAACAGAAGGCTTTTTATCACAGGACAAGAAATCAGCCCTCAACAACTTAACCGTCGGACAAAGTTTTTTTGAAAAAATCCCTAAGCCCCGGGGTCACAATTTCAGCAAAAATCTGACTTTTGGCAAATCACTCAAAAACGGTGCCAAACGCTTGCAAACGCTCCCCTGAAAGGTTTGGCAGTCGAAACAGAGGGCTTTTTATCACAGGAGAAGAAATCAGCCCTCAACAACTTAACCGGTGGAAAAAGATTTTTTTGAAAAAATCCCTAAGCCCCGGGGTCAGAATTTCAGCAAAAATCTGACTTTTGGCAAATCACTCAAAAATGGTGCCAAACGCGTCCAAATGATCCCCTGAAAGGTTTTGCAGTCGAAACAGAAGGCTTTTTATCACAGGAGAAGAAATCAACCCTCAACAACTTAAGCGGCGGAAAAAGATTTTTTTGAAAAAATCCCTAAGTCCCGGGGTCACAATTTCAGCAAAAATCTGACTTTTGGCAATTCACTCAAAAATGGTGCCAACCGGTTGCAAATGCTCCCCAGAAAGCTTTGGCAGTCGAAACAGAAAGCTTTTTATCACAGGAGAAGAAATCAGCCCTCAATAACTTAACTGGCGTAAAAAGATTTTTTTCAGCAAAAATCTGACTTTTGGCAAATCACTCAAAAATGGTGCCAAACGCATGCAAATGCTCCCCTGAAAGGTTTTGCAGTCGAAACAGAAGGCTTTTTATCACAGGAGAAGAAATCAGCCCTCAAAAACTTAACCGGCGGAAAAAGATTTTTTTGAAAAAATCCCTAAGCTCCGGGGTCACAATTTCAGCAAAAATCTGACTTTTGGCAAATCACTCAAAAATGGTGCCAAACGCTTGCAAATGATCCCCTGAAAGGTTTTGACGTCGAAACAGAAGGCTTTTTATCACAGAAGAAGAAATCAGCCCTCAACAACTTAACCGGCGGAAAAAGATTTTTTTGAAAAAATCCCTAAGCCCCGGGGTCACAATTTCATCAAAAATCTGACTTTTGGCAAATCACTCAAAAATGGTGCCAACCGGTTGCAAATGCTCTCCTGAAAGCTTTGGCAGTCGAAACAGAAAGCTTTTTATCACAGGAGAAGAAATCAGCCCTCATTAACTTAACTGGCGGAAAAAGATTTTTTTCAGCAAAAATCTGACTTTTGGCAAATCACTCAAAAATGGTGCCAAACGTTTGCAAATGCTCCCCTGAAAGGTTTGGCAGTCGAAACAGAGGGCTTTTTATCACAGGACAAGAAATCAGACCTCAACAACTTAACCATCGGACAAAGTTTTTCTGAAAAAATCCCTAAGACCCGGGGTCAAAATTTCAGCAAAAATCTGACTTTTGGCAATTCACTCAAAAATGGTGCCAACCGGTTGCAAATGCTCCCCTGAAAGCTTTGGCAGTCAAAACAGAAGGCTTTTTATCACAGGACAAGAAATCAGCCTTCAACAACTTAACCGGCGGACAAAGTTTTTTTGAAAAAATCCCTAAGCCCCGGGGTCAAAATTTCAGCAAAAATCTGATTTTTGGCAATTCACTCAAAAATGGTGCCAACCGGTTGCAAATGCTCCCCTGAAATCTTTGGCAGTCGAAACAGAAGGCTTTTTATCACAGGAGAAGAAATCAGCCCTCAATAACATAACTGGCGGAAAAAGATTTTTTTCAGCAAAAATCTGACTTTTGCCAATTCACTCAAAAATGGTGCCAAACGCTTGCAAATGCTCCCATGAAAGGTTTTGCATTCGAAACAAAAGGCTTTTTATCACAGGAGAAGAAATCAGCCCTCGACAACTTAACCGGCGGAAAAAGATTTTTTTGAAAAAATCCCTAAGCCCCGGGGTCACAATTTCAGCAAAAATCTGACTTTTGGCAAATCACTAAAAAATGGTGCCAAACGCTTAAAAATGCTCCCCTGAAAGGTTTGGCAGTCGAAACAGAGGGCTTTTTATCACAGGACAAGAAATCAGCCCTCAACAACTTAACCGTCGGACAAAGTTTTTCTGAAAAAATCCCTAAGCCCCGGGGTCACAATTTCAGCAAAAATCTGACTTTTGGCAATTCACTCAAAAATGGTGCCAACCGGTTGCAAATGCTCCCCTGAAAGCTTTGGCAGTCAAAACAGAAGGCTTTTTATCACAGGAGAAGAAATCAGCCCTCAATAACTTAACTGGCGGAAAAAGATTTTTTTCAGCAAAAATCTGACTTTTGGCAAATCACTCAAAAATGGTGCCAAAGGCATGCAAATGCTCCCCTGAAAGGTTTTGCAGTCGAAACAGAAGGCTTTTTATCACAGGAGAAGAAATCAGCCCTCAAAAACTTAACCGGAGGAAAAAGATTTTTTTGAAAAAATCCTTAAGCTCCGGGGTCACAATTTCAGCAAAAATCTGACTTTTGGCAAATCACTCAAAAATGGTGCCAAACGCTTGCAAATGATCCCCTGAAAGGTTTTGACGTCGAAACAGAAGGCTTTTTATCACAGGAGAAGAAATCAGCCCTCAACAACTTATCCGGCGGAAAAAGATTTTTTTAAAAAAATCCCTAAGCCCCGGGGTCACAATTTCATCAAAAATCTGACTTTTGGCAAATCACTCAAAAATGGTGCCAACCGGTTGCAAATGCTCTCCTGAAAGCTTTGGCAGTCGAAACAGAAAGCTTTTTATCACAGGAGAAGAAATCAGCCCTCATTAACTTAACTGGCGGAAAAAGATTTTTTTCAGCAAAAATCTGACTTTTGGCAAATCACTCAAAAATGGTGCCAAACGTTTGCAAATGCTCCCCTGAAAGGTTTGGCAGTCGAAACAGAGGGCTTTTTATCACAGGACAAGAAATCAGACCTCAACAACTTAACCGTCGGACAAAGTTTTTCTGAAAAAATCCCTAAGACCCGGGGTCAAAATTTCAGCAAAAATCTGACTTTTGGCAATTCACTCAAAAATGGTGCCAACCGGTTGCAAATGCTCACCTGAAAGGTTTGGCAGTCGAAACAGAAAGCTTTTTATCACAGGAGAAGAAATCAGCCCTCAATAACTTAACCGGCGGAAAAAGATTTTTTTGAAAAAATCCCTAAGCCCCGGGGTCACAATTTCAGCAAAAATCTGACTTTTGGCAATTCACTCAAAAATGGTGCCAACCGGTTGCAAATGATCCCCTGAAAGGTTTTGCAGTCGAAACAGAAGGCTTTTTATCACAGAACAAGAAATCAGTCTTCAACAACTTAACCGGCGGAAAAAGATTTTTTTGAAAAAATCCCTAAGCCCCGGGGTCACAATTTCAGCAAAAATCTGACTTTTGGCAATTCACTCAAAAATGGTGCCAACCGGTTGCAAATGCTCCCCTGAAATCTTTGGCAGTCGAAACAGAAGGCATTTTATCGCAGGAGAAGAAATCAGCCCTCAATAACATAACTAGCGGAAAAAGATTTTTTTCAGCAAAAATCTGACTTTTGCCAATTCACTCAAAAATGGTGCCGAACGCTTGCAAATGCTCCCATGAAAGGTTTTGCATTCGAAACAAAAGGCTTTTTATCACAGGAGAAGAAATAAGCCCTCGACAACTTAACCGGCGGAAAAAGATTTTTTTGAAAAAAATCCCTAAGCCCCGGGGTCACAATTTCAGCAAAAATCTGACTTTTGGCAAATCACTAAAAAATGGTGCCAAACGCTTAAAAATGCTCCCCTGAAAGGTTTTGACGTCGAAACAGAAGGCTTTTTATCACAGAAGAAGAAATCAGCCCTCAACAACTTAACCGGCGGAAAAAGATTTTTTTGAAAAAATCCCTAAGCCCCGGGGTCACAATTTCATCAAAAATCTGACTTTTGGCAAATCACTCAAAAATGGTGCCAACCGGTTGCAAATGCTCTCCTGAAAGCTTTGGCAGTCGAAACAGAAAGCTTTTTATCACAGGAGAAGAAATCAGCCCTCATTAACTTAACTGGCGGAAAAAGATTTTTTTCAGCAAAAATCTGACTTTTGGCAAATCACTCAAAAATGGTGCCAAACGCTTGCAAATGCTCCCCTGAAAGGTTTGGCAGTCGAAACAGAGGGCTTTTTATCACAGGACAAGAAATCAGACCTCAACAACTTAACCATCGGACAAAGTTTTTCTGAAAAAATCCCTAAGACCCGGGGTCAAAATTTCAGCAAAAATCTGACTTTTGGCAATTCACTCAAAAATGGTGCCAACCGGTTGCAAATGCTCCCCTGAAAGCTTTGGCAGTCAAAACAGAAGGCTTTTTATCACAGGACAAGAAATCAGCCTTCAACAACTTAACCGGCGGACAAAGTTTTTTTGAAAAAATCCCTAAGCCCCGGGGTCAAAATTTCAGCAAAAATCTGATTTTTGGCAATTCACTCAAAAATGGTGCCAACCGGTTGCAAATGCTCCCCTGAAATCTTTGGCAGTCGAAACAGAAGGCTTTTTATCACAGGAGAAGAAATCAGCCCTCAATAACATAACTGGCGGAAAAAGATTTTTTTCAGCAAAAATCTGACTTTTGCCAATTCACTCAAAAATGGTGCCAAACGCTTGCAAATGCTCCCATGAAAGGTTTTGCATTCGAAACAAAAGGCTTTTTATCACAGGAGAAGAAATCAGCCCTCGACAACTTAACCGGCGGAAAAAGATTTTTTTGAAAAAATCCCTAAGCCCCGGGGTCACAATTTCAGCAAAAATCTGACTTTTGGCAAATCACTAAAAAATGGTGCCAAACGCTTAAAAATGCTCCCCTGAAAGGTTTGGCAGTCGAAACAGAGGGCTTTTTATCACAGGACAAGAAATCAGCCCTCAACAACTTAACCGTCGGACAAAGTTTTTCTGAAAAAATCCCTAAGCCCCGGGGTCACAATTTCAGCAAAAATCTGACTTTTGGCAATTCACTCAAAAATGGTGCCAACCGGTTGCAAATGCTCCCCTGAAAGCTTTGGCAGTCAAAACAGAAGGCTTTTTATCACAGGAGAAGAAATCAGCCCTCAATAACTTAACTGGCGGAAAAAGATTTTTTTCAGCAAAAATCTGACTTTTGGCAAATCACTCAAAAATGGTGCCAAAGGCATGCAAATGCTCCCCTGAAAGGTTTTGCAGTCGAAACAGAAGGCTTTTTATCACAGGAGAAGAAATCAGCCCTCAAAAACTTAACCGGAGGAAAAAGATTTTTTTGAAAAAATCCTTAAGCTCCGGGGTCACAATTTCAGCAAAAATCTGACTTTTGGCAAATCACTCAAAAATGGTGCCAAACGCTTGCAAATGATCCCCTGAAAGGTTTTGACGTCGAAACAGAAGGCTTTTTATCACAGGAGAAGAAATCAGCCCTCAACAACTTATCCGGCGGAAAAAGATTTTTTTAAAAAAATCCCTAAGCCCCGGGGTCACAATTTCATCAAAAATCTGACTTTTGGCAAATCACTCAAAAATGGTGCCAACCGGTTGCAAATGCTCTCCTGAAAGCTTTGGCAGTCGAAACAGAAAGCTTTTTATCACAGGAGAAGAAATCAGCCCTCATTAACTTAACTGGCGGAAAAAGATTTTTTTCAGCAAAAATCTGACTTTTGGCAAATCACTCAAAAATGGTGCCAAACGTTTGCAAATGCTCCCCTGAAAGGTTTGGCAGTCGAAACAGAGGGCTTTTTATCACAGGACAAGAAATCAGACCTCAACAACTTAACCGTCGGACAAAGTTTTTCTGAAAAAATCCCTAAGACCCGGGGTCAAAATTTCAGCAAAAATCTGACTTTTGGCAATTCACTCAAAAATGGTGCCAACCGGTTGCAAATGCTCCCCTGAAAGGTTTGGCAGTCGAAACAGAAAGCTTTTTATCACAGGAGAAGAAATCAGCCCTCAATAACTTAACCGGCGGAAAAAGATTTTTTTGAAAAAATCCCTAAGCCCCGGGGTCACAATTTCAGCAAAAATCTGACTTTTGGCAATTCACTCAAAAATGGTGCCAACCGGTTGCAAATGCTCCCCTGAAATCTTTGGCAGTCGAAACAGAAGGCATTTTATCGCAGGAGAAGAAATCAGCCCTCAATAACATAACTAGCGGAAAAAGATTTTTTTCAGCAAAAATCTGACTTTTGCCAATTCACTCAAAAATGGTGCCAAACGCTTGCAAATGCTCCCATGAAAGGTTTTGCATTCGAAACAAAAGGCTTTTTATCACAGGAGAAGAAATAAGCCCTCGACAACTTAACCGGCGGAAAAAGATTTTTTTGAAAAAAATCCCTAAGCCCCGGGGTCACAATTTCAGCAAAAATCTGACTTTTGGCAAATCACTAAAAAATGGTGCCAAACGCTTAAAAATGCTCCCCTGAAAGGTTTGGCAGTCGAAACAGAAGGCTTTTTATCACAGGACAAGAAATCAGCCCTCAACAACTTAACCGTCGGACAAAGTTTTTCTGAAAAAATCCCTAAGCCCCGGGGTCACAATTTCAGCAAAAATCTGACTTTTGGCAATTCACTCAAAAATGGTGCCAACCGGTTGCAAATGCTCCCCTGAAAGCTTTGGCAGTCAAAACAGAAGGCTTTTTATCACAGGAGAAGAAATCAGCCCTCAATAACTTAACTGGCGGAAAAAGATTTTTTTCAGCAAAAATCTGACTTTTGGCAAATCACTCAAAAATGGTGCCAAAGGCATGCAAATGCTCCCCTGAAAGGTTTTGCAGTCCAAACAGAAGGCTTTTTATCACAGGAGAAGAAATCAGCCCTCAAAAACTTACCCGGAGGAAAAAGATTTTTTTGAAAAAATCCTTAAGCTCCGGGGTCACAATTTCAGCAAAAATCTGACTTTTGGCAAATCACTCAAAAATGGTGCCAAACGCTTGCAAATGATCCCCTGAAAGGTTTTGACGTCGAAACAGAAGGCTTTTTATCACAGGAGAAGAAATCAGCCCTCAACAACTTAACCGGCGGAAAAAGATTTTTTTAAAAAAATCCCTAAGCCCCGGGGTCACAATTTCAGCAAAAATCTGACTTTTGGCAAATCACTACAAAATGGTGCCAAACGCTTAAAAATGCTCCCCTGAAAGGTTTGGCAGTCGAAACAGAAAGCTTTTTATCACAGGAGAAGAAATCAGCCCTCAATAACTTAACTGGCGGAAAAAGATTTTTTTCAGCAAAAATCTGACTTTTGGCAAATCACTCAGAAATGGTGCCAAATGCTTGCAAATGCTCCCCTGAAAGGTTTGGCAGTCGAAACAGAGGGCTTTTTATCACAGGACAAGAAATCAGCCCTCAACAACTTAACCGTCGGTCAAAGTTTTTCTGAAAAAATCCCTAAGCCCCGGGGTCAAAATTTCAGCAAAAATCTGACTTTTGGCAATTCACTCAAAAATGGTGCCAACCGGTTGCAAATGCTCCCCTGAAAGCTTTGGCAGTCAAAACAGAAGGCTTTTTATCACAGGAGAAGAAATCAACCCTCAACAACTTAACCGGCGGAAAAAGATTTTTTTGAAAAAATCCCTAAGCCCCGGGGTCACAATTTCAGCAAAAATCTGACTTTTGGCAATTCACTCAAAAATGGTGCCAACCGGTTGCAAATGCTCCCCTGAAATCTTTGGCAGTCGAAACAGAAGGCTTTTTATCACAGGAGAAGAAATCAGCCCTCAATAACATAACTGGCGGAAAAAGATTTTTTTCAGCAAAAATCTGACTTTTGCCAATTCACTCAAAAATGGTGCCAAACGCTTGCAAATGCTCCCATGAAAGGTTTTGCATTCGAAACAAAAGGCTTTTTATCACAGGAGAAGAAATAAGCCCTCGACAACTTAACCGGCGGAAAAAGATTTTTTTGAAAAAATCCCTAAGCCCCGGGGTCACAATTTCAGCAAAAATCTGACTTTTGGCAAATCACTCAAAAATGGTGCCAAACGCTTGCAAATGCTCCCCTGAAAGGTTTGGCAGTCGAAACAGAGGGCTTTTTATCACAGGAGAAGAAATCAGCCCTCGACAACTTAACCGGTGGAAAAAGATTTTTTTGAAAAAATCCCTAAGCCCCGGGGTCACAATTTCAGCAAAAATCTGACTTTTGGCAAATCACTCAAAAATGGTGCCAAACGCTTCCAAATGATCCCCTGAAAGGTTTTGCAGTCGAAACAGAAGGCTTTTTATCACAGGAGAAGAAATCAGCCCTCAACAAGTTAACCGGCGGAAAAAGATTTTTTTGAAAAAATCCCTAAGCCCCGGGGTCACAATTTCAGCAAAAATCTGACTTTTGGCAAATCACTCAAAAATGGTGTCAAACGCTTGCAAATGATCCCCTGAAAGGTTTTGCAGTCGAAACAGAAGGTTTTTATCACAGGAGAAGAAATCAGCCCTCGACAACTTAACCGGCGGAAAAAGATTTTTTTCAGCAAAAATCTGACTTTTGGCAATTCACTCAAAAATGGTGCCAAACGCTTGCAAATGCTCCCATGAAAGGTTTTGCATTCGAAACAAAAGGCTTTTTATCACAGGAGAAGAAATCAGCCATCGACAACTTAACCGGCGGAAAAAGATTTTTTTGAAAAAATCCCTAAGCCCCGGGGTCACAATTTCAGCAAAAATCTGACTTTTGGCAAATCACTCAAAAATGGTGCCAAACGCTTCCAAATGATCCCCTGAAAGGTTTTGCAGTCGAAACAGAAGGCTTTTTATCACAGGAGAAGAAATCAGCCCTCAACAAGTTAACCGGCGGAAAAAGATTTTTTTGAAAAAATCCCTAAGCCCCGGGGTCACAATTTCAGCAAAAATCTGACTTTTGGCAAATCACTCAAAAATGGTGTCAAACGCTTGCAAATGATCCCCTGAAAGGTTTTGCAGTCGAAACAGAAGGTTTTTATCACAGGAGAAGAAATCAGCCCTCGACAACTTAACCGGCGGAAAAAGATTTTTTTGAAAAAATCCCTAAGCCCTGGGGTCACAATTTCAGCAAAAATCTGACTTTTGGCAAATCACTCAAAAATGGTGCCAAACGCTTGCAAATGCTCCCCTGAAAGCTTTGGCAGTCAAAACAGAAGGCTTTTTATCACAGGAGAAGAAATCAACCCTCAACAACTTAACCGGCGGAAAAAGATTTTTTTGAAAAAATCCCTAAGCCCCGGGGTCACAATTTCAGCAAAAATCTGACTTTTGGCAATTCACTCAAAAATGGTGCCAACCGGTTGCAAATGATCCCCTGAAAGGTTTTGCAGTCGAAACAGAAGGCTTTTTATCACAGAACAAGAAATCAGTCTTCAACAACTTAACCGGCGGACAAAGTTTTTTTGAAAAAATCCCTAAGCCCCGGGGTCACAATTTCAGCAAAAATCTGACTTTTGGCAATTCACTCAAAAATGGTGCCAACCGGTTGCAAATGCTCCCCTGAAATCTTTGGCAGTCGAAACAGAAGGCTTTTTATCACAGGAGAAGAAATCAGCCCTCAATAACATAACTGGCGGAAAAAGATTTTTTTCAGCAAAAATCTGACTTTTGCCAATTCACTCAAAAATGGTGCCAAACGCTTGCAAATGCTCCCATGAAAGGTTTTGCATTCGAAACAAAAGGCTTTTTATCACAGGAGAAGAAATAAGCCCTCGACAACTTAACCGGCGGAAAAAGATTTTTTTGAAAAAATCCCTAAGCCCCGGGGTCACAATTTCAGCAAAAATCTGACTTTTGGCAAATCACTCAAAAATGGTGCCAAACGCTTGCAAATGCTCCCCTGAAAGGTTTGGCAGTCGAAACAGAGGGCTTTTTATCACAGGAGAAGAAATCAGCCCTCGACAACTTAACCGGTGGAAAAAGATTTTTTTGAAAAAATCCCTAAGCCCCGGGGTCACAATTTCAGCAAAAATCTGACTTTTGGCAAATCACTCAAAAATGGTGCCAAACGCTTCCAAATGATCCCCTGAAAGGTTTTGCAGTCGAAACAGAAGGCTTTTTATCACAGGAGAAGAAATCAGCCCTCAACAAGTTAACCGGCGGAAAAAGATTTTTTTGAAAAAATCCCTAAGCCCCGGGGTCACAATTTCAGCAAAAATCTGACTTTTGGCAAATCACTCAAAAATGGTGTCAAACGCTTGCAAATGATCCCCTGAAAGGTTTTGCAGTCGAAACAGAAGGTTTTTATCACAGGAGAAGAAATCAGCCCTCGACAACTTAACCGGCGGAAAAAGATTTTTTTGAAAAAATCCCTAAGCCCTGGGGTCACAATTTCAGCAAAAATCTGACTTTTGGCAATTCACTCAAAAATGGTGCCAACCGGTTGCAAATGCTCCCCTGAAATCTTTGGCAGTCGAAACAGAAGGCTTTTTATCACAGGAGAAGAAATCAGCCCTCAATAACTTAACTGGCGGAAAAAGATTTTTTTCAGCAAAAATCTGACTTTTGCGAATTATTTCAAAAATGGTGCCAAACGTTTGCAAATGCTCCCCTGAAAGGTTTTGCATTCGAAACAAAAGGCTTTTTATCACAGGAGAAGAAATCAGCCCTCGACAACTTAATCGGCGGACAAAGATTTTTTTGAAAAAATCCCTAAGCCCCGGGGTCACAATTTCAGCAAAAATCTGACTTTTGGCAATTCACTCAAAAATGGTGCCAACCGGTTGCAAATGCTCCCCTGAAAGCTTAGGCAGTCAAAACAGAAGGCTTTTTATCACAGGAGAAGAAATCAGCCTTCAATAACTTAACTGGCTGAAAAAGATTTTTTTCAGCAAAAATCTGACTTTTGGCAAATCACTCAAAAATGGTGCCAAAGGCATGCAAATGCTCCCCTGAACGTTTTGGCAGTCGAAACAGAGGGCTTTTTATCACAGGACAAGAAATCAGCCTTCAACAACTTAACCGGCGGACAAAGTTTTTTTGAAAAAATCCCTAAGCCCCGGGGTCACAATTTCAGCAAAAATCTGACTTTTGGCAATTCACTCAAAAATGGTGCCAACCGGTTGCAAATGCTCCCCTGAAATCTTTGGCAGTCGAAACAGAAGGCTTTTTATCACAGGAGAAGAAATCAGCCCTCAATAACTTAACTGGCGGAAAAAGATATTTTTCAGCAAAAATCTTACTTTTGCCAATTAATTCAAAAATGGTGCCAAACGTTTGCAAATGCTCCCCTGAAAGGTTTTGCAATCGAAACAAAAGGCTTTTTATCACAGGAGAAGAAATCAGCCCTCGACAACTTAACCGGCGGAAAAAGATTTTTTTGAAAAAATCCCTAAGCCCCGGGGTCACAATTTCAGCAAAAATCTGACTTTTGGCAAATCACTCAAAAATGGTGCCAAACGCTTCCAAATGATCCGCTGAAAGGTTTTGCAGTCGAAACAGAGGTCTTTTTATCACAGGAGAAGAAATCAGCCCTCAATAACTTAACCGGCGGAAAAAGATTTTTTTGAAAAAATCCCTAAGCCCCGGGGTCACAATTTCAGCAAAAATCTGACTTTTGGCAAATCACTCAAAAATGGTGCCAAACTCTTGCAAATGCTCCCCTGAAAGGTTTGGCAGTCGAAACAGAGGGCTTTTTATCACAGGAGAAGAAATCAGCCCTCAACAACTTAACCGGTGGAAAAAGATTTTTTTGAAAAAATCCCTAAGCCCCGGGTTCACAATTTCAGCAAAAATCTGACTTTTGGCAAATCACTCAAAAATGGTGCCAAACGCTTCCAAATGATCCCCTGAAAGGTTTTGCAGTCGAAACAGAGGGCTTTTTATCACAGGAGAAGAAATCAGCCCTCGACAACTTAACCGGCGGAAAAAGATTTTTTGAAAAAATCCCTAAGCCCCGGGGTCACAATTTCAGCAAAAATCTGACTTTTGGCAATTCACTCAAAAATGGTGCCAACCGGTTGCAAATGCTCCCCTGAAATCTTTGGCAGTCGAAACAGAAGGCTTTTTATCACAGGAGAAGAAATCAGCCCTCAATAACTTAACTGGCGGAAAAAGATTTTTTTCAGCAAAAATCTGACTTTTGCCAATTTACTCAAAAATGATGCCAAACGCTTGCAAATGCTCCCCTGAAAGGTTTTGAAGTCGAAACAGAGGGCTTTTTATCACAGGACAAGAAATCAGCCCTCAACAACTTAACCGTCGGACAAAGTTTTTCTGAAAAAATCCCTAAGCCCCGGGGTCACAATTTCAGCAAAAATCTGACTTTTGGCAAATCACTCAAAAATGGTGCCAAACGTTTGCAAATGCTCCCCTGAAAGGTTTTGCATTCGAAACAAAAGGCTTTTTATCACAGGAGAAGAAATCAGCCCTCGACAACTTAACCGGCGGAAAAAGATTTTTTTTGAAAAAATCCCTAAGCCCCGGGGTCACAATTTCAGCAAAAATCTGACTTTTGGCAAATCACTCAAAAATGGTGCCAAACGCTTGCAAATGCTTCCCTGAAAGGTTTGGCAGTCGAAACAGAGGGCTTTTTATCACAGGAGAAGAAATCAACCCTCAACATCTTAACCGGCGGAAAAAGATTTTTTTGAAAAAATCCTTAAGCCCCGGGGTCACAATTTTAGCAAAAATCTGACTTTTGGCAAATCACTCAAAAACGGTGCCAAACGCATGCAAATGCTCCCCTGAACGTTTTGGCAGTCGAATAAGAGGGCTTTTTATCACAGGACAAGAAGTCAGCCTTGAACAACTAAACGGCGGACAAAGTTTTTTTGAAAAAATCCCTAAGCCCCGGGGTCACAATTTCAGCAAAAAGCTGACTTTTGGCAATTTACTCAAAAATGGTGCCAACCGGTTGCAAATGCTCCCCTGAAATCTTTGGCAGTCGAAACAGAAGGCTTTTTATCACAGGAGAAGAAAACAGCCCTCAATAACTTAACTGGCGGAAAAAGATTTTTTTTCAGCAAAAATCTGACTTTTGCCAATTCACTCAAAAATGGTGCCAAACGCTTGCAAATGCTCCCCTGAAAGGTTTGGCAGTCGAAACAGAGGGCTTTTTATCACAGGAGAAGAAATCAGCCCTCGACAACTTAACCGGCGGAAAAAGATTTTTTTGAAAAAATCCCTAAGCCCCGGGGGCACAATTTCAGCAAAAATCTGACTTTTGGCAAATCACTCAAAAATGGTGCCAAACGCTTCCAAATGATCCGCTGAAAGGTTTTGCAGTCGAAACAGAGGTCTTTTTATCACAGGAGAAGAAATCAGCCCTCAATAACTTAACCGGCGGAAAAAGATTTTTTTGAAAAAATCCGTAAGCCCCGGGGTCACAATTTCAGCAAAAATCTGACTTTTGGCAAATCACTCAAAAATGGTGCCAAACGCTTCCAAATGATCCCCTGAAAGGTTTTGCAGTCGAAACAGAGGGCTTTTTATCACAGGAGAAGAAATCAGCCCTCGACAACTTAACCGGCGGAAAAAGATTTTTTTGAAAAAATCCCTAAGCCCCGGGGTCACAATTTCAGCAAAAATCTGACTTTTGGCAATTCACTCAAAAATGGTGCCAACCGGTTGCAAATGCTCCCCTGAAATCTTTGGCAGTCGAAACAGAAGGCTTTTTATCACAGGAGAAGAAATCAGCCCTCAATAACTTAACTGGCGGAAAAAGATTTTTTTCAGCAAAAATCTGACTTTTGCCAATTCACTCAAAAATGGTGCCAAACGCTTGCAAATGCTCCCCTGAAAGGTTTTGAAGTCGAAACAGAGGGCTTTTTATCACAGGACAAGAAATCAGCCCTCAACAACTTAACCGTCGGAAAAGTTTTTCTGAAAAAATCCCTAAGCCCCGGGGTCACAATTTCAGCAAAAATCTGACTTTTGGCAAATCACTCAAAAATGGTGCCAAACGTTTGCAAATGCTCCCCTGAAAGGTTTTGCATTCGAAACAAAAGGCTTTTTATCACAGGAGAAGAAATCAGCCCTCGACAACTTAACCGGCGGAAAAAGATTTTTTTGAAAAAATCCCTAAGCCCCGGGGTCACAATTTCAGCAAAAATCTGACTTTTGGCAAATCACTCAAAAATGGTGCCAAACGCTTGCAAATGCTCCCCTGAAAGGTTTGGCAGTCGAAACAGAGGGCTTTTTATCACAGGAGAAGAAATCAACCCTCAACATCTTAACCGACGGAAAAAGATTTTTTTGAAAAAATCCTTAAGCCCCGGGGTCACAATTTTAGCAAAAATCTGACTTTTGGCAAATCACTCAAAAACGGTGCCAAACGCATGCAAATGCTCCCCTGAACGTTTTGGCAGTCGAATAAGAGGGCTTTTTATCACAGGACAAGAAGTCAGCCTTGAACAACTAAACGGCGGACAAAGTTTTTTTGAAAAAATCCCTAAGCCCCGGGGTCACAATTTCAGCAAAAATCTGACTTTTGGCAATTCACTCAAAAATGGTGCCAACCGGTTGCAAATGCTCCCCTGAAATCTTTGGCAGTCGAAACAGAAGGCTTTTTATCACAGGAGAAGAAAACAGCCCTCAATAACTTAACTGGCGGAAAAAGATTTTTTTCAGCAAAAATCTGACTTTTCCCAATTCACTCAAAAATGGTGCCAAACGCTTGCAAATGCTCCCCTGAAAGGTTTGGCAGTCGAAACAGAGGGCTTTTTATCACAGGAGAAGAAATCAGCCCTCAACAACTTAACCGTCGGACAAAGTTTTTCTGAAAAAATCCCTAAGCCCCGGGGTCACAATTTCAGCAAAAATCAGACTTTTGGCAATTCACTCAAAAATGGTGCCAACCGGTTGCAAATGCTCCCCTGAAATCCTTGGCAGTCGAAACAGAAGGCTTTTTATCACAGGAGAAGAAATCAGCCCTCAATAACTTAACTGGCGGAAAAAGATTTTTTTCAGCAAAAATCTGACTTTTGCCAATTAATTCAAAAATGGTGCCAAACGTTTGCAAATGCTCCCCTGAAAGGTTTTGCATTCGAAACAGAGGGCTTTTTATCACAGGAGAAGAAATCAGCCCTCGACAACTTAACCGGCGGAAAAAGATTTTTTTGAAAAAATCCCTAAGCCGGGGTCACAATTTCAGCAAAAATCTGACTTTTGGCAATTCACTCAAAAATGGTGCCAAACGCTTGCAAATGCTCCCATGAAAGGTTTGGCAGTCGAAACAGAGGGCTTTTTATCACAGGACAAGAAATCAGCCCTCAACAACTTAACCATCGGACAAAGTTTTTCTGAAACAATCCCTAAGCCGGGGTCACAATTTCAGCAAAAATCTGACTTTTGGCAAATCACTCAAAAATGGTGCCAACCGGTTGCAAATGCTCCCCTGAAAGCTTTGGCAGTCGAAACAGAAAGCTTTTTATCACAGGAGAAGAAATCAGCCCTCAATAACTTAACTGGCGGAAAAAGATTTTTTTCAGCAAAAATCTGACTTTTGGCAAATCACTCAAAAATGGTGCCAAACGCTTGCAAATGCTCCCCTGAAAGGTTTGGCAGTCGAAACAGAGGGCTTTTTATCACAGGAGAAGAAATCAGCCTTCAACAACTTAACCGGCGGACAAAGTTTTTTTGAAAAAATCCCTAAGCCCCGGGGTCACAATTTCAGCAAAAATCTGACTTTTGACAATTCACTCAAAAATGGTGCCAACCGGTTGCAAATGCTCCCCTGAAATCTTTGGCAGTCGAAACAGAAGGCTTTTTATCACAGGAGAAGAAATCAGCCCTCAATAACATAACTGGCGGAAAAAGATTTTTTTCAGCAAAAATCTGACTTTTGGCAATTCACTGAAAAATGGTGCCAACCGGTTGCAAATGCTCCCCTGAAATCTTTGGCAGTCGAAACAGAAGGCTTTTTATCACAGGAGAAGAAAACAGCCCTCAATAACTTAACTGGCGGAAAAAGATTTTTTTCAGCAAAAATCTGACTTTTGCCAATTCACTCAAAAATGGTGCCAAACGCTTGCAAATGCTCCCCTGAAAGGTTTGGCAGTCGAAACAGAGGGCTTTTTATCACAGGAGAAGAAATCAGCCCTCGACAACTTAACCGGCGGAAAAAGATTTTTTTGAAAAAATCCCTAAGCCCCGGGGTCACAATTTCAGCAAAAATCTGACTTTTGGCAATTCACTCAAAAATGGTGCCAACCGGTTGCAAATGCTCCCCTGAAATCCTTGGCAGTCGAAACAGAAGGCTTTTTATCACAGGAGAAGAAATCAGCGCTCAATAACTTAACTGGCGGAAAAAGATTTTTTTCAGCAAAAATCTGACTTTTGCCAATTAATTCAAAAATGGTGCCAAACGTTTGCAAATGCTCCCCTGAAAGGTTTTGCAATCGAAACAAAAGGCTTTTTATCACAGGAGAAGAAATCAGCCCTCGACAACTTAACCGGCGGAAAAAGATTTTTTTGAAAAAATCCCTAAGCCCCGGGGTCACAATTTCAGCAAAAATCTGACTTTTGGCAAATCACTCAAAAATGGTGCCAAACGCTTCCAAATGATCCGCTGAAAGGTTTTGCAGTCGAAACAGAGGTCTTTTTATCACAGGAGAAGAAATCAGCCCTCAATAACTTAACCGGCGGAAAAAGATTTTTTTGAAAAAATCCCTAAGCCCCGGGGTCACAATTTCAGCAAAAATCTGACTTTTGGCAAATCACTCAAAAATGGTGCCAAACGCTTGCAAATGCTCCCCTGAAAGGTTTGGCAGTCGAAACAGAGGGCTTTTTATCACAGGAGAAGAAATCAGCCCTCAACAACTTAACCGGTGGAAAAAGATTTTTTTGAAAAAATCCCTAAGCCCCGGGGTCACAATTTCAGCAAAAATCTGACTTTTGGCAATTCACTCAAAAATGGTGCCAACCGGTTGCAAATGCTCCCCTGAAATCTTTGGCAGTCGAAACAGAAGGCTTTTTATCACAGGAGAAGAAATCAGCCCTCAATAACTTAACTGGCGGAAAAAGATTTTTTTCAGCAAAAATCTGACTTTTGCCAATTCACTCAAAAATGGTGCCAAACGCTTGCAAATGCTCCCCTGAAAGGTTTTGAAGTCGAAACAGAGGGCTTTTTATCACAGGACAAGAAATCAGCCCTCAACAACTTAACCGTCGGACACAGTTTTTCTGAAAAAATCCCTAAGCCCCGGGGTCACAATTTCAGCAAAAATCTGACTTTTGGCAAATCACTCAAAAATGGTGCCAAACGTTTGCAAATGCTCCCCTGAAAGGTTTTGCATTCGAAACAAAAGGCTTTTTATCACAGGAGAAGAAATCAGCCCTCGACAACTTAACCGGCGGAAAAAGATTTTTTTGAAAAAATCCCTAAGCCCCGGGGTCACAATTTCAGCAAAAATCTGACTTTTGGCAAATCACTCAAAAATGGTGCCAAACGCTTGCAAATGCTCCCCTGAAAGGTTTGGCAGTCGAAACAGAGGGCTTTTTATCACAGGAGAAGAAATCAGCCCTCAACAACTTAACCGGTGGAAAAAGATTTTTTTGAAAAAATCCCTAAGCCCCGGGGTCACAATTTCAGCAAAAATCTGACTTTTGGCAATTCACTCAAAAATGGTGCCAACCGGTTGCAAATGCTCCCCTGAAATCTTTGGCAGTCGAAACAGAAGGCTTTTTATCACAGGAGAAGAAATCAGCCCTCAATAACTTAACTGGCGGAAAAAGATTTTTTTCAGCAAAAATCTGACTTTTGCCAATTCACTCAAAAATGGTGCCAAACGCTTGCAAATGCTCCCCTGAAAGGTTTTGAAGTCGAAACAGAGGGCTTTTTATCACAGGACAAGAAATCAGCCCTCAACAACTTAACCGTCGGACACAGTTTTTCTGAAAAAATCCCTAAGCCCCGGGGTCACAATTTCAGCAAAAATCTGACTTTTGGCAAATCACTCAAAAATGGTGCCAAACGTTTGCAAATGCTCCCCTGAAAGGTTTTGCATTCGAAACAAAAGGCTTTTTATCACAGGAGAAGAAATCAGCCCTCGACAACTTAACCGGCGGAAAAAGATTTTTTTGAAAAAATCCCTAAGCCCCGGGGTCACAATTTCAGCAAAAATCTGACTTTTGGCAAATCACTCAAAAATGGTGCCAAACGCTTGCAAATGCTCCCCTGAAAGGTTTGGCAGTCGAAACAGAGGGCTTTTTATCACAGGAGAAGAAATCAACCCTCAACATCTTAACCGGCGGAAAAAGATTTTTTTGAAAAAATCCTTAAGCCCCGGGGTCACAATTTTAGCAAAAATCTGACTTTTGGCAAATCACTCAAAAACGGTGCCAAACGCATGCAAATGCTCCCCTGAACGTTTTGGCATTCGAATAAGAGGGCTTTTTATCACAGGACAAGAAGTCAGCCTTGAACAACTAAACGGCGGACAAAGTTTTTTTGAAAAAATCCCTAAGCCCCGGGGTCACAATTTCAGCAAAAATCTGACTTTTGGCAATTCACTCAAAAATGGTGCCAACCGGTTGCAAATGCTCCCCTGAAATCTTTGGCAGTCGAAACAGAAGGCTTTTTATCACAGGAGAAGAAAACAGCCCTCAATAACTTAACTGGCGGAAAAAGATTTTTTTCAGCAAAAATCTGACTTTTGCCAATTCACTCAAAAATGGTGCCAAACGCTTGCAAATGCTCCCCTGAAAGGTTTGGCAGTCGAAACAGAGGGCTTTTTATCACAGGAGAAGAAATCAGCCCTCGACAACTTAACCGGCGGAAAAAGATTTTTTTGAAAAAATCCCTAAGCCCCGGGGTCACAATTTCAGCAAAAATCTGACTTTTGGCAATTCACTCAAAAATGGTGCCAACTGGTTGCAAATGCTCCCCTGAAATCCTTGGCAGTCGAAACAGAAGGCTTTTTATCACAGGAGAAGAAATCAGCCCTCAATAACTTAACTGGCGGAAAAAGATTTTTTTCAGCAAAAATCTGACTTTTGCCAATTAATTCAAAAATGGTGCCAAACGTTTGCAAATGCTCCCCTGAAAGGTTTTGCATTCGAAACAGAGGGCTTTTTATCACAGGAGAAGAAATCAGCCCTCGACAACTTAACCGGCGGAAAAAGATTTTTTTGAAAAAATCCCTAAGCCGGGGTCACAATTTCAGCAAAAATCTGACTTTTGGCAATTCACTCAAAAATGGTGCCAAACGCTTGCAACTGCTCCCATGAAAGGTTTGGCAGTCGAAACAGAGGGCTTTTTATCACAGGACAAGAAATCAGCCCTCAACAACTTAACCATCGGACAAAGTTTTTCTGAAACAATCCCTAAGCCGGGGTCACAATTTCAGCAAAAATCTGACTTTTGGCAAATCACTCAAAAATGGTGCCAACCGGTTGCAAATGCTCCCCTGAAAGCTTTGGCAGTCGAAACAGAAAGCTTTTTATCACAGGAGAAGAAATCAGCCCTCAATAACTTAACTGGCGGAAAAAGATTTTTTTCAGCAAAAATCTGACTTTTGGCAAATCACTCAAAAATGGTGCCAAACGCTTGCAAATGCTCCCCTGAAAGGTTTGGCAGTCGAAACAGAGGGCTTTTTATCACAGGACAAGAAATCAGCCTTCAACAACTTAACCGGCGGACAAAGTTTTTTTGAAAAAATCCCTAAGCCCCGGGGTCACAATTTCAGCAAAAATCTGACTTTTGACAATTCACTCAAAAATGGTGCCAACCGGTTGCAAATGCTCCCCTGAAATCTTTGGCAGTCGAAACAGAAGGCTTTTTATCACAGGAGAAGAAATCAGCCCTCAATAACATAACTGGCGGAAAAAGATTTTTTTCAGCAAAAATCTGACTTTTGCCAATTCACTCAAAAATGGTCCCAAACGCTTGCAAATGCTCCCATGAAAGGTTTTGCATTCGAAACAAAAGGCTTTTTATCACAGGAGAAGAAATCAGCCCTCGCCAACTTAACCGGCGAAAAAAGATTTTTTTGAAAAAATCCCAAAGCCCCGGGGTCACAATTTCAGCAAAAATCTGACTTTTGGCAAATCACTCAAAAATGGTGCCAAACGCTTGCAAATGCTCCCCTGAAAGGTTTGGCAGTCGAAACAGAGGGCTTTTTATCACAGGACAAGAAATCAGCCCTCAACAACTTAACCGTCGGACAAAGTTTTTCTGAAAAAATCCCTAAGCCCCGGGGTCACAATTTCAGCAAAAATCTGACTTTTGGCAATTCACTCAAAAATGGTGCCAACCGGTTGCAAATGCTCCCCTGAAATCTTTGGCAGTCAAAACAGAAGGCTTTTTATCACAGGAGAAGAAATCAGCCCTCAATAACTTAACTGGCGGAAAAAGATTTTTTTCAGCAAAAATCTGACTTTTGGCAAATCACTCAAAAATGGTGCCAAAGGCATGCAAATGCTCCCCTGAACGGTTTGGCAGTCGAAAAAGAGGGCTTTTTATCACAGGACAAGAAATCAGCCTTCAACAACTTAACCGGCGGACAAAGTTTTTTTGAAAAAATCCCTAAGCCCCGGGGTCACAATTTCAGCAAAAATCTGACTTTTGGCAATTCACTCAAAAATGGTGCCAACCGGTTGCAAATGCTCCCCTGAAATCTTTGGCAGTCAAAACAGAAGGCTTTTTATCACAGGAGAAGAAATCAGCCCTCAATAACTTAACTGGCGGAAAAAGATTTTTTTCAGCAAAAATCTGACTTTTGCCAATTCACTCAAAAATGGTGCCAAACGCTTGCAAATGCTCCCCTGAAAGGTTTTGCATTCGAAACAAAAGGCTTTTTATCACAGGAGAAGAAATCAGCCCTCGACAACTTAACCGGCGGAAAAAGATTTTTTTGAAAAAATCCCTAAGCCCCGGGGTCACAATTTCAGCAAAAATCTGACTTTTGGCAAATCACTCAAAAATGGTGCCAAATGCTTGCAAATGCTCCCCTGAAAGGTTTGGCAGTCGAAACAGAGGGCTTTTTATCACAGGAGAAGAAATCAGCCCTCAACAACTTATCCGGCGAAAAAGATTTTTTTGAAAAAATCCCTAAGCCACGGGGTCACAATTTCAGCAAAAATCTGACTTTTGGCAATTCACTCAAAAATGGTGCCAACCGGTTGCAAATGCTCCCCTGAAATCTTTGGCAGTCAAAACAGAAGGCTTTTTATCACAGGAGAAGAAATCAGCCCTCAATAACTTAACTGGCGGAAAAAGATTTTTTTCAGCAAAAATCTGACTTTTGCCAATTCACTCAAAAATGGTGCCAAACGCTTGCAAATGCTCCCATGAAAGGTTTTGCATTCGAAACAAAAGGCTTTTTATCACAGGACAAGAAATCAGCCTTCAACAACTTAACCGGCGGAGAAAGTTTTTTTGAAAAAATCCCTAAGCCCCGGGGTCACAATTTCAGCAAAAATCTGACTTTTGGCAATTCACTCAAAAATGGTGCCAACCGGTTGCAAATGCTCCCCTGAAATCTTTGGCAGTCGAAACAGAAGGCTTTTTATCACAGGAGAAGAAATCAGCCCTCAATAACATAACTGGCGGAAAAAGATTTTTTTCAGCAAAAATCTGACTTTTGGCAAATCACTCAAAAATGGTGCCAAACGCATGCAAATGCTCCCCTGAACGTTTTGGCAGTCGAAACAGAGGGCTTTTTATCACAGGACAAGAAATCAGCCTTCAACAACTTAACCGGCGGACAAAGTTTTTTTTGAAAAAATCCCTAAGCCCCGGGGTCACAATTTCAGCAAAAATCTGACTTTTGGCAATTCACTCAAAAATGGTGCCAACCGGTTGCAAATGCTCCCCTGAAATCTTTGGCAGTCGAAACAGAAGGCTTTTTATCACAGGAGAAGAAATCAGCCCTCAATAACTTAACTGGCGGAAAAAGATTTTTTTCAGCAAATATCTGACTTTTGCCAATTCACTCAAAAATGGTGCCAAACGCTTGCAAATGCTCCCCTGAAAGGTTTTGAAGTCGAAACAGAGGGCTTTTTATCACAGGACAAGAAATCAGCCCTCAACAACTTAACCGTCGGACACAGTTTTTCTGAAAAAATCCCTAAGCCCCGGGGTCACAATTTCAGCAAAAATCTGACTTTTGGCAAATCACTCAAAAATGGTGCCAAACGTTTGCAAATGCTCCCCTGAAAGGTTTTGCATTCGAAACAAAAGGCTTTTTATCACAGGAGAAGAAATCAGCCCTCGACAACTTAACCGGCGGAAAAAGATTTTTTTGAAAAAATCCCTAAGCCCCGGGGTCACAATTTCAGCAAAAATCTGACTTTTGGCAAATCACTCAAAAATGGTGCCAAACGCTTGCAAATGCTCCCCTGAAAGGTTTGGCAGTCGAAACAGAGGGCTTTTTATCACAGGAGAAGAAATCAACCCTCAACATCTTAACCGGCGGAAAAAGATTTTTTTGAAAAAATCCTTAAGCCCCGGGGTCACAATTTTAGCAAAAATCTGACTTTTGGCAAATCACTCAAAAACGGTGCCAAACGCATGCAAATGCTCCCCTGAACGTTTTGGCATTCGAATAAGAGGGCTTTTTATCACAGGACAAGAAGTCAGCCTTGAACAACTAAACGGCGGACAAAGTTTTTTTGAAAAAATCCCTAAGCCCCGGGGTCACAATTTCAGCAAAAATCTGACTTTTGGCAATTCACTCAAAAATGGTGCCAACCGGTTGCAAATGCTCCCCTGAAATCTTTGGCAGTCGAAACAGAAGGCTTTTTATCACAGGAGAAGAAAACAGCCCTCAATAACTTAACTGGCGGAAAAAGATTTTTTTCAGCAAAAATCTGACTTTTGCCAATTCACTCAAAAATGGTGCCAAACGCTTGCAAATGCTCCCCTGAAAGGTTTGGCAGTCGAAACAGAGGGCTTTTTATCACAGGAGAAGAAATCAGCCCTCGACAACTTAACCGGCGGAAAAAGATTTTTTTGAAAAAATCCCTAAGCCCCGGGGTCACAATTTCAGCAAAAATCTGACTTTTGGCAATTCACTCAAAAATGGTGCCAACTGGTTGCAAATGCTCCCCTGAAATCCTTGGCAGTCGAAACAGAAGGCTTTTTATCACAGGAGAAGAAATCAGCCCTCAATAACTTAACTGGCGGAAAAAGATTTTTTTCAGCAAAAATCTGACTTTTGCCAATTAATTCAAAAATGGTGCCAAACGTTTGCAAATGCTCCCCTGAAAGGTTTTGCATTCGAAACAGAGGGCTTTTTATCACAGGAGAAGAAATCAGCCCTCGACAACTTAACCGGCGGAAAAAGATTTTTTTGAAAAAATCCCTAAGCCGGGGTCACAATTTCAGCAAAAATCTGACTTTTGGCAATTCACTCAAAAATGGTGCCAAACGCTTGCAACTGCTCCCATGAAAGGTTTGGCAGTCGAAACAGAGGGCTTTTTATCACAGGACAAGAAATCAGCCCTCAACAACTTAACCATCGGACAAAGTTTTTCTGAAACAATCCCTAAGCCGGGGTCACAATTTCAGCAAAAATCTGACTTTTGGCAAATCACTCAAAAATGGTGCCAACCGGTTGCAAATGCTCCCCTGAAAGCTTTGGCAGTCGAAACAGAAAGCTTTTTATCACAGGAGAAGAAATCAGCCCTCAATAACTTAACTGGCGGAAAAAGATTTTTTTCAGCAAAAATCTGACTTTTGGCAAATCACTCAAAAATGGTGCCAAACGCTTGCAAATGCTCCCCTGAAAGGTTTGGCAGTCGAAACAGAGGGCTTTTTATCACAGGACAAGAAATCAGCCTTCAACAACTTAACCGGCGGACAAAGTTTTTTTGAAAAAATCCCTAAGCCCCGGGGTCACAATTTCAGCAAAAATCTGACTTTTGACAATTCACTCAAAAATGGTGCCAACCGGTTGCAAATGCTCCCCTGAAATCTTTGGCAGTCGAAACAGAAGGCTTTTTATCACAGGAGAAGAAATCAGCCCTCAATAACATAACTGGCGGAAAAAGATTTTTTTCAGCAAAAATCTGACTTTTGCCAATTCACTCAAAAATGGTCCCAAACGCTTGCAAATGCTCCCATGAAAGGTTTTGCATTCGAAACAAAAGGCTTTTTATCACAGGAGAAGAAATCAGCCCTCGCCAACTTAACCGGCGAAAAAAGATTTTTTTGAAAAAATCCCAAAGCCCCGGGGTCACAATTTCAGCAAAAATCTGACTTTTGGCAAATCACTCAAAAATGGTGCCAAACGCTTGCAAATGCTCCCCTGAAAGGTTTGGCAGTCGAAACAGAGGGCTTTTTATCACAGGACAAGAAATCAGCCCTCAACAACTTAACCGTCGGACAAAGTTTTTCTGAAAAAATCCCTAAGCCCCGGGGTCACAATTTCAGCAAAAATCTGACTTTTGGCAATTCACTCAAAAATGGTGCCAACCGGTTGCAAATGCTCCCCTGAAATCTTTGGCAGTCAAAACAGAAGGCTTTTTATCACAGGAGAAGAAATCAGCCCTCAATAACTTAACTGGCGGAAAAAGATTTTTTTCAGCAAAAATCTGACTTTTGGCAAATCACTCAAAAATGGTGCCAAAGGCATGCAAATGCTCCCCTGAACGGTTTGGCAGTCGAAAAAGAGGGCTTTTTATCACAGGACAAGAAATCAGCCTTCAACAACTTAACCGGCGGACAAAGTTTTTTTGAAAAAATCCCTAAGCCCCGGGGTCACAATTTCAGCAAAAATCTGACTTTTGGCAATTCACTCAAAAATGGTGCCAACCGGTTGCAAATGCTCCCCTGAAATCTTTGGCAGTCAAAACAGAAGGCTTTTTATCACAGGAGAAGAAATCAGCCCTCAATAACTTAACTGGCGGAAAAAGATTTTTTTCAGCAAAAATCTGACTTTTGCCAATTCACTCAAAAATGGTGCCAAACGCTTGCAAATGCTCCCCTGAAAGGTTTTGCATTCGAAACAAAAGGCTTTTTATCACAGGAGAAGAAATCAGCCCTCGACAACTTAACCGGCGGAAAAAGATTTTTTTGAAAAAATCCCTAAGCCCCGGGGTCACAATTTCAGCAAAAATCTGACTTTTGGCAAATCACTCAAAAATGGTGCCAAATGCTTGCAAATGCTCCCCTGAAAGGTTTGGCAGTCGAAACAGAGGGCTTTTTATCACAGGAGAAGAAATCAGCCCTCAACAACTTAACCGGCGAAAAAGATTTTTTTGAAAAAATCCCTAAGCCACGGGGTCACAATTTCAGCAAAAATCTGACTTTTGGCAATTCACTCAAAAATGGTGCCAACCGGTTGCAAATGCTCCCCTGAAATCTTTGGCAGTCAAAACAGAAGGCTTTTTATCACAGGAGAAGAAATCAGCCCTCAATAACTTAACTGGCGGAAAAAGATTTTTTTCAGCAAAAATCTGACTTTTGCCAATTCACTCAAAAATGGTGCCAAACGCTTGCAAATGCTCCCATGAAAGGTTTTGCATTCGAAACAAAAGGCTTTTTATCACAGGACAAGAAATCAGCCTTCAACAACTTAACCGGCGGAGAAAGTTTTTTTGAAAAAATCCCTAAGCCCCGGGGTCACAATTTCAGCAAAAATCTGACTTTTGGCAATTCACTCAAAAATGGTGCCAACCGGTTGCAAATGCTCCCCTGAAATCTTTGGCAGTCGAAACAGAAGGCTTTTTATCACAGGAGAAGAAATCAGCCCTCAATAACATAACTGGCGGAAAAAGATTTTTTTCAGCAAAAATCTGACTTTTGGCAAATCACTCAAAAATGGTGCCAAACGCATGCAAATGCTCCCCTGAACGTTTTGGCAGTCGAAACAGAGGGCTTTTTATCACAGGACAAGAAATCAGCCTTCAACAACTTAACCGGCGGACAAAGTTTTTTTGAAAAAATCCCTAAGCCCCGGGGTCACAATTTCAGCAAAAATCTGACTTTTGGCAATTCACTCAAAAATGGTGCCAACCGGTTGCAAATGCTCCCCTGAAATCTTTGGCAGTCGAAACAGAAGGCTTTTTATCACAGGAGAAGAAATCAGCCCTCAATAACTTAACTGGCGGAAAAAGATTTTTTTCAGCAAATATCTGACTTTTGCCAATTAATTCAAAAATGGTGCCAAACGTTTGCAAATGCTCCCCTGAAAGGTTTTGCATTCGAAACAAAAGGCTTTTTATCACAGGAGAAGAAATCAGCCCTCGACAACTTAACCGGCGGAAAAAGATTTTTTTGAAAAAATCCCTAAGCCCCGGGGTCACAATTTCAGCAAAAATCTGACTTTTGGCAAATCACTCAAAAATGGTGCCAAATGCTTGCAAATGCTCCCCTGAAAGGTTTGGCAGTCGAAACAGAGGGCTTTTTATCACAGGAGAAGAAATCAGCCCTCAACAACTTAACCGGCGAAAAAGATTTTTTTGAAAAAATCCCTAAGCCACGGGGTCACAATTTCAGCAAAAATCTGACTTTTGGCAAATCACTCAAAAATGGTGCCAAACGCTTGCAAATGATCCCCTGAAAGGTCTTGCTGTCGAAACAGAAGGCTTTTTATCACAGGAGAAGAAATCAGCCCTCGACAACTTAACCGGTGGAAAAAGATTTTTTTGAAAAAAATCCCTAAGCCGGGGTCACAATTTCAGCAAAAATCTGACTTTTGGCAATTCACTCAAAAATGGTGCCAACCGCTTGCAAATGCTCCCCTGAAAGCCTTGGCAGTCAAAACAGAAGGCTTTTTACCACAGGAGAAGAAATCAGCCCTCAATAACTTAACTGGCGGAAAAAGATTTTTTTCAGCAAAAATCTGACTTTTGGCAATTCACTCAAAAATGGTGCCAACCGGTTGCAAATGCTCCCCTGAAAGCTTTGGCAGTTGAAAAAGAGGGCTTTTTATCACAGGAGAAGAAATCAGCCCTCAATAACTTAACCGGCGGAAAAAGATTTTTTTGAAAAAATCCCTAAGCCCCGGGGTCACAATTTCAGCAAAAATCTGACTTTTGGCAATTCACTCAAAAATGGTGCCAACCGGTTGCAAATGCTCCCCTGAAATCTTTGGCAGTCGAAACAGAAGGCTTTTTATCACAGGAGAAGAAATCAGCCCTCAATAACTTAACTGGCGGAAAAAGATTTTTTTCAGCAAAAATCTGACTTTTGCCAATTCACTCAAAAATGGTGTCAAACGCTTGCAAATGCTCCCCTGAAAGGTTTTGCAGTCGAAACAGAAGGCTTTTTATCATAGGAGAAGAAATCAGCCCTCAACAACTTAACCGACGGAAAAAGATTTTTTTGAAAAAATCCCTAAGCCCCGGGGTCACAATTTCAGCAAAAATCTGACTTTTGGCAAATCACTCAAAAATGGTGCCAAACGCTTGCAAATGATCCCCTGAAAGGTTTTGCAGTCGAAACAGAAGGCTTTTTATCACAGGAGAAGAAATCAGCCCTCGACAACTTAACCGGCGGAAAAAGATTTTTTTGAAAAAATCCCTAAGCCCCGGGGTCACAATTTCAGCAAAAATCTGACTTTTGGCAATTCACTCAAAAATGGTGCCAACCGGTTGCAAATGCTCCCCTGAAAGCTTTGGCAGTCGAAAAAGAGGGCTTTTTATCACAGGACAAGAAATCAGCCTTCAACAACTTAACCGGTGGACAAAGTTTTTCTGAAAAAATCCCTAAGCCCCGGGGTCAAAATTTCAGCAAAAATCTGACTTTTGGCAATTCACTCAAAAATGGTGCCAAACGCTTGCAAATGCTCCCCTGAAAGCTTTGGCAGTCAAAACAGAAGGCTTTTTATGACAGGAGAAGAAATCAGCCCTCAATAACTTAACTGGCGGAAAAAGATTTTTTTCAGCAAAAATCTGACTTTTGGCAAATCACTCAAAAATGGTGCCAAACGCATGCAAATGCTCCCCTGAACGTTTTGGCAGTCGAAAAAGAGGGCTTTTTATCACAGGACAAGAAATCAGCCTTCAACAACTTAACCGGCGGACAAAGTTTTTTTGAAAAAATCCCTAAGCCCCGGGGTCACAATTTCAGCAAAAATCTGACTTTTGGCAATTCACTCAAAAATGGTGCCAACCGGTTGCAAATGCTCCCCTGAAATCTTTGGCAGTCGAAACAGAAGGCTTTTTATCACAGGAGAAGAAATCAGCCCTCAATAACTTAACTGGCGGAAAAAGATTTTTTTCAGCAAAAATCTGACTTTTGCCAATTCACTCAAAAATGGTGTCAAACGCTTGCAAATGCTCCCCTGAAAGGTTTTGCAGTCGAAACAGAAGGCTTTTTATCATAGGAGAAGAAATCAGCCCTCAACAACTTAACCGACGGAAAAAGATTTTTTTGAAAAAATCCCTAAGCCCCGGGGTCACAATTTCAGCAAAAATCTGACTTTTGGCAAATCACTCAAAAATGGTGCCAAACGCTTGCAAATGATCCCCTGAAAGGTTTTGCAGTCGAAACAGAAGGCTTTTTATCACAGGAGAAGAAATCAGCCCTCGACAACTTAACCGGCGGAAAAAGATTTTTTTGAAAAAATCCCTAAGCCCCGGCCGGGGTCACAATTTCAGCAAAAATCTGACTTTTGGCAAATCACTCAAAAATGGTGCCAAACGCTTGCAAATGCTCCCCTGAAAGGTTTTGCAGTCGAAACAGAAGGCTTTTTATCACAGGAGAAGAAATCAGCCCTCAACAACTTAACCGGCGGAAAAAGATTTTTTTGAAAAAATCCCTAAGCCCCGGGGTCACAATTTCAGCAAAAATCTGACTTTTGGCAAATCACTCAAAAATTGTGCCAACCGGTTGCAAACGCTCCCCTGAAAGCTTTGGCAGTCGAAACAGAAAGCTTTTTATCACAGGAGAAGAAATCAGCCCTCAACAACTTAACCGGCGGAAAAAGATTTTTTTGAAAAAATCCCTAAGCCGGGGTCACAATTTCAGCAAAAATCTGACTTTTGGCAATTCACTCAAAAATGGTGCCAACCGGTTGCATATGCTCCCCTGAAAGCTTTGGCAGTCGAAAAAGAGGGCTTTTTATCACAGGACAAGAAATCAGCCTTCAACAACTTAACCGGTGGACAAAGTTTTTCTGAAAAAATCCCTAAGCCCCGGGGTCAAAATTTCAGCAAAAATCTGACTTTTGGCAATTCACTCAAAAATGGTGCCAACCGGTTGCATATGCTCCCCTGAAAGCTTTGGCAGTCGAAAAAGAGGGCTTTTTATCACAGGAGAAGAAATCAACCCTCAATAACATAACTGGCGGAAAAAGATTTTTTTCAGCAAAAATCTGACTTTTGCCAATTCACTCAAAAATGGTGCCAAACGCTTGCAAATGCTCCCATGAAAGGTTTTGCATTCGAAACAAAAGGCTTTTTATCACAGGAGAAGAAATCAGCCCTCGACAACTTCACCGGTGGAAAAAGATTTTTTTGAAAAAATCCCTAAGCCCCGGGGTCACAATTTCAGCAAAAATCTGACTTTTGGCAATTCACTCAAAAATGGTGCCAACCGGTTGCAAATGCTCCCCTGAAATCTTTGGCAGTCGAAACAGAAGGCTTTTTATCACAGGAGAAGAAATCAGCCCTCAATAACTTAACTGGCGGAAAAAGATTTTTTTCAGCAAAAATCTGACTTTTGCCAATTCACTCAAAAATGGTGTCAAACGCTTGCAAATGCTCCCCTGAAAGGTTTTGCAGTCGAAACAGAAGGCTTTTTATCATAGGAGAAGAAATCAGCCCTCAACAACTTAACCGACGGAAAAAGATTTGTTTGAAAAAATCCCTAAGCCCCGGGGTCACAATTTCAGCAAAAATCTGACTTTTGGCAAATCACTCAAAAATGGTGCCAAACGCTTGCAAATGATCCCCTGAAAGGTTTTGCAGTCGAAACAGAAGGCTTTTTATCACAGGAGAAGAAATCAGCCCTCGACAACTTAACCGGCGGAAAAAGATTTTTTTGAAAAAATCCCTAAGCCCCGGGGTCACAATTTCAGCAAAAATCTGACTTTTGGCAAATCACTCAAAAATGGTGCCAAACGCTTGCAAATGCTCCCCTGAAAGGTTTTGCAGTCGAAACAGAAGGCTTTTTATCACAGGAGAAGAAATCAGCCCTCAACAACTTAACCGGCGGAAAAAGATTTTTTTGAAAAAATCCCTAAGCCCCGGGGTCACAATTTCAGCAAAAATCTGACTTTTGGCAAATCACTCAAAAATTGTGCCAACCGGTTGCAAACGCTCCCCTGAAAGCTTTGGCAGTCGAAACAGAAAGCTTTTTATCACAGGAGAAGAAATCAGCCCTCAATCACTTAACTGGCGGAAAAAGATTTTTTTCAGCAAAAATCTGACTTTTGGCAAATCACTCAAAAATGGTGCCAAACGCTTGCAAATGCTCCCCTGAAAGGTTTGGCAGTCGAAACAGAGGGCTTTTTATCACAGGACAAGAAATCAGCCCTCAACAACTTAACCGTCGGACAAAGTTTTTCTGAAAAAATCCCTAAGCCCCGGGGTCACAATTTCAGCAAAAATCTGACTTTTGGCATTTCACTCAAAAATGGTGCCAACCGGTTGCAAATGCTCCCCTGAAAGCTTTGGCAGTCAAAACAGAAGGCTTTTTATCACAGGACAAGAAATCAGCCTTCAACAACTTAACCGGCGGACAAAGTTTTTTTGAAAAAATCCCTAAGCCCCGGGGTCAGAATTTCAGCAAAAATCTGACTTTTGGCAATTCACTCAAAAATGGTGCCAACCGGTTTCAAATGCTCCCCTGAAATCTTTGGCAGTCGAAACAGAAGGCTTTTTATCACAGGAGAAGAAATCAGCCCTCAATAACATAACTGGCGGAAAAAGATTTTTTTCAGCAAAAATCTGACTTTTGCCAATTCACTCAAAAATGGTGCCAAACGCTTGCAAATGCTCCCCTGAAAGGTTTTGCAGTCGAAACAGAAGGCTTTGTATCATAGGAGAAGAAATCAGCCCTCAACAACTTAACCGACGGAAAAAGATTTTTTTGAAAAAATCCCTAAGCCCCGGGGTCACAATTTCAGCAAAAATCTGACTTTTGGCAAATCACTCAAAAATGGTGCCAAACGCTTGCAAATGATCCCCTGAAAGGTTTTGCAGTCGAAACAGAAGGCTTTTTATCACAGGAGAAGAAATCAGCCCTCGACAACTTAACCGGCGGAAAAAGATTTTTTTGAAAAAATCCCTAAGCCCCGGGGTCACAATTTCAGCAAAAATCTGACTTTTGGCAAATCACTCAAAAATGGTGCCAAACGCTTGCAAATGCTCCCCTGAAAGGTTTTGCAGTCGAAACAGAAGGCTTTTTATCACAGGAGAAGAAATCAGCCCTCAACAACTTAACCGGCGGAAAAAGATTTTTTTGAAAAAATCCCTAAGCCCCGGGGTCACAATTTCAGCAAAAATCTGACTTTTGGCATTTCACTCAAAAATTGTGCCAACCGGTTGCAAACGCTCCCCTGAAAGCTTTGGCAGTCAAAACAGAAGGCTTTTTATCACAGGACAAGAAATCAGCCTTCAACAACTTAACCGGCGGACAAAGTTTTTTTGAAAAAATTCCTAAGCCCCGGGGTCAAAATTTCAGCAAAAATCTGACTTTTGGCAATTCACTCAAAAATGGTGCCAACCGGTTGCAAATGCTCCCCTGAAATCTTTGGCAGTCGAAACAGAAGGCTTTTTATCACAGGAGAAGAAATCAGCCCTCAATAACTTAACTGGCGGAAAAAGATTTTTTTCAGCAAAAATCTGACTTTTGCCAATTCACTCAAAAATGGTGCCAAACGCTTGCAAATGATCCCCTGAAAGGTCTTGCTGTCGAAACAGAAGGCTTTTTATCACAGGAGAAGAAATCAG
Organism: Podarcis filfolensis; assembly: GCF_964270895.1. Lineage (NCBI taxonomy): Eukaryota > Metazoa > Chordata > Lepidosauria > Squamata > Lacertidae > Podarcis > Podarcis filfolensis. The sequence goes on from NC_139610.1 coordinate 16,818,188, forward strand.
CCCTCGACAACTTAACCGGTGGAAAAAGATTTTTTTGAAAAAATCCCTAAGCCGGGGTCACAATTTCAGCAAAAATCTGACTTTTGGCAATTCACTCAAAAATGGTGCCAACCGGTTGCAAATGCTCCCCTGAAAGCTTTGGCAGTCGAAAAAGAGGGCTTTTTATCACAGGACAAGAAATCAGCCCTCAACAACTTAACCGTCGGACAAAGTTTTTCTGAAAAAATCCCTAAGCCCCGGGGTCAAAATTTCAGCAAAAATCTGACTTTTGGCAATTCACTCAAAAATGGTGCCAAACGCTTGCAAATGCTCCCCTGAAAGCTTTGGCAGTCAAAACAGAAGGCTTTTTATGACAGGAGAAGAAATCAGCCCTCAATAACTTAACTGGCGGGAAAAGATTTTTTTCAGCAAAAATCTGACTTTTGCCAATTCACTCAAAAATGGTGCCAAACGCTTGCAAATGCTCCCCTGAACGTTTTGGCAGTCGAAACAGAAGGCTTTTTATCACAGGAGAAGAAATCAGCCCTCAACAACTTAACCGGCGAAAAAGATTTTTTTGAAAAAATCCCTAAGCCCCGGGGTCACAATTTCAGCAAAAATCTGACTTTTGGCAAATCACTCAAAAATTGTGCCAACCGGTTGCAAACGCTCCCCTGAAAGCTTTGGCAGTCGAAACAGAAAGCTTTTTATCACAGGAGAAGAAATCAGCCCTCAATCACTTAACTGGCGGAAAAAGATTTTTTTCAGCAAAAATCTGACTTTTGGCAAATCACTCAAAAATGGTGCCAAACGCTTGCAAATGCTCCCCTGAAAGGTTTGGCAGTCGAAACAGAGGGCTTTTTATCACAGGACAAGAAATCAGCCCTCAACAACTTAACCGTCGGACAAAGTTTTTCTGAAAAAATCCCTAAGCCCCGGGGTCACAATTTCAGCAAAAATCTGACTTTTGGCAAATCACTCAAAAATGGTGCCAACCGGTTGCAAATGCTCCCCTGAAAGCTTTGGCAGTCAAAACAGAAGGCTTTTTATCACAGGACAAGAAATCAGCCTTCAACAACTTAACCGGCGGACAAAGTTTTTTTGAAAAAATCCCTAAGCCCCGGGGTTAGAATTTCAGCAAAAATCTGACTTTTGGCAATTCACTCAAAAATGGTGCCAACCGGTTGCAAATGCTCCCCTGAAATCTTTGGCAGTCGAAACAGAAGGCTTTTTATCACAGGAGAAGAAATCAGCCCTCAATAACATAACTGGCGGAAAAAGATTTTTTTCAGCAAAAATCTGACTTTTGCCAATTCACTCAAAAATGGTGCCAAACGCTTGCAAATGCTCCCCTGAAAGGTTTTGCAGTCGAAACAGAAGGCTTTTTATCATAGGAGAAGAAATCAGCCCTCAACAACTTAACCGACGGAAAAAGATTTTTTTGAAAAAATCCCTAAGCCCCGGGGTCACAATTTCAGCAAAAAACTGACTTTTGGCAAATCACTCAAAAATGGTGCCAAACGCTTGCAAATGATCCCCTGAAAGGTTTTGCAGTCGAAACAGAAGGCTTTTTATCACCGGAGAAGAAATCAGCCCTCGACAACTTAACCGGCGGAAAAAGATTTTTTTCAGCAAAAATCTGACTTTTGGCAAATCACTCAAAAATGGTGCCAAACGCTTGCAAATGCTCCCCTGAAAGGTTTGGCAGTCGAAACAGATGGCTTTTTATCACAGGACAAGAAATCAGCCCTCAACAACTTAACCGTCGGACAAAGTTTTTCTGAAAAAATCCCTAAGCCCCGGGGTCACAATTTCAGCAAAAATCTGACTTTTGGCAAATCACTCAAAAATGGTGCCAACCGGTTGCAAATGCTCCCCTGAAAGCTTTGGCAGTCAAAACAGAAGGCTTTTTATCACAGGACAAGAAATCAGCCTTCAACAACTTAACCGGCGGACAAAGTTTTTTTGAAAAAATCCCTAAGCCCCGGGGTCAGAATTTCAGCAAAAATCTGACTTTTGGCAATTCACTCAAAAATGGTGCCAACCGGTTGCAAATGCTCCCCTGAAATCTTTGGCAGTCGAAACAGAAGGCTTTTTATCACAGGAGAAGAAATCAGCCCTCAATAACATAACTGGCGGAAAAAGATTTTTTTCAGCAAAAATCTGACTTTTGCCAATTCACTCAAAAATGGTGCCAAACGCTTGCAAATGCTCCCCTGAAAGGTTTTGCAGTCGAAACAGAAGGCTTTTTATCATAGGAGAAGAAATCAGCCCTCAACAACTTAACCGACGGAAAAAGATTTTTTTGAAAAAATCCCTAAGCCCCGGGGTCACAATTTCAGCAAAAAACTGACTTTTGGCAAATCACTCAAAAATGGTGCCAAACGCTTGCAAATGATCCCCTGAAAGGTTTTGCAGTCGAAACAGAAGGCTTTTTATCACCGGAGAAGAAATCAGCCCTCGACAACTTAACCGGCGGAAAAAGATTTTTTTGAAAAAATCCCTAAGCCCCGGGGTCACAATTTCAGCAAAAATCTGACTTTTGGCAAATCACTCAAAAATGGTGCCAAACGCTTGCAAATGCTCCCCTGAAAGGTTTTGCAGTCGAATCAGAAGGCTTTTTATCACAGGAGAAGAAATCAGCCCTCAACAACTTAACCGGCGGAAAAAGATTTTTTTGAAAAAATCCCTAAGCCCCGGGGTCACAATTTCAGCAAAAATCTGACTTTTGGCATTTCACTCAAAAATTGTGCCAACCGGTTGCAAACGCTCCCCTGAAAGCTTTGGCAGTCAAAACAGAAGGCTTTTTATCACAGGACAAGAAATCAGCCTTCAACAACTTAACCGGCGGACAAAGTTTTTTTGAAAAAATCCCTAAGCCCCGGGGTCACAATTTCAGCAAAAATCTGACTTTTGGCAATTCACTCAAAAATGGTGCCAACCGGTTGCAAATGCTCCCCTGAAATCTTTGGCAGTCGAAACAGAAGGCTTTTTATCACAGGAGAAGAAATCAACCCTCAATAACATAACTGGCGGAAAAAGATTTTTTTCAGCAAAAATCTGACTTTTGCCAATTCACTCAAAAATGGTGCCAAACGCTTGCAAATGCTCCCATGAAAGGTTTTGCATTCGAAACAAAAGGCTTTTTATCACAGGAGAAGAAATCAGCCCTCGACAACTTAACCGGTGGAAAAAGATTTTTTTGAAAAAATCCCTAAGCCCCGGGGTCACAATTTCAGCAAAAATCTGACTTTTGGCAAATCACTCAAAAATGGTGCCAAACGCTTCCAAATGATCCCCTGAAATCTTTGGCAGTCGAAACAGAAGGCTTTTTATCACAGGAGAAGAAATCAGCCCTCAATAACTTAACTGGCGGAAAAAGATTTTTTTCAGCAAAAATCTGACTTTTGCCAATTCACTCAAAAATGGTGCCAAACGCTTGCAAATGATCCCCTGAAAGGTCTTGCTGTCGAAACAGAAGGCTTTTTATCACAGGAGAAGAAATCAGCCCTCGACAACTTAACCGGTGGAAAAAGATTTTTTTGAAAAAATCCCTAAGCCGGGGTCACAATTTCAGCAAAAATCTGACTTTTGGCAATTCACTCAAAAATGGTGCCAACCGGTTGCAAATGCTCCCCTGAAAGCTTTGGCAGTCGAAAAAGAGGGCTTTTTATCACAGGACAAGAAATCAGCCCTCAACAACTTAACCGTCGGACAAAGTTTTTCTGAAAAAATCCCTAAGCCCCGGGGTCAAAATTTCAGCAAAAATCTGACTTTTGGCAATTCACTCAAAAATGGTGCCAAACGCTTGCAAATGCTCCCCTGAAAGCTTTGGCAGTCAAAACAGAAGGCTTTTTATGACAGGAGAAGAAATCAGCCCTCAATAACTTAACTGGCGGAAAAAGATTTTTTTCAGCAAAAATCTGACTTTTGGCAAATCACTCAAAAATGGTGCCAAACGCATGCAAATGCTCCCCTGAACGTTTTGGCAGTCGAAAAAGAGGGCTTTTTATCACAGGACAAGAAATCAGCCTTCAACAACTTAACCGGCGGACAAAGTTTTTTTGAAAAAATCCCTAAGCCCCGGGGTCACAATTTCAGCAAAAATCTGACTTTTGGCAATTCACTCAAAAATGGTGCCAACCGGTTGCAAATGCTCCCCTGAAATCTTTGGCAGTCGAAACAGAAGGCTTTTTATCACAGGAGAAGAAATCAGCCCTCAATAACTTAACTGGCGGAAAAAGATTTTTTTCAGCAAAAATCTGACTTTTGCCAATTCACTCAAAAATGGTGCCAAACGCTTGCAAATGCTCCCCTGAAAGGTTTTGCAGTCGAAACAGAAGGCTTTTTATCACAGGAGAAGAAATCAGCCCTCAACAACTTAACAGGCGAAAAAGATTTTTTTGAAAAAATCCCTAAGCCCCGGGGTCAAAATTTCAGCAAAAATCTGACTTTTGGCAAATCACTCAAAAATGGTGCCAAACGCTTGCAAATGCTCCCCTGAAAGGTTTGGCAGTCGAAACAGAGGGCTTTTTATCACAGGACAAGAAATCAGCCTTCAACAACTTAACCGTCGGACAAAGTTTTTCTGAAAAAATCCCTAAGCCCCGGGGTCACAATTTCAGCAAAAATCTGACTTTTGGCAATTCACTCAAAAATGGTGCCAACCGGTTGCAAATGCTCCCCAGAAAGCTTTGGCAGTCGAAACAGAAAGCTTTTTATCACAGGAGAAGAAATCAGCCCTCAATAACTTAACTGGCGTAAAAAGATTTTTTTCAGCAAAAATCTGACTTTTGGCAAATCACTCAAAAATGGTGCCAAACGCATGCAAATGCTCCCCTGAAAGGTTTTGCAGTCGAAACAGAAGGCTTTTTATCACAGGAGAAGAAATCAGCCCTCAAAAACTTAACCGGCGGAAAAAGATTTTTTTGAAAAAATCCCTAAGCTCCGGGGTCACAATTTCAGCAAAAATCTGACTTTTGGCAAATCACTCAAAAATGGTGCCAAACGCATGCAAATGCTCCCCTGAAAGGTTTTGCAGTCGAAACAGAAGGCTTTTTATCACAGGACAAGAAATCAGACCTCAACAACTTAACCGTCGGACAAAGTTTTTCTGAAAAAATCCCTAAGACCCGGGGTCAAAATTTCAGCAAAAATCTGACTTTTGGCAATTCACTCAAAAATGGTGCCAACCGGTTGCAAATGCTCCCCTGAAAGCTTTGGCAGTCAAAACAGAAGGCTTTTTATCACAGGAGAAGAAATCAGCCCTCAACAACTTAACCGGCGAAAAAGATTTTTTTGAAAAAATCCCTAAGCCACGGGGTCACAATTTCAGCAAAAATCTGACTTTTGGCAAATCACTCAAAAATGGTGCCAAACGCTTGCAAATGCTCCCCTGAAATCTTTGGCAGTCGAAACAGAAGGCTTTTTATCACAGGAGAAGAAATCAGCCCTCGACAACTTAACCGGTGGAAAAAGATTTTTTTGAAAAAATCCCTAAGCTCCGGGGTCAAAATTTCAGCAAAAATCTGACTTTTGGCAATTCACTCAAAAATGGTGCCAAACGTTTGCAAATGCTCCCCTGAAAGCTTTGGCAGTCAAAACAGAAGGCTTTTTATGACAGGAGAAGAAATCAGCCCTCAATAACTTAACTGGCGGAAAAAGATTTTTTTCAGCAAAAATCTGACTTTTGGCAAATCACTCAAAAATGGTGCCAAACGCATGCAAATGCTCCCCTGAACATTTTGGCAGTCGAAAAAGAGGGCTTTTTATCACAGGACAAGAAATCAGCCTTCAACAACTTAACCGGCGGACAAAGTTTTTTTGAAAAAATCCCTAAGGTCACAATTTCAGCAAAAATCTGACTTTTGGCAATTCACTCAAAAATGGTGCCAACCGGTTGCAAATGCTCCCCTGAAATCTTTGGCAGTCGAAACAGAAGGCTTTTTATCACAGGAGAAGAAATCAGCCCTCAATAACTTAACTGGCGGAAAAAGATTTTTTTCAGCAAAAATCTGACTTTTGCCAATTCACTCAAAAATGGTGCCAAACGCTTGCAAATGCTCCCCTGAAAGGTTTTGCAGTCGAAACAGAAGGCTTTTTATCACAGGAGAAGAAATCAGCCCTCAACAACTTAACCGGCGAAAAAGATTTTTTTGAAAAAATCCCTAAGCCCCGGGGTCAAAATTTCAGCAAAAATCTGACTTTTGGCAAATCACTCAAAAATGGTGCCAAACGCTTGCAAATGCTCCCCTGAAAGGTTTGGCATTCGAAACAGAGGGCTTTTTATCACAGGACAAGAAATCAGCCTTCAACAACTTAACCGTCGGACAAAGTTTTTCTGAAAAAATCCCTAAGCCCCGGGGTCACAATTTCAGCAAAAATCTGACTTTTGGCAATTCACTCAAAAATGGTGCCAACCGGTTGCAAATGCTCCCCAGAAAGCTTTGGCAGTCGAAACAGAAAGCTTTTTATCACAGGAAAAGAAATCAGCCCTCAATAACTTAACTGGCGTAAAAAGATTTTTTTCAGCAAAAATCTGACTTTTGGCAAATCACTCAAAAATGGTGCCAAACGCATGCAAATGCTCCCCTGAAAGGTTTTGCAGTCGAAACAGAAGGCTTTTTATCACAGGAGAAGAAATCAGCCCTCAAAAACTTAACCGGCGGAAAAAGATTTTTTTGAAAAAATCCCTAAGCTCCGGGGTCACAATTTCAGCAAAAATCTGACTTTTGGCAAATCACTCAAAAATGGTGCCAAACGCTTGCAAATGATCCCCTGAAAGGTTTTGACGTCGAAACAGAAGGCTTTTTATCACAGAAGAAGAAATAAGCCCTCAACAACTTAACCGGCGGAAAAAGATTTTTTTGAAAAAATCCCTAAGCTCCGGGGTCACAATTTCAGCAAAAATCTGACTTTTGGCAATTCACTCAAAAATGGTGCCAACCGGTTGCAAATGCTCTCCTGAAAGCTTTGGCAGTCGAAACATAAAGCTTTTTATCACAGGAGAAGAAATCAGCCCTCATTAACTTAACTGGCGGAAAAAGATTTTTTTCAGCAAAAATCTGACTTTTGGCAAATCACTCAAAAATGGTGCCAAACGTTTGCAAATGCTCCCCTGAAAGGTTTGGCAGTCGAAACAGAGGGCTTTTTATCACAGGACAAGAAATCAGACCTCAACAACTTAACCGTCGGACAAAGTTTTTCTGAAAAAATCCCTAAGACCCGGGGTCAAAATTTCAGCAAAAATCTGACTTTTGGCAATTCACTCAAAAATGGTGCCAACCGGTTGCAAATGCTCCCCTGAAAGCTTTGGCAGTCAAAACAGAAGGCTTTTTATCACAGGAAAAGAAATCAGCCTTCAACAACTTAACCGGCGGACAAAGTTTTTTTGAAAAAATCCCTAAGCCCCGGGGTCAAAATTTCAGCAAAAATCTGACTTTTGGCAATTCACTCAAAAATGGTGCCAACCGGTTGCAAATGCTCCCCTGAAATCTTTGGCAGTCGAAACAGAAGGCTTTTTATCACAGGAGAAGAAATCAGCCCTCAATAACATAACTGGCGGAAAAAGATTTTTTTCAGCAAAAATCTGACTTTTGCCAATTCACTCAAAAATGGTGCCAAACGCTTGCAAATGCTCCCATGAAAGGTTTTGCATTCGAAACAAAAGGCTTTTTATCACAGGAGAAGAAATCAGCCCTCGACAACTTAACCGGCGGAAAAAGATTTTTTTGAAAAAATCCCTAAGCCCCGGGGTCACAATTTCAGCAAAAATCTGACTTTTGGCAAATCACTAAAAAATGGTGCCAAACGCTTAAAAATGCTCCCCTGAAAGGTTTGGCAGTCGAAACAGAGGGCTTTTTATCACAGGACAAGAAATCAGCCCTCAACAACTTAACCGTCGGACAAAGTTTTTCTGAAAAAATCCCTAAGCCCCGGGGTCACAATTTCAGCAAAAATCTGACTTTTGGCAATTCACTCAAAAATGGTGCCAACCGGTTGCAAATCCTCCCCTGAAAGCTTTGGCAGTCAAAACAGAAGGCTTTTTATCACAGGAGAAGAAATCAGCCCTCAATAACTTAACTGGCGGAAAAAGATTTTTTTCAGCAAAAATCTGACTTTTGGCAAATCACTCAAAAATGGTGCCAAAGGCATGCAAATGCTCCCCTGAAAGGTTTTGCAGTCGAAACAGAAGGCTTTTTATCACAGGAGAAGAAATCAGCCCTCAAAAACTTAACCGGAGGAAAAAGATTTTTTTGAAAAAATCCTTAAGCTCCGGGGTCACAATTTCAGCAAAAATCTGACTTTTGGCAAATCACTCAAAAATGGTGCCAAACGCTTGCAAATGATCCCCTGAAAGGTTTTGACGTCGAAACAGAAGGCTTTTTATCACAGGAGAAGAAATCAGCCCTCAACAACTTAACCGGCGGAAAAAGATTTTTTTAAAAAAATCCCTAAGCCCCGGGGTCACAATTTCAGCAAAAATCTGACTTTTGGCAAATCACTACAAAATGGTGCCAAACGCTTAAAAATGCTCCCCTGAAAGGTTTGGCAGTCGAAACAGAAAGCTTTTTATCACAGGAGAAGAAATCAGCCCTCAATAACTTAACCGGCGGAAAAAGATTTTTTTGAAAAAATCCCTAAGCCCCGGGGTCACAATTTCAGCAAAAATCTGACTTTTGGCAATTCACTCAAAAATGGTGCCAACCGGTTGCAAATGATCCCCTGAAAGGTTTTGCAGTCGAAACAGAAGGCTTTTTATCACAGAACAAGAAATCAGTCTTCAACAACTTAACCGGCGGAAAAAGATTTTTTTGAAAAAATCCCTAAGCCCCGGGGTCACAATTTCAGCAAAAATCTGACTTTTGGCAATTCACTCAAAAATGGTGCCAACCGGTTGCAAATGATCCCCTGAAAGGTTTTGCAGTCGAAACAGAAGGCTTTTTATCACAGAACAAGAAATCAGTCTTCAACAACTTAACCGGCGGACAAAGTTTTTTTGAAAAAATCCCTAAGCCCCGGGGTCACAATTTCAGCAAAAATCTGACTTTTGGCAATTCACTCAAAAATGGTGCCAACCGGTTGCAAATGCTCCCCTGAAATCTTTGGCAGTCGAAACAGAAGGCTTTTTATCACAGGAGAAGAAATCAGCCCTCAATAACATAACTGGCGGAAAAAGATTTTTTTCAGCAAAAATCTGACTTTTGCCAATTCACTCAAAAATGGTGCCAAACGCTTGCAAATGCTCCCATGAAAGGTTTTGCATTCGAAACAAAAGGCTTTTTATCACAGGAGAAGAAATAAGCCCTCGACAACTTAACCGGCGGAAAAAGATTTTTTTGAAAAAATCCCTAAGCCCCGGGGTCACAATTTCAGCAAAAATCTGACTTTTGGCAAATCACTCAAAAATGGTGCCAAACGCTTGCAAATGCTCCCCTGAAAGGTTTGGCAGTCGAAACAGAGGGCTTTTTATCACAGGAGAAGAAATCAGCCCTCGACAACTTAACCGGTGGAAAAAGATTTTTTTGAAAAAATCCCTAAGCCCCGGGGTCACAATTTCAGCAAAAATCTGACTTTTGGCAAATCACTCAAAAATGGTGCCAAACGCTTCCAAATTATCCCCTGAAAGGTTTGGCAGTCGAAACAGAGGGCTTTTTATCACAGGACAAGAAATCAGACCTCAACAACTTAACCGTCGGACAAAGTTTTTCTGAAAAAATCCCTAAGACCCGTGGTCAAAATTTCAGCAAAAATCTGACTTTTGGCAATTCACTCAAAAATGGTACCAACCGGTTGCAAATGCTCCCCTGAAAGCTTTGGCAGTCAAAACAGAAGGCTTTTTATCACAGGACAAGGAATCAGCCTTCAACAACTTAACCGGCGGACAAAGTTTTTTTGAAAAAATCCCTAAGCCCCGGGGTCAAAATTTCAGCAAAAATCTGACTTTTGGCAATTCACTCAAAAATGGTGCCAACCGGTTGCAAATGCTCCCCTGAAAGCTTTGGCAGTCAAGACAGAAGGCTTTTTATCACAGGAGAAGAAATCAGCCCTCAATAACTTAACTGGCGGAAAAAGATTTTTTTCAGCAAAAATCTGACTTTTGGCAAATCACTCAAAAATGGTGCCAAAGGCATGCAAATGCTCCCCTGAAAGGTTTTGCAGTCGAAACAGAAGGCTTTTTATCACAGGAGAAGAAATCAGCCCTCAAAAACTTAACCGGAGGAAAAAGATTTTTTTGAAAAAATCCTTAAGCTCCGGGGTCACAATTTCAGCAAAAATCTGACTTTTGGCAAATCACTCAAAAATGGTGCCAAACGCTTGCAAATGATCCCCTGAAAGGTTTTGACGTCGAAACAGAAGGCTTTTTATCACAGGAGAAGAAATCAGCCCTCAACAACTTAACCGGCGGAAAAAGATTTTTTTAAAAAAATCCCTAAGCCCCGGGGTCATAATTTCAGCAAAAATCTGACTTTTGGCAAATCACTACAAAATGGTGCCAAACGCTTAAAAATGCTCCCCTGAAAGGTTTGGCAGTCGAAACAGAAAGCTTTTTATCACAGGAGAAGAAATCAGCCCTCAATAACTTAACCGGCGGAAAAAGATTTTTTTGAAAAAATCCCTAAGCCCCGGGGTCACAATTTCAGCAAAAATCTGACTTTTGGCAATTCACTCAAAAATGGTGCCAACCGGTTGCAAATGATCCCCTGAAAGGTTTTGCAGTCGAAACAGAAGGCTTTTTATCACAGAACAAGAAATCAGTCTTCAACAACTTAACCGGCGGAAAAAGATTTTTTTGAAAAAATCCCTAAGCCCCGGGGTCACAATTTCAGCAAAAATCTGACTTTTGGCAATTCACTCAAAAATGGTGCCAACCGGTTGCAAATGATCCCCTGAAAGGTTTTGCAGTCGAAACAGAAGGCTTTTTATCACAGAACAAGAAATCAGTCTTCAACAACTTAACCGGCGGACAAAGTTTTTTTGAAAAAATCCCTAAGCCCCGGGGTCACAATTTCAGCAAAAATCTGACTTTTGGCAATTCACTCAAAAATGGTGCCAACCTGTTGCAAATGCTCCACTGAAATCTTTGGCAGTCGAAACAGAAGGCTTTTTATCACAGGAGAAGAAATCAGCCCTCAATAACTTAACTGGCGGAAAAAGATTTTTTTCAGCAAAAATCTGACTTTTGGCAAATCACTCAAAAATGGTGCCAAAGGCATGCAAATGCTCCCCTGAAAGGTTTTGCAGTCGAAACAGAAGGCTTTTTATCACAGGAGAAGAAATCAGCCCTCAAAAACTTAACCGGAGGAAAAAGATTTTTTTGAAAAAATCCTTAAGCTCCGGGGTCACAATTTCAGCAAAAATCTGACTTTTGGCAAATCACTCAAAAATGGTGCCAAACGCTTGCAAATGATCCCCTGAAAGGTTTTGACGTCGAAACAGAAGGCTTTTTATCACAGGAGAAGAAATCAGCCCTCAACAACTTAACCGGCGGAAAAAGATTTTTTTAAAAAAATCCCTAAGCCCCGGGGTCATAATTTCAGCAAAAATCTGACTTTTGGCAAATCACTACAAAATGGTGCCAAACGCTTAAAAATGCTCCCCTGAAAGGTTTGGCAGTCGAAACAGAAAGCTTTTTATCACAGGAGAAGAAATCAGCCCTCAATAACTTAACCGGCGGAAAAAGATTTTTTTGAAAAAATCCCTAAGCCCCGGGGTCACAATTTCAGCAAAAATCTGACTTTTGGCAATTCACTCAAAAATGGTGCCAACCGGTTGCAAATGATCCCCTGAAAGGTTTTGCAGTCGAAACAGAAGGCTTTTTATCACAGAACAAGAAATCAGTCTTCAACAACTTAACCGGCGGAAAAAGATTTTTTTGAAAAAATCCCTAAGCCCCGGGGTCACAATTTCAGCAAAAATCTGACTTTTGGCAATTCACTCAAAAATGGTGCCAACCGGTTGCAAATGATCCCCTGAAAGGTTTTGCAGTCGAAACAGAAGGCTTTTTATCACAGAACAAGAAATCAGTCTTCAACAACTTAACCGGCGGACAAAGTTTTTTTGAAAAAATCCCTAAGCCCCGGGGTCACAATTTCAGCAAAAATCTGACTTTTGGCAATTCACTCAAAAATGGTGCCAACCTGTTGCAAATGCTCCACTGAAATCTTTGGCAGTCGAAACAGAAGGCTTTTTATCACAGGAGAAGAAATCAGCCCTCAATAACATAACTGGCGGAAAAAGATTTTTTTCAGCAAAAATCTGACTTTTGCCAATTCACTCAAAAATGGTGCCAAACGCTTGCAAATGCTCCCATGAAAGGTTTTGCATTCGAAACAAAAGGCTTTTTATCACAGGAGAAGAAATAAGCCCTCGACAACTTAACCGGCGGAAAAAGATTTTTTTGAAAAAATCCCTAAGCCCCGGGGTCACAATTTCAGCAAAAATCTGACTTTTGGCAAATCACTCAAAAATGGTGCCAAACGCTTGCAAATGCTCCCCTGAAAGGTTTGGCAGTCGAAAAAGAGGGCTTTTTATCACAGGAGAAGAAATCAGCCCTCGACAACTTAACCGGTGGGAAAAGATTTTTTTGAAAAAATCCCTAAGCCCCGGGGTCACAATTTCAGCAAAAATCTGACTTTTGGCAAATCACTCAAAAATGGTGCCAAACGCTTCCAAATTATCCCCTGAAAGGTTTGGCAGTCGAAACAGAGGGCTTTTTATCACAGGACAAGAAATCAGACCTCAACAACTTAACCGTCGGACAAAGTTTTTCTGAAAAAATCCCTAAGACCCGGGGTCAAAATTTCAGCAAAAATCTGACTTTTGGCAATTCACTCAAAAATGGTACCAACCGGTTGCAAATGCTCCCCTGAAAGCTTTGGCAGTCAAAACAGAAGGCTTTTTATCACAGGACAAGGAATCAGCCTTCAACTACTTAACCGGCGGACAAAGTTTTTTTGAAAAAATCCCTAAGCCCCGGGGTCAAAATTTCAGCAAAAATCTGACTTTTGGCAATTCACTCAAAAATGGTGCCAACCGGTTGCAAATGCTCCCCTGAAATCTTTGGCAGTCGAAACAGAAGGCTTTTTATCACAGGAGAAGAAATCAGCCCTCAATAACATAACTGGCGGAAAAAGATTTTTTTCAGCAAAAATCTGACTTTTGCCAATTCACTCAAAAATGGTGCCAAACGCTTGCAAATGCTCCCATGAAAGGTTTTGCATTCGAAACAAAAGGCTTTTTATCACAGGAGAAGAAATCAGCCCTCGACAACTTAACCGGCGGAAAAAGATTTTTTTTGAAAAAATCCCTAAGCCCCGGGGTCACAATTTCAGCAAAAATCTGACTTTTGGCAAATCACTAAAAAATGGTGACAAACGCTTAAAAATGCTCCCCTGAAAGGTTTGGCAGTCGAAACAGAGGGCTTTTTATCACAGGACAAGAAATCAGCCCTCAACAACTTAACCGTCGGACAAAGTTTTTCTGAAAAAATCCCTAAGCCCCGGGGTCACAATTTCAGCAAAAATCTGACTTTTGGCAATTCACTCAAAAATGGTGCCAACCGGTTGCAAATGCTCCCCTGAAAGCTTTGGCAGTCAAAACAGAAGGCTTTTTATCACAGGAGAAGAAATCAGCCCTCAATAACTTAACTGGCGGAAAAAGATTTTTTTCAGCAAAAATCTGACTTTTGGCAAATCACTCAAAAATGGTGCCAAAGGCATGCAAACGCTCCCCTGAAAGGTTTTGCAGTCGAAACAGAAGGCTTTTTATCACAGGAGAAGAAATCAGCCCTCAAAAACTTAACCGGAGGAAAAAGATTTTTTTGAAAAAATCCTTAAGCTCCGGGGTCACAATTTCAGCAAAAATCTGACATTTGGCAAATCACTCAAAAATGGTGCCAAACGCTTGCAAATGATCCCCTGAAATGTTTTGACGTCGAAACAGAAGTCTTTTTATCACAGGAGAAGAAATCAGCCCTCAACAACTTAACCGGCGGAAAAAGATTTTTTTAAAAAAATCCCTAAGCCCCGGGGTCACAATTTCAGCAAAAATCTGACTTTTGGCAAATCACTACAAAATGGTGCCAAACGCTTGCAAATGCTCCCATGAAAGGTTTTGCATTCGAAACAAAAGGCTTTTTATCACAGGAGAAGAAATAAGCCCTCGACAACTTAACCGGCGGAAAACGATTTTTTTGAAAAAATCCCTAAGCCCCGGGGTCACAATTTCAGCAAAAATCTGACTTTTGGCAAATCACTCAAAAATGGTGCCAAACGTTTGCAAATGCTCCCCTGAAAGGTTTTGCATTCGAAACAAAAGGCTTTTTATCACAGGAGAAGAAATCAGCCCTCGACAACTTAATCGGCGGACAAAGTTTTTCTGAAAAAATCCCTAAGCCCCGGGGTCACAATTTCAGCAAAAATCTGACTTTTGGCAATTCACTCAAAAATGGTGCCAACCGGTTGCAAATGCTCCCCTGAAAGCTTAGGCAGTCAAAACAGAAGGCTTTTTATCACAGGAGAAGAAATCAGCCCTCAATAACATAACTGGCGGAGAAAGATTTTTTTCAGCAAAAATCTGACTTTTGGCAAATCACTCAAAAATGGTGCCAAAGGCATGCAAATGCTCCCCTGAAAGGTTTTGCAGTCGAAACAGAAGGCTTTTTATCACAGGAGAAGAAATCAGCCCTCAAAAACTTAACCGCAGGAAAAAGATTTTTTTGAAAAAATCCTTAAGCTCCGGGGTCACAATTTCAGCAAAAATCTGACTTTTGGCAATTCACTCAAAAATGGTGCCAACCGGTTGCAAATGCTCCCCTGAAATCTTTGGCAGTCGAAACAGAAGGCTTTTTATCACAGGAGAAGAAATCAGCCCTCGACAACTTAACCGGTGGAAAAAGATTTTTTTGAAAAAATCCCTAAGCCCCGGGGTCACAATTTCAGCAAAAATCTGACTTTTGGCAAATCACTCAAAAATGGTGCCAAACGCTTCCAAATGATCCCCTGAAAGGTTTTGCAGTCGAAACAGAAGGCTTTTTATCACAGGAGAAGAAATCAGCCCTCAACAAGTTAACCGGCGGAAAAAGATTTTTTTGAAAAAATCCCTAAGCCCCGGGGTCACAATTTCAGCAAAAATCTGACTTTTGGCAAATCACTCAAAAATGGTGCCAAACGCTTGCAAATGCTCCCCTGAAAGGTTTTGCAGTCGAAACAGAGGGCTTTTTATCACAGGAGAAGAAATCAGCCCTCGACAACTTAACCGGCGGAAAAAGATTTTTTTGAAAAAATCCCTAAGCCCCGGGGTCACAATTTCAGCAAAAATCTGACTTTTGGCAATTCACTCAAAAATGGTGCCAACCGGTTGCAAATGCTCCCCTGAAATCTTTGGCAGTCGAAACAGAAGGCTTTTTATCACAGGAGAAGAAATCAGCCCTCAATAACTTAACTGGCGGAAAAAGATTTTTTTCAGCAAAAATCTGACTTTTGCCAATTTACTCAAAAATGGTGCCAAACGCTTGCAAATGCTCCCCTGAAAGGTTTTGAAGTCGAAACAGAGGGCTTTTTATCACAGGACAAGAAATCAGCCCTCAACAACTTAACCGTCGGACAAAGTTTTTCTGAAAAAATCCCTAAGCCCCGGGGTCACAATTTCAGCAAAAATCTGACTTTTGGCAATTCACTCAAAAATGGTGCCAACCGGTTGCAAATGATCCCCTGAAAGGTTTTGCAGTCGAAACAGAAGGCTTTTTATCACAGAACAAGAAATCAGTCTTCAACAACTTAACCGGCGGAAAAAGATTTTTTTGAAAAAATCCCTAAGCCCCGGGGTCACAATTTCAGCAAAAATCTGACTTTTGGCAATTCACTCAAAAATGGTGCCAACCGGTTGCAAATGATCCCCTGAAAGGTTTTGCAGTCGAAACAGAAGGCTTTTTATCACAGAACAAGAAATCAGTCTTCAACAACTTAACCGGCGGACAAAGTTTTTTTGAAAAAATCCCTAAGCCCCGGGGTCACAATTTCAGCAAAAATCTGACTTTTGGCAATTCACTCAAAAATGGTGCCAACCGGTTGCAAATGCTCCCCTGAAATCTTTGGCAGTCGAAACAGAAGGCTTTTTATCACAGGAGAAGAAATCAGCCCTCAATAACATAACTGGCGGAAAAAGATTTTTTTCAGCAAAAATCTGACTTTTGCCAATTCACTCAAAAATGGTGCCAAACGCTTGCAAATGCTCCCATGAAAGGTTTTGCATTCGAAACAAAAGGCTTTTTATCACAGGAGAAGAAATAAGCCCTCGACAACTTAACCGGCGGAAAAAGATTTTTTTGAAAAAATCCCTAAGCCCCGGGGTCACAATTTCAGCAAAAATCTGACTTTTGGCAAATCACTCAAAAATGGTGCCAAACGCTTGCAAATGCTCCCCTGAAAGGTTTGGCAGTCGAAACAGAGGGCTTTTTATCACAGGAGAAGAAATCAGCCCTCGACAACTTAACCGGTGGAAAAAGATTTTTTTGAAAAAATCCCTAAGCCCCGGGGTCACAATTTCAGCAAAAATCTGACTTTTGGCAAATCACTCAAAAATGGTGCCAAACGCTTCCAAATTATCCCCTGAAAGGTTTGGCAGTCGAAACAGAGGGCTTTTTATCACAGGACAAGAAATCAGACCTCAACAACTTAACCGTCGGACAAAGTTTTTCTGAAAAAATCCCTAAGACCCGTGGTCAAAATTTCAGCAAAAATCTGACTTTTGGCAATTCACTCAAAAATGGTACCAACCGGTTGCAAATGCTCCCCTGAAAGCTTTGGCAGTCAAAACAGAAGGCTTTTTATCACAGGACAAGGAATCAGCCTTCAACAACTTAACCGGCGGACAAAGTTTTTTTGAAAAAATCCCTAAGCCCCGGGGTCAAAATTTCAGCAAAAATCTGACTTTTGGCAATTCACTCAAAAATGGTGCCAACCGGTTGCAAATGCTCCCCTGAAAGCTTTGGCAGTCAAGACAGAAGGCTTTTTATCACAGGAGAAGAAATCAGCCCTCAATAACTTAACTGGCGGAAAAAGATTTTTTTCAGCAAAAATCTGACTTTTGGCAAATCACTCAAAAATGGTGCCAAAGGCATGCAAATGCTCCCCTGAAAGGTTTTGCAGTCGAAACAGAAGGCTTTTTATCACAGGAGAAGAAATCAGCCCTCAAAAACTTAACCGGAGGAAAAAGATTTTTTTGAAAAAATCCTTAAGCTCCGGGGTCACAATTTCAGCAAAAATCTGACTTTTGGCAAATCACTCAAAAATGGTGCCAAACGCTTGCAAATGATCCCCTGAAAGGTTTTGACGTCGAAACAGAAGGCTTTTTATCACAGGAGAAGAAATCAGCCCTCAACAACTTAACCGGCGGAAAAAGATTTTTTTAAAAAAATCCCTAAGCCCCGGGGTCATAATTTCAGCAAAAATCTGACTTTTGGCAAATCACTACAAAATGGTGCCAAACGCTTAAAAATGCTCCCCTGAAAGGTTTGGCAGTCGAAACAGAAAGCTTTTTATCACAGGAGAAGAAATCAGCCCTCAATAACTTAACCGGCGGAAAAAGATTTTTTTGAAAAAATCCCTAAGCCCCGGGGTCACAATTTCAGCAAAAATCTGACTTTTGGCAATTCACTCAAAAATGGTGCCAACCGGTTGCAAATGATCCCCTGAAAGGTTTTGCAGTCGAAACAGAAGGCTTTCTATCACAGAACAAGAAATCAGTCTTCAACAACTTAACCGGCGGAAAAAGATTTTTTTGAAAAAATCCCTAAGCCCCGGGGTCACAATTTCAGCAAAAATCTGACTTTTGGCAATTCACTCAAAAATGGTGCCAACCGGTTGCAAATGATCCCCTGAAAGGTTTTGCAGTCGAAACAGAAGGCTTTTTATCACAGAACAAGAAATCAGTCTTCAACAACTTAACCGGCGGACAAAGTTTTTTTGAAAAAATCCCTAAGCCCCGGGGTCACAATTTCAGCAAAAATCTGACTTTTGGCAATTCACTCAAAAATGGTGCCAACCTGTTGCAAATGCTCCACTGAAATCTTTGGCAGTCGAAACAGAAGGCTTTTTATCACAGGAGAAGAAATCAGCCCTCAATAACATAACTGGCGGAAAAAGATTTTTTTCAGCAAAAATCTGACTTTTGCCAATTCACTCAAAAATGGTGCCAAACGCTTGCAAATGCTCCCATGAAAGGTTTTGCATTCGAAACAAAAGGCTTTTTATCACAGGAGAAGAAATAAGCCCTCGACAACTTAACCGGCGGAAAAAGATTTTTTTGAAAAAATCCCTAAGCCCCGGGGTCACAATTTCAGCAAAAATCTGACTTTTGGCAAATCACTCAAAAATGGTGCCAAACGCTTGCAAATGCTCCCCTGAAAGGTTTGGCAGTCGAAAAAGAGGGCTTTTTATCACAGGAGAAGAAATCAGCCCTCGACAACTTAACCGGTGGAAAAAGATTTTTTTGAAAAAATCCCTAAGCCCCGGGGTCACAATTTCAGCAAAAATCTGACTTTTGGCAAATCACTCAAAAATGGTGCCAAACGCTTCCAAATTATCCCCTGAAAGGTTTGGCAGTCGAAACAGAGGGCTTTTTATCACAGGACAAGAAATCAGACCTCAACAACTTAACCGTCGGACAAAGTTTTTCTGAAAAAATCCCTAAGACCCGGCGTCAAAATTTCAGCAAAAATCTGACTTTTGGCAATTCACTCAAAAATGGTACCAACCGGTTGCAAATGCTCCCCTGAAAGCTTTGGCAGTCAAAACAGAAGGCTTTTTATCACAGGACAAGGAATCAGCCTTCAACAACTTAACCGGCGGACAAAGTTTTTTTGAAAAAATCCCTAAGCCCCGGGGTCAAAATTTCAGCAAAAATCTGACTTTTGGCAATTCACTCAAAAATGGTGCCAACCGGTTGCAAATGCTCCCCTGAAATCTTTGGCAGTCGAAACAGAAGGCTTTTTATCACAGGAGAAGAAATCAGCCCTCAATAACATAACTGGCGGAAAAAGATTTTTTTCAGCAAAAATCTGACTTTTGCCAATTCACTCAAAAATGGTGCCAAACGCTTGCAAATGCTCCCATGAAAGGTTTTGCATTCGAAACAAAAGGCTTTTTATCACAGGAGAAGAAATCAGCCCTCGACAACTTAACCGGCGGAAAAAGATTTTTTTTGAAAAAATCCCTAAGCCCCGGGGTCACAATTTCAGCAAAAATCTGACTTTTGGCAAATCACTAAAAAATGGTGACAAACGCTTAAAAATGCTCCCCTGAAAGGTTTGGCAGTCGAAACAGAGGGCTTTTTATCACAGGACAAGAAATCAGCCCTCAACAACTTAACCGTCGGACAAAGTTTTTCTGAAAAAATCCCTAAGCCCCGGGGTCACAATTTCAGCAAAAATCTGACTTTTGGCAATTCACTCAAAAATGGTGCCAACCGGTTGCAAATGCTCCCCTGAAAGCTTTGGCAGTCAAAACAGAAGGCTTTTTATCACAGGAGAAGAAATCAGCCCTCAATAACTTAACTGGCGGAAAAAGATTTTTTTCAGCAAAAATCTGACTTTTGGCAAATCACTCAAAAATGGTGCCAAAGGCATGCAAACGCTCCCCTGAAAGGTTTTGCAGTCGAAACAGAAGGCTTTTTATCACAGGAGAAGAAATCAGCCCTCAAAAACTTAACCGGAGGAAAAAGATTTTTTTGAAAAAATCCTTAAGCTCCGGGGTCACAATTTCAGCAAAAATCTGACATTTGGCAAATCACTCAAAAATGGTGCCAAACGCTTGCAAATGATCCCCTGAAATGTTTTGACGTCGAAACAGAAGTCTTTTTATCACAGGAGAAGAAATCAGCCCTCAACAACTTAACCGGCGGAAAAAGATTTTTTTAAAAAAATCCCTAAGCCCCGGGGTCACAATTTCAGCAAAAATCTGACTTTTGGCAAATCACTACAAAATGGTGCCAAACGCTTGCAAATGCTCCCATGAAAGGTTTTGCATTCGAAACAAAAGGCTTTTTATCACAGGAGAAGAAATAAGCCCTCGACAACTTAACCGGCGGAAAACGATTTTTTTGAAAAAATCCCTAAGCCCCGGGGTCACAATTTCAGCAAAAATCTGACTTTTGGCAAATCACTCAAAAATGGTGCCAAACGTTTGCAAATGCTCCCCTGAAAGGTTTTGCATTCGAAACAAAAGGCTTTTTATCACAGGAGAAGAAATCAGCCCTCGACAACTTAATCGGCGGACAAAGTTTTTCTGAAAAAATCCCTAAGCCCCGGGGTCACAATTTCAGCAAAAATCTGACTTTTGGCAATTCACTCAAAAATGGTGCCAACCGGTTGCAAATGCTCCCCTGAAAGCTTAGGCAGTCAAAACAGAAGGCTTTTTATCACAGGAGAAGAAATCAGCCCTCAATAACTTAACTGGCGGAGAAAGATTTTTTTCAGCAAAAATCTGACTTTTGGCAAATCACTCAAAAATGGTGCCAAAGGCATGCAAATGCTCCCCTGAAAGGTTTTGCAGTCGAAACAGAAGGCTTTTTATCACAGGAGAAGAAATCAGCCCTCAAAAACTTAACCGCAGGAAAAAGATTTTTTTGAAAAAATCCTTAAGCTCCGGGGTCACAATTTCAGCAAAAATCTGACTTTTGGCAATTCACTCAAAAATGGTGCCAACCGGTTGCAAATGCTCCCCTGAAATCTTTGGCAGTCGAAACAGAAGGCTTTTTATCACAGGAGAAGAAATCAGCCCTCGACAACTTAACCGGTGGAAAAAGATTTTTTTGAAAAAATCCCTAAGCCCCGGGGTCACAATTTCAGCAAAAATCTGACTTTTGGCAAATCACTCAAAAATGGTGCCAAACGCTTCCAAATGATCCCCTGAAAGGTTTTGCAGTCGAAACAGAAGGCTTTTTATCACAGGAGAAGAAATCAGCCCTCAACAAGTTAACCGGCGGAAAAAGATTTTTTTGAAAAAATCCCTAAGCCCCGGGGTCACAATTTCAGCAAAAATCTGACTTTTGGCAAATCACTCAAAAATGGTGCCAAACGCTTGCAAATGCTCCCCTGAAAGGTTTTGCAGTCGAAACAGAGGGCTTTTTATCACAGGAGAAGAAATCAGCCCTCGACAACTTAACCGGCGGAAAAAGATTTTTTTGAAAAAATCCCTAAGCCCCGGGGTCACAATTTCAGCAAAAATCTGACTTTTGGCAATTCACTCAAAAATGGTGCCAACCGGTTGCAAATGCTCCCCTGAAATCTTTGGCAGTCGAAACAGAAGGCTTTTTATCACAGGAGAAGAAATCAGCCCTCAATAACTTAACTGGCGGAAAAAGATTTTTTTCAGCAAAAATCTGACTTTTGCCAATTTACTCAAAAATGGTGCCAAACGCTTGCAAATGCTCCCCTGAAAGGTTTTGAAGTCGAAACAGAGGGCTTTTTATCACAGGACAAGAAATCAGCCCTCAACAACTTAACTGTCGGACAAAGTTTTTCTGAAAAAATCCCTAAGCCCCGGGGTCACAATTTCAGCAAAAATTTTAGCAAAAATCTGACTTTTGGCAAATCAATCAAAAACGGTGCCAAACGCATGCAAATGCTCCCCTGAACGTTTTGGCAGTCGAATAAGAGGGCTTTTTATCACAGGACAAGAAGTCAGCCTTGAACAACTAAACGGCGGACAAAGTTTTTTTGAAAAAATCCCTAAGCCCCGGGGTCACAATTTCAGCAAAAATCTGACTTTTGGCAATTCACTCAAAAATGGTGCCAACCGGTTGCAAATGCTCCCCTGAAATCTTTGGCAGTCGAAACAGAAGGCTTTTTATCACAGGAGAAGAAAACAGCCCTCAATAACTTAACTGGCGGAAAAAGATTTTTTTCAGCAAAAATCTGACTTTTGCCAATTCACTCAAAAATGGTGCCAAACGCTTGCAAATGCTCCCCTGAAAGGTTTGGCAGTCGAAACAGAGGGCTTTTTATCACAGGAGAAGAAATCAGCCCTCAATAACTTAACCGGCGGAAAAAGATTTTTTTGAAAAAATCCCTAAGCCCCGGGGTCACAATTTCAGCAAAAATCTGACTTTTGGCAAATCACTCAAAAATGGTGCCAAACGCTTGCAAATGCTCCCCTGAAAGGTTTGGCAGTCGAAACAGAGGGCTTTTTATCACAGGAGAAGAAATCAACCCTCAACATCTTAACCGGCGGAAAAAGATTTTTTTGAAAAAATCCTTAAGCCCCGGGGTCACAATTTTAGCAAAAATCTGACTTTTGGCAAATCACTCAAAAACGGTGCCAAACGCATGCAAATGCTCCCCTGAACGTTTTGGCAGTCGAATAAGAGGGCTTTTTATCACAGGACAAGAAGTCAGCCTTGAACAACTAAACGGCGGACAAAGTTTTTTTGAAAAAATCCCTAAGCCCCGGGGTCACAATTTCAGCAAAAATCTGACTTTTGGCAATTCACTCAAAAATGGTGCCAACCGGTTGCAAATGCTCCCCTGAAATCTTTGGCAGTCGAAACAGAAGGCTTTTTATCACAGGAGAAGAAAACAGCCCTCAATAACTTAACTGGCGGAAAAAGATTTTTTTCAGCAAAAATCTGACTTTTGCCAATTCACTCAAAAATGGTGCCAAACGCTTGCAAATGCTCCCCTGAAAGGTTTGGCAGTCGAAACAGAGGGCTTTTTATCACAGGAGAAGAAATCAGCCCTCAATAACTTAACCGGCGGAAAAAGATTTTTTTGAAAAAATCCCTAAGCCCCGGGGTCACAATTTCAGCAAAAATCTGACTTTTGGCAAATCACTCAAAAATGGTGCCAAACGCTTGCAAATGCTCCCCTGAAAGGTTTGGCAGTCAAAACAGAGGGCTTTTTATCACAGGAGAAAAAATCAACCCTCAACATCTTAACCGGCGGAAAAAGATTTTTTTGAAAAAATCCTTAAGCCCCGGGGTCACAATTTTAGCAAAAATCTGACTTTTGGCAAATCACTCAAAAACGGTGCCAAACGCATGCAAATGCTCCCCTGAACGTTTTGGCAGTCGAATAAGAGGGCTTTTTATCACAGGACAAGAAGTCAGCCTTGAACAACTAAACGGCGGACAAAGTTTTTTTGAAAAAATCCCTAAGCCCCGGGGTCACAATTTCAGCAAAAATCTGACTTTTGGCAATTCACTCAAAAATGGTGCCAACCGGTTGCAAATGCTCCCCTGAAATCTTTGGCAGTCGAAACAGAAGGCTTTTTATCACAGGAGAAGAAAACAGCCCTCAATAACTTAACTGGCGGAAAAAGATTTTTTTCAGCAAAAATCTGACTTTTGCCAATTCACTCAAAAATGGTGCCAAACGCTTGCAAATGCTCCCCTGAAAGGTTTGGCAGTCGAAACAGAGGGCTTTTTATCACAGGAGAAGAAATCAGCCCTCAATAACTTAACCGGCGGAAAAAGATTTTTTTGAAAAAATCCCTAAGCCCCGGGGTCACAATTTCAGCAAAAATCTGACTTTTGGCAAATCACTCAAAAATGGTGCCAAACGCTTGCAAATGCTCCCCTGAAAGGTTTGGCAGTCGAAACAGAGGGCTTTTTATCACAGGAGAAGAAATCAACCCTCAACATCTTAACCGGCGGAAAAAGATTTTTTTGAAAAAATCCTTAAGCCCCGGGGTCACAATTTTAGCAAAAATCTGACTTTTGGCAAATCACTCAAAAACGGTGCCAAACGCATGCAAATGCTCCCCTGAACGTTTTGGCAGTCGAATAAGAGGGCTTTTTATCACAGGACAAGAAGTCAGCCTTGAACAACTAAACGGCGGACAAAGTTTTTTTGAAAAAATCCCTAAGCCCCGGGGTCACAATTTCAGCAAAAATCTGACTTTTGGCAATTCACTCAAAAATGGTGCCAACCGGTTGCAAATGCTCCCCTGAAATCTTTGGCAGTCGAAACAGAAGGCTTTTTATCACAGGAGAAGAAAACAGCCCTCAATAACTTAACTGGCGGAAAAAGATTTTTTTCAGCAAAAATCTGACTTTAGCCAATTCACTCAAAAATGGTGCCAAACGCTTGCAAATGCTCCCCTGAAAGGTTTGGCAGTCGAAACAGAGGGCTTTTTATCACAGGAGAAGAAATCAGCCCTCGACAACTTAACCGGCGGAAAAAGATTTTTTTGAAAAAATCCCTAAGCCCCGGGGTCACAATTTCAGCAAAAATCTGACTTTTGGCAATTCACTCAAAAATGGTGCCAACCGGTTGCAAATGCTCCCCTGAAATCCTTGGCAGTCGAAACAGAAGACTTTTTATCACAGGAGAAGAAATCAGCCCTCAATAACTTAACTGGCGGAAAAAGATTTTTTTCAGCAAAAATCTGACTTTTGCCAATTAATTCAAAAATGGTGCCAAACGTTTGCAAATGCTCCCCTGAAAGGTTTTGCATTCGAAACAGAGGGCTTTTTATCACAGGAGAAGAAATCAGCCCTCGACAACTTAACCGGCGGAAAAAGATTTTTTTGAAAAAATCCCTAAGCCGGGGTCACAATTTCAGCAAAAATCTGACTTTTGGCAATTCACTCAAAAATGGTGCCAAACGCTTGCAAATGCTCCCATGAAAGGTTTGGCAGTCGAAACAGAGGGCTTTTTATCACAGGACAAGAAATCAGCCCTCAACAACTTAACCATCGGACAAAGTTTTTCTGAAACAATCCCTAAGCCGGGGTCACAATTTCAGCAAAAATCTGACTTTTGGCAAATCACTCAAAAATGGTGCCAACCGGTTGCAAATGCTCCCCTGAAAGCTTTGGCAGTCGAAACAGAAAGCTTTTTATCACAGGAGAAGAAATCAGCCCTCAATAACTTAACTGGCGGAAAAAGATTTTTTTCAGCAAAAATCTGACTTTTGGCAATTCACTCAAAAATGGTGCCAACCGGTTGCAAATGCTCCCCTGAAATCTTTGGCAGTCGAAACAGAAGGCTTTTTATCACAGGAGAAGAAAACAGCCCTCAATAACTTAACTGGCGGAAAAAGATTTTTTTCAGCAAAAATCTGACTTTTGCCAATTCACTCAAAAATGGTGCCAAACGCTTGCAAATGCTCCCCTGAAAGGTTTGGCAGTCGAAACAGAGGGCTTTTTATCACAGGAGAAGAAATCAGCCCTCAATAACTTAACCGGCGGAAAAAGATTTTTTTGAAAAAATCCCTAAGCCCCGGGGTCACAATTTCAGCAAAAATCTGACTTTTGGCAAATCACTCAAAAATGGTGCCAAACGCTTGCAAATGCTCCCCTGAAAGGTTTGGCAGTCGAAACAGAGGGCTTTTTATCACAGGAGAAGAAATCAGCCCTCAACAACTTAACCGGTGGAAAAAGATTTTTTTGAAAAAATCCCTAAGCCCCGGGGTCACAATTTCAGCAAAAATCTGACTTTTGGCAAATCACTCAAAAATGGTGCCAAACGCTTCCAAATGATCCCCTGAAAGGTTTTGCAGTCGAAACAGAGGGCTTTTTATCACAGGAGAAGAAATCAGCCCTCGACAACTTAACCGGCGGAAAAAGATTTTTTTGAAAAAATCCCTAAGCCCCGGGGTCACAATTTCAGCAAAAATCTGACTTTTGGCAAATCACTCAAAAATGGTGCCAAACGCTTGCAAATGCTCCCCTGAAAGGTTTTGCAGTCGAAACAGAGGGCTTTTTATCACAGGAGAAGAAATCAGCCCTCGACAACTTAACTGGCGGAAAAAGATTTTTTTCAGCAAAAATCTGACTTTTGCCAATTCACTCAAAAATGGTGCCAAACGCTTGCAAATGCTCCCCTGAAAGGTTTTGAAGTCGAAACAGAGGGCTTTTTATCACAGGACAAGAAATCAGCCCTCAACAACTTAACCGTCGGACAAAGTTTTTCTGAAAAAATCCCTAAGCCCCGGGGTCACAATTTCAGCAAAAATCTGACTTTTGGCAAATCACTCAAAAATGGTGCCAAACGTTTGCAAATGCTCCCCTGAAAGGTTTTGCATTCGAAACAAAAGGCTTTTTATCACAGGAGAAGAAATCAGCCCTCGACAACTTAACCGGCGGAAAAAGATTTTTTTGAAAAAATCCCTAAGCCCCGGGGTCACAATTTCAGCAAAAATCTGACTTTTGGCAAATCACTCAAAAATGGTGCCAAACGCTTGCAAATGCTCCCCTGAAAGGTTTGGCAGTCGAAACAGAGGGCTTTTTATCACAGGAGAAGAAATCAACCCTCAACATCTTAACCGGCGGAAAAAGATTTTTTTGAAAAAATCCTTAAGCCCCGGGGTCACAATTTTAGCAAAAATCTGACTTTTGGCAAATCACTCAAAAACGGTGCCAAACGCATGCAAATGCTCCCCTGAACGTTTTGGCAGTCGAATAAGAGGGCTTTTTATCACAGGACAAGAAGTCAGCCTTGAACAACTAAACGGCGGACAAAGTTTTTTTGAAAAAATCCCTAAGCCCCGGGGTCACAATTTCAGCAAAAATCTGACTTTTGGCAATTCACTCAAAAATGGTGCCAACCGGTTGCAAATGCTCCCCTGAAATCTTTGGCAGTCGAAACAGAAGGCTTTTTATCACAGGAGAAGAAATCAGCCCTCAATAACTTAACTGGCGGAAAAAGATTTTTTTCAGCAAAAATCTGACTTTTGCCAATTCACTCAAAAATGGTGCCAAACGCTTGCAAATGCTCCCCTGAAAGGTTTGGCAGTCGAAACAGAGGGCTTTTTATCACAGGAGAAGAAATCAGCCCTCGACAACTTAACCGGCGGAAAAAGATTTTTTTGAAAAAATCCCTAAGCCGGGGTCACAATTTCAGCAAAAATCTGACTTTTGGCAATTCACTCAAAAATGGTGCCAAACGCTTGCAAATGCTCCCATGAAAGGTTTGGCAGTCGAAACAGAGGGCTTTTTATCACAGGACAAGAAATCAGCCCTCGCCAACTTAACCGGCGGAAAAAGATTTTTTTGAAAAAATCCCAAAGCCCCGGGGTCACAATTTCAGCAAAAATCTGACTTTTGGCAAATCACTCAAAAATGGTGCCAAACGCTTGCAAATGCTCCCCTGAAAGGTTTGGCAGTCGAAACAGAGGGCTTTTTATCACAGGACAAGAAATCAGCCCTCAACAACTTAACCGTCGGACAAAGTTTTTCTGAAAAAATCCCTAAGCCCCGGGGTCACAATTTCAGCAAAAATCTGACTTTTGGCAATTCACTCAAAAATGGTGCCAAACGCTTGCAAATGCTCCCCTGAAAGCTTTGGCAGTCAAAACAGAAGGCTTTTTATCACAGGAGAAGAAATCAGCCCTCAATAACTTAACTGGCGGAAAAAGATTTTTTTCAGCAAAAATCTGACTTTTGGCAAATCACTCAAAAATGGTGCCAAAGGCATGCAAATGCTCCCCTGAACGGTTTGGCAGTCGAAAAAGAGGGCTTTTTATCACAGGACAAGAAATCAGCCTTCAACAACTTAACCGGCGGACAAAGTTTTTTTGAAAAAATCCCTAAGCCCCGGGATCACAATTTCAGCAAAAATCTGACTTTTGGCAATTCACTCAAAAATGGTGCCAACCGGTTGCAAATGCTCCCCTGAAATCTTTGGCAGTCGAAACAGAAGCCTTTTTATCACAGGAGAAGAAATCAGCCCTCAATAACTTAACTGGCGGAAAAAGATTTTTTTGAAAAAATCCCAAAGCCCCGGGGTCACAATTTCAGCAAAAATCTGACTTTTGGCAAATCACTCAAAAATGGTGCCAAACGCTTGCAAATGCTCCCCTGAAAGGTTTGGCAGTCGAAACAGAGGGCTTTTTATCACAGGACAAGAAATCAGCCCTCAACAACTTAACCGTCGGACAAAGTTTTTCTGAAAAAATCCCTAAGCCCTGGGGTCACAATTTCAGCAAAAATCTGACTTTTGGCAATTCACTCAAAAATGGTGCCAACCGGTTGCAAATGCTCCCCTGAAATCTTTGGCAGTCGAAACAGAAGGCTTTTTATCACAGGAGAAGAAATCAGCCCTCAATAACTTAACTGGCGGAAAAAAGTTTTTTTTCAGCAAAAATCTGACTTTTGCCAATTCACTCAAAAATGGTGCCAAACGCTTGCAAATGCTCCCCTGAAAGGTTTTGCAGTCGAAACAGAAGGCTTTTTATCACAGGACAAGAAATCAGCCCTCAACAACTTAACCGTCGGACAAAGTTTTTCTGAAAAAATCCCTAAGCCGGGGTCACAATTTCAGCAAAAATCTGACTTTTGGCAAATCACTCAAAAATGGTGCCAAACGCTTCCAAATGATCCCCTGAAAGGTTTTGCAGTCGAAACAGAAGGCTTTTTATCACAGGAGAAGAAATCAACCCTCAACAACTTAACCGGCGGAAAAAGATTTTTTTGAAAAAATCCCTAAGCCCCGGACAATTTCAGCAAAAATCTGACTTTTGGCAATTCACTCAAAAATGGTGCCAACCGGTTGCAAATGATCCCCTGAATGGTTTTGCAGTCGAAACAGAAGGCTTTTTATCACAGGACAAGAAATCAGCCTTCAACAACTTAACCGGCGGACAAAGTTTTTTTGAAAAAATCCCTAAGCCCCGGGGTCACAATTTCAGCAAAAATCTGACTTTTGGCAATTCACTCAAAAATGGTGCCAACCGGTTGCAAATGCTCCCCTGAAATCTTTGGCAGTCGAAACAGAAGGCTTTTTATCACAGGAGAAGAAATCAGCCCTCAATAACATAACTGGCGGAAAAAGATTTTTTTCAGCAAAAATCTGACTTTTGCCAATTCACTCAAAAATGGTGCCAAACGCTTGCAAATGCTCCCATGAAAGGTTTTGCATTCGAAACAAAAGGCTTTTTATCACAGGAGAAGAAATCAGCCCTCGACAACTTAACCGGCGGAAAAAGATTTTTTTGAAAAAATCCCTGAGCCCCGGGGTCACAATTTCAGCAAAAATCTGACTTTTGGCAATTCACTCAAAAATGGTGCCAACCAGTTGCAAATGCTCCCCTGAAAGCTTTGGCAGTCAAAACAGAAGGCTTTTTATCACAGGAGAAGAAATCAGCCCTCAATAACTTAACTGGCGGAGAAAGATTTTTTTCAGCAAAAATCTGACTTTTGGCAAATCACTCAAAAATGGTGCCAAACGCTTCCAAATGATCCCCTGAAAGGTTTTGCAGTCGAAACAGAGGGCTTTTTATCACAGGAGAAGAAATCAGCCCTCGACAACTTAACCGGCGGAAAAAGATTTTTTTGAAAAAATCCCTAAGCCCCGGGGTCACAATTTCAGCAAAAATCTGACTTTTGGCAATTCACTCAAAAATGGTGCCAACCGGTTGCAAATGCTCCCCTGAAATCTTTGGCAGTCGAAACAGAAGGCTTTTTATCACAGGAGAAGAAATCAGCCCTCAATATCTTAACTGGCGGAAAAAGATTTTTTTCAGCAAAAATCTGACTTTTGCCAATTCACTCAAAAATGCTGCCAAACGCTTGCAAATGCTCCCCTGAAAGGTTTTGAAGTCGAAACAGAGGGCTTTTTATCACAGGACAAGAAATCAGCCCTCAACAACTTAACCGTCGGACAAAGTTTTTCTGAAAAAATCCCTAAGCCCCGGGGTCACAATTTCAGCAAAAATCTGACTTTTGGCAAATCACTCAAAAATGGTGCCAAACGTTTGCAAATGCTCCCCTGAAAGGTTTTGCATTCGAAACAAAAGGCTTTTTATCACAGGAGAAGAAATCAGCCCTCGACAACTTAACCGGCGGAAAAAGATTTTTTTGAAAAAATCCCTAAGCCCCGGGGTCACAATTTCAGCAAAAATCTGACTTTTGGCAAATCACTCAAAAATGGTGCCAAACGCTTGCAAATGCTCCCCTGAAAGGTTTGGCAGTCGAAACAGAGGGCTTTTTATCACAGGAGAAGAAATCAACCCTCAACATCTTAACCGGCGGAAAAAGATTTTTTTGAAAAAATCCTTAAGCCCCGGGGTCACAATTTTAGCAAAAATCTGACTTTTGGCAAATCACTCAAAAACGGTGCCAAACGCATGCAAATGCTCCCCTGAACGTTTTGGCAGTCGAATAAGAGGGCTTTTTATCACAGGACAAGAAGTCAGCCTTGAACAACTAAACGGCGGACAAAGTTTTTTTGAAAAAATCCCTAAGCCACGGGGTCACAATTTCAGCAAAAATCTGACTTTTGGCAATTCACTCAAAAATGGTGCCAACCGGTTGCAAATGCTCCCCTGAAATCTTTGGCAGTCGAAACAGAAGGCTTTTTATCACAGGAGAAGAAATCAGCCCTCAATAACTTAACTGGCCGAAAAAGATTTTTTTCAGCAAAAATCTGACTTTTGCCAATTCACTCAAAAATGGTGCCAAACGCTTGCAAATGCTCCCCTGAAAGATTTGGCAGTCGAAACAGAGGGCTTTTTATCACAGGAGAAGAAATCAGCCCTCGACAACTTAACCGGCGGAAAAAGATTTTTTTGAAAAAATCCCTAAGCCGGGGTCACAATTTCAGCAAAAATCTGACTTTTGGCAATTCACTCAAAAATGGTGCCAAACGCTTGCAAATGCTCCCATGAAAGGTTTGGCAGTCGAAACAGAGGGCTTTTTATCACAGGACAAGAAATCAGCCCTCGCCAACTTAACCGGCGGAAAAAGATTTTTTTGAAAAAATCCCAAAGCCCCGGGGTCACAATTTCAGCAAAAATCTGACTTTTGGCAAATCACTCAAAAATGGTGCCAAACGCTTGCAAATGCTCCCCTGAAAGGTTTGGCAGTCAAAACAGAAGGCTTTTTATCACAGGAGAAGAAATCAGCCCTCAATAACTTAACTGGCGGAAAAAGATTTTTTTCAGCAAAAATCTGACTTTTGGCAAATCACTCAAAAATGGTGCCAAAGGCATGCAAATGCTCCCCTGAACGGTTTGGCAGTCGAAAAAGAGGGCTTTTTATCACAGGACAAGAAATCAGCCTTCAACAACTTAACCGGCGGACAAAGTTTTTTTGAAAAAATCCCTAAGCCCCGGGATCACAATTTCAGCAAAAATCTGACTTTTGGCAATTCACTCAAAAATGGTGCCAACCGGTTGCAAATGCTCCCCTGAAATCTTTGGCAGTCGAAACAGAAGGCTTTTTATCACAGGAGAAGAAATCAGCCCTCAATAACTTAACTGGCGGAAAAAGATTTTTTTTAAAAAATCCCAAAGCCCCGGGGTCACAATTTCAGCAAAAATCTGACTTTTGGCAAATCACTCAGAAATGGTGCCAAACGCTTGCAAATGCTCCCCTGAAAGGTTTGGCAGTCGAAACAGAGGGCTTTTTATCACAGGACAAGAAATCAGCCCTCAACAACTTAACCGTCGGACAAAGTTTTTCTGAAAAAATCCCTAAGCCCTGGGGCCACAATTTCAGCAAAAATCTGACTTTTGGCAATTCACTCAAAAATGGTGCCAACCGGTTGCAAATGCTCCCCTGAAATCTTTGGCAGTCAAAACAGAAGGCTTTTTATCACAGGAGAAGAAATCAGCCCTCAATAACTTAACTGGCGGAAAAAGATTTTTTTCAGCAAAAATCTGACTTTTGGCAAATCACTCAAAAATGGTGCCAAAGGCATGCAAATGCTCCCCTGAACGGTTTGGCAGTCGAAAAAGAGGGCTTTTTATCACAGGACAAGAAATCAGCCTTCAACAACTTAACCGGCGGACAAAGTTTTTTTGAAAAAATCCCTAAGCCCCGGGGTCACAATTTCAGCAAAAATCTGACTTTTGGCAATTCACTCAAAAATGGTGCCAACCGGTTGCAAATGCTCCCCTGAAATCTTTGGCAGTCGAAACAGAAGGCTTTTTATCACAGGAGAAGAAATCAGCCCTCAATAACTTAACTGGCGGAAAAAAGTTTTTTTTCAGCAAAAATCTGACTTTTGCCAATTCACTCAAAAATGGTGCCAAACGCTTGCAAATGCTCCCCTGAAAGGTTTTGCAGTCGAAACAGAAGGCTTTTTATCACAGGACAAGAAATCAGCCCTCAACAACTTAACCGTCGGACAAAGTTTTTCTGAAAAAATCCCTAAGCCCCGGGGTCACAATTTCAGCAAAAATCTGACTTTTGGCAAATCACTCAAAAATGGTGCCAAACGCTTCCAAATGATCCCCTGAAAGGTTTTGCAGTCGAAACAGAAGGCTTTTTATCACAGGAGAAGAAATCAACCCTCAACAACTTAACCGGCGGAGAAAGATTTTTTTGAAAAAATCCCTAAGCCCCGGACAATTTCAGCAAAAATCTGACTTTTGGCAATTCACTCAAAAATGGTGCCAACCGGTTGCAAATGATCCCCTGAATGGTTTTGCAGTCGAAACAGAAGGCTTTTTATCACAGGACAAGAAATCAGCCTTCAACAACTTAACCGGCGGACAAAGTTTTTTTGAAAAAATCCCTAAGCCCCGGGGTCACAATTTCAGCAAAAATCTGACTTTTGGCAATTCACTCAAAAATGGTGCCAACCGGTTGCAAATGCTCCCCTGAAATCTTTGGCAGTCGAAACAGAAGGCTTTTTATCACAGGAGAAGAAATCAGCCCTCAATAACATAACTGGCGGAAAAAGATTTTTTTCAGCAAAAATCTGACTTTTGCCAATTCACTCAAAAATGGTGCCAAACGCTTGCAAATGCTCCCATGAAAGGTTTTGCATTCGAAACAAAAGGCTTTTTATCACAGGAGAAGAAATCAGCCCTCGACAACTTAACCGGCGGAAAAAGATTTTTTTGAAAAAATCCCTGAGCCCCGGGGTCACAATTTCAGCAAAAATCTGACTTTTGGCAATTCACTCAAAAATGGTGCCAACCGGTTGCAAATGCTCCCCTGAAAGCTTTGGCAGTCAAAACAGAAGGCTTTTTATCACAGGAGAAGAAATCAGCCCTCAATAACTTAACTGGCGGAGAAAGATTTTTTTCAGCAAAAATCTGACTTTTGGCAAATCACTCAAAAATGGTGCCAAATGCATGCAAATGCTCCCCTGAACGTTTTGGCAGTCGAAACAGAGGGCTTTTTATCACAGGACAAGAAATCAGCCTTCAACAACTTAACCGGCGGACAAAGTTTTTTTGAAAAAATCCCTAAGCCCCGGGGTCACAATTTCAGCAAAAATCTGACTTTTGGCAATTCACTCAAAAATGGTGCCAACCGGTTGCAAATGCTCCCCTGAAATCTTTGGCAGTCAAAACAGAAGGCTTTTTATCACAGGAGAAGAAATCAGCCCTCAATAACTTAACTGGCGGAGAAAGATTTTTTTCAGCAAAAATCTGACTTTTGGCAAATCACTCAAAAATGGTGCCAAATGCATGCAAATGCTCCCCTGAACGTTTTGGCAGTCGAAACAGAGGGCTTTTTATCACAGGACAAGAAATCAGCCTTCAACAACTTAACCGGCGGACAAAGTTTTTTTGAAAAAATCCCTAAGCCCCGGGGTCACAATTTCAGCAAAAATCTGACTTTTGGCAATTCACTCAAAAATGGTGCCAACCGGTTGCAAATGCTCCCCTGAAATCTTTGGCAGTCAAAACAGAAGGCTTTTTATCACAGGAGAAGAAATCAGCCCTCAATAACATAACTGGCGGAAAAAGATTTTTTTCAGCAAAAATCTGACTTTTGCCAATTCACTCAAAAATGGTGCCAAACGCTTGCAAATGCTCCCATGAAAGGTTTTGCATTCGAAACAAAAGGCTTTTTATCACAGGAGAAGAAATCAGCCCTCGACAACTTAACCGGCGGAAAAAGATTTTTTTGAAAAAATCCCTAAGCCCCGGACAATTTCAGCAAAAATCTGACTTTTGGCAATTCACTCAAAAATGGTGCCAACCGGTTGCAAATGATCCCCTGAATGGTTTTGCAGTCGAAACAGAAGGCTTTTTATCACAGGACAAGAAATCAGCCTTCAACAACTTAACCGGCGGACAAAGTTTTTTTGAAAAAATCCCTAAGCCCCGGGGTCACAATTTCAGCAAAAATCTGACTTTTGGCAATTCACTCAAAAATGGTGCCAACCGGTTGCAAATGCTCCCCTGAAATCTTTGGCAGTCAAAACAGAAGGCTTTTTATCACAGGAGAAGAAATCAGCCCTCAATAACTTAACTGGCGGAGAAAGATTTTTTTCAGCAAAAATCTGACTTTTGGCAAATCACTCAAAAATGGTGCCAAATGCATGCAAATGCTCCCCTGAACGTTTTGGCAGTCGAAACAGAGGGCTTTTTATCACAGGACAAGAAATCAGCCTTCAACAACTTAACCGGCGGACAAAGTTTTTTTGAAAAAATCCCTAAGCCCCGGGGTCACAATTTCAGCAAAAATCTGACTTTTGGCAATTCACTCAAAAATGGTGCCAACCGGTTGCAAATGCTCCCCTGAAATCTTTGGCAGTCAAAACAGAAGGCTTTTTATCACAGGAGAAGAAATCAGCCCTCAATAACTTAACTGGCGGAGAAAGATTTTTTTCAGCAAAAATCTGACTTTTGGCAAATCACTCAAAAATGGTGCCAAATGCATGCAAATGCTCCCCTGAACGTTTTGGCAGTCGAAACAGAGGGCTTTTTATCACAGGACAAGAAATCAGCCTTCAACAACTTAACCGGCGGACAAAGTTTTTTTGAAAAAATCCCTAAGCCCCGGGGTCACAATTTCAGCAAAAATCTGACTTTTGGCAATTCACTCAAAAATGGTGCCAACCGGTTGCAAATGCTCCCCTGAAATCTTTGGCAGTCAAAACAGAAGGCTTTTTATCACAGGAGAAGAAATCAGCCCTCAATAACATAACTGGCGGAAAAAGATTTTTTTCAGCAAAAATCTGACTTTTCCCAATTCACTCAAAAATGGTGCCAAACGCTTGCAAATGCTCCCATGAAAGGTTTTGCATTCGAAACAAAAGGCTTTTTATCACAGGAGAAGAAATCAGCCCTCGACAACTTAACCGGCGGAAAAAGATTTTTTTGAAAAAATCCCTAAGCCCCGGGGTCACAATTTCAGCAAAAATCTGACTTTTGGCAAATCACTCAAAAATGGTGCCAAACGCTTCCAAATGATCCGCTGAAAGGTTTTGCAGTCGAAACAGAGGTCTTTTTATCACAGGAGAAGAAATCAGCCCTCAATAACTTAACCGGCGGAAAAAGATTTTTTTGAAAAAATCCCTAAGCCCCGGGGTCACAATTTCAGCAAAAATCTGACTTTTGGCAAATCACTCAAAAATGGTGCCAAACGCTTGCAAATGCTCCCCTGAAAGGTTTGGCAGTCGAAACAGAGGGCTTTTTATCACAGGAGAAGAAATCAACCCTCAACATCTTAACCGGCGGAAAAAGATTTTTTTGAAAAAATCCTTAAGCCCCGGGGTCACAATTTTAGCAAAAATCTGACTTTTGGCAAATCACTCAAAAACGGTGCCAAACGCATGCAAATGCTCCCCTGAACGTTTTGGCAGTCGAATAAGAGGGCTTTTTATCACAGGACAAGAAGTCAGCCTTGAACAACTAAACGGCGGACAAAGTTTTTTTGAAAAAATCCCTAAGCCACGGGGTCACAATTTCAGCAAAAATCTGACTTTTGGCAATTCACTCAAAAATGGTGCCAACCGGTTGCAAATGCTCCCCTGAAATCTTTGGCAGTCGAAACAGAAGGCTTTTTATCACAGGAGAAGAAATCAGCCCTCAATAACTTAACTGGCCGAAAAAGATTTTTTTCAGCAAAAATCTGACTTTTGCCAATTCACTCAAAAATGGTGCCAAACGCTTGCAAATGCTCCCCTGAAAGATTTGGCAGTCGAAACAGAGGGCTTTTTATCACAGGAGAAGAAATCAGCCCTCGACAACTTAACCGGCGGAAAAAGATTTTTTTGAAAAAATCCCTAAGCCGGGGTCACAATTTCAGCAAAAATCTGACTTTTGGCAATTCACTCAAAAATGGTGCCAAACGCTTGCAAATGCTCCCATGAAAGGTTTGGCAGTCGAAACAGAGGGCTTTTTATCACAGGACAAGAAATCAGCCCTCGCCAACTTAACCGGCGGAAAAAGATTTTTTTGAAAAAATCCCAAAGCCCCGGGGTCACAATTTCAGCAAAAATCTGACTTTTGGCAAATCACTCAAAAATGGTGCCAAACGCTTGCAAATGCTCCCCTGAAAGGTTTGGCAGTCAAAACAGAAGGCTTTTTATCACAGGAGAAGAAATCAGCCCTCAATAACTTAACTGGCGGAAAAAGATTTTTTTCAGCAAAAATCTGACTTTTGGCAAATCACTCAAAAATGGTGCCAAAGGCATGCAAATGCTCCCCTGAACGGTTTGGCAGTCGAAAAAGAGGGCTTTTTATCACAGGACAAGAAATCAGCCTTCAACAACTTAACCGGCGGACAAAGTTTTTTTGAAAAAATCCCTAAGCCCCGGGATCACAATTTCAGCAAAAATCTGACTTTTGGCAATTCACTCAAAAATGGTGCCAACCGGTTGCAAATGCTCCCCTGAAATCTTTGGCAGTCGAAACAGAAGGCTTTTTATCACAGGAGAAGAAATCAGCCCTCAATAACTTAACTGGCGGAAAAAGATTTTTTTTAAAAAATCCCAAAGCCCCGGGGTCACAATTTCAGCAAAAATCTGACTTTTGGCAAATCACTCAGAAATGGTGCCAAACGCTTGCAAATGCTCCCCTGAAAGGTTTGGCAGTCGAAACAGAGGGCTTTTTATCACAGGACAAGAAATCAGCCCTCAACAACTTAACCGTCGGACAAAGTTTTTCTGAAAAAATCCCTAAGCCCTGGGGCCACAATTTCAGCAAAAATCTGACTTTTGGCAATTCACTCAAAAATGGTGCCAACCGGTTGCAAATGCTCCCCTGAAATCTTTGGCAGTCAAAACAGAAGGCTTTTTATCACAGGAGAAGAAATCAGCCCTCAATAACTTAACTGGCGGAAAAAGATTTTTTTCAGCAAAAATCTGACTTTTGGCAAATCACTCAAAAATGGTGCCAAAGGCATGCAAATGCTCCCCTGAACGGTTTGGCAGTCGAAAAAGAGGGCTTTTTATCACAGGACAAGAAATCAGCCTTCAACAACTTAACCGGCGGACAAAGTTTTTTTGAAAAAATCCCTAAGCCCCGGGGTCACAATTTCAGCAAAAATCTGACTTTTGGCAATTCACTCAAAAATGGTGCCAACCGGTTGCAAATGCTCCCCTGAAATCTTTGGCAGTCGAAACAGAAGGCTTTTTATCACAGGAGAAGAAATCAGCCCTCAATAACTTAACTGGCGGAAAAAAGTTTTTTTTCAGCAAAAATCTGACTTTTGCCAATTCACTCAAAAATGGTGCCAAACGCTTGCAAATGCTCCCCTGAAAGGTTTTGCAGTCGAAACAGAAGGCTTTTTATCACAGGACAAGAAATCAGCCCTCAACAACTTAACCGTCGGACAAAGTTTTTCTGAAAAAATCCCTAAGCCCCGGGGTCACAATTTCAGCAAAAATCTGACTTTTGGCAAATCACTCAAAAATGGTGCCAAACGCTTCCAAATGATCCCCTGAAAGGTTTTGCAGTCGAAACAGAAGGCTTTTTATCACAGGAGAAGAAATCAACCCTCAACAACTTAACCGGCGGAGAAAGATTTTTTTGAAAAAATCCCTAAGCCCCGGACAATTTCAGCAAAAATCTGACTTTTGGCAATTCACTCAAAAATGGTGCCAACCGGTTGCAAATGATCCCCTGAATGGTTTTGCAGTCGAAACAGAAGGCTTTTTATCACAGGACAAGAAATCAGCCTTCAACAACTTAACCGGCGGACAAAGTTTTTTTGAAAAAATCCCTAAGCCCCGGGGTCACAATTTCAGCAAAAATCTGACTTTTGGCAATTCACTCAAAAATGGTGCCAACCGGTTGCAAATGCTCCCCTGAAATCTTTGGCAGTCGAAACAGAAGGCTTTTTATCACAGGAGAAGAAATCAGCCCTCAATAACATAACTGGCGGAAAAAGATTTTTTTCAGCAAAAATCTGACTTTTGCCAATTCACTCAAAAATGGTGCCAAACGCTTGCAAATGCTCCCATGAAAGGTTTTGCATTCGAAACAAAAGGCTTTTTATCACAGGAGAAGAAATCAGCCCTCGACAACTTAACCGGCGGAAAAAGATTTTTTTGAAAAAATCCCTGAGCCCCGGGGTCACAATTTCAGCAAAAATCTGACTTTTGGCAATTCACTCAAAAATGGTGCCAACCGGTTGCAAATGCTCCCCTGAAAGCTTTGGCAGTCAAAACAGAAGGCTTTTTATCACAGGAGAAGAAATCAGCCCTCAATAACTTAACTGGCGGAGAAAGATTTTTTTCAGCAAAAATCTGACTTTTGGCAAATCACTCAAAAATGGTGCCAAATGCATGCAAATGCTCCCCTGAACGTTTTGGCAGTCGAAACAGAGGGCTTTTTATCACAGGACAAGAAATCAGCCTTCAACAACTTAACCGGCGGACAAAGTTTTTTTGAAAAAATCCCTAAGCCCCGGGGTCACAATTTCAGCAAAAATCTGACTTTTGGCAATTCACTCAAAAATGGTGCCAACCGGTTGCAAATGCTCCCCTGAAATCTTTGGCAGTCAAAACAGAAGGCTTTTTATCACAGGAGAAGAAATCAGCCCTCAATAACTTAACTGGCGGAGAAAGATTTTTTTCAGCAAAAATCTGACTTTTGGCAAATCACTCAAAAATGGTGCCAAATGCATGCAAATGCTCCCCTGAACGTTTTGGCAGTCGAAACAGAGGGCTTTTTATCACAGGACAAGAAATCAGCCTTCAACAACTTAACCGGCGGACAAAGTTTTTTTGAAAAAATCCCTAAGCCCCGGGGTCACAATTTCAGCAAAAATCTGACTTTTGGCAATTCACTCAAAAATGGTGCCAACCGGTTGCAAATGCTCCCCTGAAATCTTTGGCAGTCAAAACAGAAGGCTTTTTATCACAGGAGAAGAAATCAGCCCTCAATAACATAACTGGCGGAAAAAGATTTTTTTCAGCAAAAATCTGACTTTTGCCAATTCACTCAAAAATGGTGCCAAACGCTTGCAAATGCTCCCATGAAAGGTTTTGCATTCGAAACAAAAGGCTTTTTATCACAGGAGAAGAAATCAGCCCTCGACAACTTAACCGGCGGAAAAAGATTTTTTTGAAAAAATCCCTAAGCCCCGGACAATTTCAGCAAAAATCTGACTTTTGGCAATTCACTCAAAAATGGTGCCAACCGGTTGCAAATGATCCCCTGAATGGTTTTGCAGTCGAAACAGAAGGCTTTTTATCACAGGACAAGAAATCAGCCTTCAACAACTTAACCGGCGGACAAAGTTTTTTTGAAAAAATCCCTAAGCCCCGGGGTCACAATTTCAGCAAAAATCTGACTTTTGGCAATTCACTCAAAAATGGTGCCAACCGGTTGCAAATGCTCCCCTGAAATCTTTGGCAGTCAAAACAGAAGGCTTTTTATCACAGGAGAAGAAATCAGCCCTCAATAACTTAACTGGCGGAGAAAGATTTTTTTCAGCAAAAATCTGACTTTTGGCAAATCACTCAAAAATGGTGCCAAATGCATGCAAATGCTCCCCTGAACGTTTTGGCAGTCGAAACAGAGGGCTTTTTATCACAGGACAAGAAATCAGCCTTCAACAACTTAACCGGCGGACAAAGTTTTTTTGAAAAAATCCCTAAGCCCCGGGGTCACAATTTCAGCAAAAATCTGACTTTTGGCAATTCACTCAAAAATGGTGCCAACCGGTTGCAAATGCTCCCCTGAAATCTTTGGCAGTCAAAACAGAAGGCTTTTTATCACAGGAGAAGAAATCAGCCCTCAATAACTTAACTGGCGGAGAAAGATTTTTTTCAGCAAAAATCTGACTTTTGGCAAATCACTCAAAAATGGTGCCAAATGCATGCAAATGCTCCCCTGAACGTTTTGGCAGTCGAAACAGAGGGCTTTTTATCACAGGACAAGAAATCAGCCTTCAACAACTTAACCGGCGGACAAAGTTTTTTTGAAAAAATCCCTAAGCCCCGGGGTCACAATTTCAGCAAAAATCTGACTTTTGGCAATTCACTCAAAAATGGTGCCAACCGGTTGCAAATGCTCCCCTGAAATCTTTGGCAGTCAAAACAGAAGGCTTTTTATCACAGGAGAAGAAATCAGCCCTCAATAACATAACTGGCGGAAAAAGATTTTTTTCAGCAAAAATCTGACTTTTCCCAATTCACTCAAAAATGGTGCCAAACGCTTGCAAATGCTCCCATGAAAGGTTTTGCATTCGAAACAAAAGGCTTTTTATCACAGGAGAAGAAATCAGCCCTCGACAACTTAACCGGCGGAAAAAGATTTTTTTGAAAAAATCCCTAAGCCCCGGGGTCACAATTTCAGCAAAAATCTGACTTTTGGCAAATCACTCAAAAATGGTGCCAAACGCTTCCAAATGATCCGCTGAAAGGTTTTGCAGTCGAAACAGAGGTCTTTTTATCACAGGAGAAGAAATCAGCCCTCAATAACTTAACCGGCGGAAAAAGATTTTTTTGAAAAAATCCCTAAGCCCCGGGGTCACAATTTCAGCAAAAATCTGACTTTTGGCAAATCACTCAAAAATGGTGCCAAACGCTTGCAAATGCTCCCCTGAAAGGTTTGGCAGTCGAAACAGAGGGCTTTTTATCACAGGAGAAGAAATCAGCCCTCAACAACTTAACCGGTGGAAAAAAGATTTTTTTCAGCAAAAATCTGACTTTTGCCAATTCACTCAAAAATGGTGCCAACCGGTTGCAAATGCTCCCCTGAAATCTTTGGCAGTCGAAACAGAAGGCTTTTTATCACAGGAGAAGAAATCAGCCCTCAATCACTTAACTGGCGGAAAAAGATTTTTTTCAGCAAAAATCTGACTTTTGGCAAATCACTCAAAAATGGTGCCAAACGCTTGCAAATGCTCCCCTGAAAGGTTTGGCAGTCGAAACAGAGGGCTTTTTATCACAGGACAAGAAATCAGCCCTCAACAACTTAACCGTCGGACAAAGTTTTTCTGAAAAAATCCCTAAGCCCCGGGGTCACAATTTCAGCAAAAATCTGACTTTTGGCAAATCACTAAAAAATGGTGTCAAACGCTTGCAAATGCTCCCCTGAAAGGTTTTGCAGTCTAAACAGAAGGCTTTTTATCATAGGAGAAGAAATCAGCCCTCAACAACTTAACCGACGGAAAAAGATTTTTTTGAAAAAATCCCTAAGCCCCGGGGTCACAATTTCAGCAAAAATCTGACTTTTGGCAAATCACTCAAAAATGGTGCCAAAGGCATGCAAATGCTCCCCTGAACGGTTTGGCAGTCGAAAAAGAGGGCTTTTTATCACAGGACAAGAAATCAGCCTTCAACAACTTAACCGGCGGACAAAGTTTTTTTGAAAAAATCCCTAAGCCCCGGGGTCACAATTTCAGCAAAAATCTGACTTTTGGCAATTCACTCAAAAATGGTGCCAACCGGTTGCAAATGCTCCCCTGAAATCTTTGGCAGTCGAAACAGAAGGCTTTTTATCACAGGAGAAGAAATCAGCCCTCAATAACATAACTGGCGGAAAAAGATTTTTTTCAGCAAAAATCTGACTTTTGGCAATTCACTCAAAAATGGTGCCAACCGGTTGCAAATGCTCCCCTGAAATCTTTGGCAGTCGAAACAGAAGGCTTTTTATCACAGGAGAAGAAATCAGCCCTCAATAACTTAACTGGCGGAAAAAAGTTTTTTTTCAGCAAAAATCTGACTTTTGCCAATTCACTCAAAAATGGTGCCAAACGCTTGCAAATGCTCCCCTGAAAGGTTTTGCAGTCGAAACAGAAGGCTTTTTATCACAGGACAAGAAATCAGCCCTCAACAACTTAACCGTCGGACAAAGTTTTTCTTAAAAAATCCCTAAGCCCCGGGGTCACAATTTCAGCAAAAATCTGACTTTTGGCAATTCACTCAAAAATGGTGCCAACCGGTTGCAAATGATCCCCTGAATGGTTTTGCAGTCGAAACAGAAGGCTTTTTATCACAGGACAAGAAATCAGCCTTCAACAACTTAACCGGCGGACAAAGTTTTTTTGAAAAAATCCCTAAGCCCCGGGGTCACAATTTCAGCAAAAATCTCACTTTTGGCAATTCACTCAAAAATGGTGCCAACCGGTTGCAAATGCTCCCCTGAAATCTTTGGCAGTCGAAACAGAAGGCTTTTTATCACAGGAGAAGAAATCAGCCCTCAATAACTTAACTGGCGGAAAAAAGTTTTTTTTCAGCAAAAATCTGACTTTTGCCAATTCACTCAAAAATGGTGCCAAACGCTTGCAAATGCTCCCCTGAAAGGTTTTGCAGTCGAAACAGAAGGCTTTTTATCACAGGACAAGAAATCAGCCCTCAACAACTTAACCGTCGGACAAAGTTTTTCTGAAAAAATCCCTAAGCCCCGGGGTCACAATTTCAGCAAAAATCTGACTTTTGGCAAATCACTCAAAAATGGTGCCAAACGCTTCCAAATGATCCCCTGAAAGGTTTTGCAGTCGAAACAGAAGGCTTTTTATCACAGGAGAAGAAATCAACCCTCAACAACTTAACCGGCGGAAAAAGATTTTTTTGAAAAAATCCCTAAGCCCCGGGGTCACAATTTCAGCAAAAATCTGACTTTTGGCAATTCACTCAAAAATGGTGCCAACCGGTTGCAAATGATCCCCTGAATGGTTTTGCAGTCGAAACAGAAGGCTTTTTATCACA
The DNA here is from genome assembly GCF_964270895.1 of Podarcis filfolensis. Lineage (NCBI taxonomy): Eukaryota > Metazoa > Chordata > Lepidosauria > Squamata > Lacertidae > Podarcis > Podarcis filfolensis. The sequence continues at coordinate 16,860,960 of NC_139610.1, forward strand.
GGACAAGAAATCAGCCTTCAACAACTTAACCGGCGGACAAAGTTTTTTTGAAAAAATCCCTAAGCCCCGGGGTCACAATTTCAGCAAAAATCTGACTTTTGGCAATTCACTCAAAAATGGTGCCAACCGGTTGCAAATGCTCCCCTGAAATCTTTGGCAGTCGAAACAGAAGGCTTTTTATCACAGGAGAAGAAATCAGCCCTCAATAACATAACTGGCGGAAAAAGATTTTTTTCAGCAAAAATCTGACTTTTGCCAATTCACTCAAAAATGGTGCCAAACGCTTGCAAATGCTCCCATGAAAGGTTTTGCATTCGAAACAAAAGGCTTTTTATCACAGGAGAAGAAATCAGCCCTCGACAACTTAACCGGCGGAAAAAGATTTTTTTGAAAAAATCCCTGAGCCCCGGTGTCACAATTTCAGCAAAAATCTGACTTTTGGCAATTCACTCAAAAATGGTGCCAACCGGTTGCAAATGCTCCCCTGAAAGCTTTGGCAGTCAAAACAGAAGGCTTTTTATCACAGGAGAAGAAATCAGCCCTCAATAACTTAACTGGCGGAGAAAGATTTTTTTCAGCAAAAATCTGACTTTTGGCAAATCACTCAAAAATGGTGCCAAACGCATGCAAATGCTCCCCTGAACGTTTTGGCAGTCGAAACAGAGGGCTTTTTATCACAGGACAAGAAATCAGCCTTCAACAACTTAACCGGCGGACAAAGTTTTTTTGAAAAAATCCCTAAGCCCCGGGGTCACAATTTCAGCAAAAATCTGACTTTTGGCAATTCACTCAAAAATGGTGCCAACCAGTTGCAAATGCTCCCCTGAAATCTTTGGCAGTCGAAACAGAAGGCTTTTTATCACAGGAGAAGAAATCAGCCCTCAATAACTTAACTGGCGGAAAAAGATTTTTTTCAGCAAATATCTGACTTTTGCCAATTAATTCAAAAATGGTGCCAAACGTTTGCAAATGCTCCCCTGAAAGGTTTTGCATTCGAAACAAAAGGCTTTTTATCACAGGAGAAGAAATCAGCCCTCGACAACTTAACCGGCGGAAAAAGATTTTTTTGAAAAAATCCCTAAGCCCCGGTGTCACAATTTCAGCAAAAATCTGACTTTTGGCAAATCACTCAAAAATGGTGCCAAAGGCATGCAAATGCTCCCCTGAACGGTTTGGCAGTCGAAAAAGAGGGCTTTTTATCACAGGACAAGAAATCAGCCTTCAACAACTTAACCGGCGGACAAAGTTTTTTTGAAAAAATCCCTAAGCCCCGGGGTCACAATTTCAGCAAAAATCTGACTTTTGGCAATTCACTCAAAAATGGTGCCAACCGGTTGCAAATGCTCCCCTGAAATCTTTGGCAGTCGAAACAGAAGGCTTTTTATCACAGGAGAAGAAATCAGCCCTCAATAACTTAACTGGCGGAAAAAAGTTTTTTTTCAGCAAAAATCTGACTTTTGCCAATTCACTCAAAAATGGTGCCAAACGCTTGCAAATGCTCCCCTGAAAGGTTTTGCAGTCGAAACAGAAGGCTTTTTATCACAGGACAAGAAATCAGCCCTCAACAACTTAACCGTCGGACAAAGTTTTTCTTAAAAAATCCCTAAGCCCCGGGGTCACAATTTCAGCAAAAATCTGACTTTTGGCAATTCACTCAAAAATGGTGCCAACCGGTTGCAAATGATCCCCTGAATGGTTTTGCAGTCGAAACAGAAGGCTTTTTATCACAGGACAAGAAATCAGCCTTCAACAACTTAACCGGCGGACAAAGTTTTTTTGAAAAAATCCCTAAGCCCCGGGGTCACAATTTCAGCAAAAATCTCACTTTTGGCAATTCACTCAAAAATGGTGCCAACCGGTTGCAAATGCTCCCCTGAAATCTTTGGCAGTCGAAACAGAAGGCTTTTTATCACAGGAGAAGAAATCAGCCCTCAATAACTTAACTGGCGGAAAAAAGTTTTTTTTCAGCAAAAATCTGACTTTTGCCAATTCACTCAAAAATGGTGCCAAACGCTTGCAAATGCTCCCCTGAAAGGTTTTGCAGTCGAAACAGAAGGCTTTTTATCACAGGACAAGAAATCAGCCCTCAACAACTTAACCGTCGGACAAAGTTTTTCTGAAAAAATCCCTAAGCCCCGGGGTCACAATTTCAGCAAAAATCTGACTTTTGGCAATTCACTCAAAAATGGTGCCAACCGGTTGCAAATGATCCCCTGAATGGTTTTGCAGTCGAAACAGAAGGCTTTTTATCACAGGACAAGAAATCAGCCTTCAACAACTTAACCGGCGGACAAAGTTTTTTTGAAAAAATCCCTAAGCCCCGGGGTCACAATTTCAGCAAAAATCTGACTTTTGGCAAATCACTCAAAAATGGTGCCAAACGCTTCCAAATGATCCCCTGAAAGGTTTTGCAGTCGAAACAGAAGGCTTTTTATCACAGGAGAAGAAATCAACCCTCAACAACTTAACCGGCGGAAAAAGATTTTTTTGAAAAAATCCCTAAGCCCCGGGGTCACAATTTCAGCAAAAATCTGACTTTTGGCAATTCACTCAAAAATGGTGCCAACCGGTTGCAAATGATCCCCTGAATGGTTTTGCAGTCGAAACAGAAGGCTTTTTATCACAGGACAAGAAATCAGCCTTCAACAACTTAACCGGCGGACAAAGTTTTTTTGAAAAAATCCCTAAGCCCCGGGGTCACAATTTCAGCAAAAATCTGACTTTTGGCTATTCACTCAAAAATGGTGCCAACCGGTTGCAAATGCTCCCCTGAAATCTTTGGCAGTCGAAACAGAAGGCTTTTTATCACAGGAGAAGAAATCAGCCCTCGACAACTTAACCGGTGGAAAAAGATTTTTTTGAAAAAAATCCCTAAGCCGGGGTCACAATTTCAGCAAAAATCTGACTTTTGGCAATTCACTCAAAAATGGTGCCAACCGGTTGCAAATGCTCCCCTGAAAGCCTTGGCAGTCAAAACAGAAGGCTTTTTATCACAGGAGAAGAAATCAGCCCTCAATAACTTAACTGGCGGAAAAAGGTTTTTTTCAGCAAAAATCTGACTTTTGGCAATTCACTCAAAAATGGTGCCAACCGGTTGCAAATGCTCCCCTGAAAGCTTTGGCAGTTGAAAAAGAGGGCTTTTTATCACAGGACAAGAAATCAGCCCTCAACAACTTAACCGTCGGACAAAGTTTTTCTGAAAAAATCCCTAAGCCCCGGGGTCAAAATTTCAGCAAAAATCTGACTTTTGGCAATTCACTCAAAAATGGTGCCAAACGCTTGCAAATGCTCCCCTGAAAGCTTTGGCAGTCAAAACAGAAGGCTTTTTATCACAGGAGAAGAAATCAGCCCTCAATAACTTAACTGGCGGAAAAAGATTTTTTTCAGCAAAAATCTGACTTTTGGCACATCACTCAAAAATGGTGCCAAACGCATGCAAAAGCTCCCCTGAAAGCTTTGGCAGTCGAAAAAGTGGGCTTTTTAGCACAGGAGAAGAAATCAGCCCTCAACAACTTAACCGGCGGAAAAAGATTTTTTTGAAAAAATCCCTAAGCCCCGGGGTCACAATTTCAGCAAAAATCTGACTTTTGGCAAATCACTCAAAAATTGTGCCAACCGGTTGCAAACGCTCCCCTGAAAGCTTTGGCAGTCGAAACAGAAAGCTTTTTATCACAGGAGAAGAAATCAGCCCTCAATCACTTAACTGGCGGAAAAAGATTTTTTTCAGCAAAAATCTGACTTTTGGCAAATCACTCAAAAATGGTGCCAAACGCTTGCAAATGATCCCCTGAAAGGTTTGGCAGTCGAAACAGAGGGCTTTTTATCACAGGACAAGAAATCAGCCTTCAACAACTTAACCGTCGGACAAAGTTTTTCTGAAAAAATCCCTAAGCCCCGGGGTCACAATTTCAGCAAAAATCTGACTTTTGGCAAATCACTCAAAAATGGTGCCAAACGCATGCAAATGCTCCCCTGAACGTTTTGGCAGTCGAAAAAGAGGGCTTTTTATCACAGGACAAGAAATCAGCCTTCAACAACTTAACCGGCGGACAAAGTTTTTTTGAAAAAATCCCTAAGCCCCGGGGTCACAATTTCAGCAAAAATCTGACTTTTGGCAATTCACTCAAAAATGGTGCCAACCGGTTGCAAATGCTCCCCTGAAATCTTTGGCAGTCGAAACAGAAGGCTTTTTATCACAGGAGAAGAAATCAGCCCTCAATAACTTAACTGGCGGAAAAAGATTTTTTTCAGCAAAAATCTGGCTTTTGCCAATTCACTCAAAAATGGTGTCAAACGCTTGCAAATGCTCCCCTGAAAGGTTTTGCAGTCGAAACAGAAGGCTTTTTATCATAGGAGAAGAAATCAGCCCTCAACAACTTAACCGACGGAAAAAGATTTTTTTGAAAAAATCCCTAAGCCCCGGGGTCACAATTTCAGCAAAAATCTGACTTTTGGCAAATCACTCAAAAATGGTGCCAAACGCTTGCAAATGATCCCCTGAAAGGTTTGGCAGTCGAAACAGAAGGCTTTTTATCACAGGAGAAGAAATCAGCCCTCGACAACTTAACCGGCGGAAAAAGATTTTTTTGAAAAAATCCCTAAGCCCCGGGGTCACAATTTCAGCAAAAATCTGACTTTTGGCAAATCACTCAAAAATTGTGCCAACCGGTTGCAAACGCTCCCCTGAAAGCTTTGGCAGTCGAAACAGAAAGCTTTTTATCACAGGAGAAGACATCAGCCCTCAATCACTTAACTGGCGGAAAAAGATTTTTTTCAGCAAAAATCTGACTTTTGGCAAATCACTCAAAAATGGTGCCAAACGCTTGCAAATGCTCCCCTGAAAGGTTTGGCAGTCGAAACAGAGGGCTTTTTATCACAGGACAAGAAATCAGCCCTCAACAACTTAACCGTCGGACAAAGTTTTTCTGAAAAAATCCCTAAGCCCCGGGGTCACAATTTCAGCAAAAATCTGACTTTTGGCATTTCTCTCAAAAATGGTGCCAACCGGTTGCAAATGCTCCCCTGAAAGCTTTGGCAGTCAAAACAGAAGGCTTTTTATCACAGGACAAGAAATCAGCCTTCAACAACTTAACCGGCGGACAAAGTTTTTCTGAAAAAATCCCTAAGCCCCGGGGTCACAATTTCAGCAAAAATCTGACTTTTGGCAATTCACTCAAAAATGGTGCCAACCGGTTGCAAATGCTCCCCTGAAATCTTTGGCAGTCGAAACAGAAGGCTTTTTATCACAGGAGAAGAAATCAGCCCTCAATAACTTAACTGGCGGAAAAAGGTTTTTTTCAGCAAAAATCTGACTTTTGGCAATTCACTCAAAAATGGTGCCAACCGGTTGCAAATGCTCCCCTGAAAGCTTTGGCAGTTGAAAAAGAGGGCTTTTTATCACAGGACAAGAAATCAGCCCTCAACAACTTAACCGTCGGACAAAGTTTTTCTGAAAAAATCCCTAAGCCCCGGGGTCAAAATTTCAGCAAAAATCTGACTTTTGGCAATTCACTCAAAAATGGTGCCAAACGCTTGCAAATGCTCCCCTGAAAGCTTTGGCAGTCAAAACAGAAGGCTTTTTATCACAGGAGAAGAAATCAGCCCTCAATAACTTAACTGGCGGAAAAAGATTTTTTTCAGCAAAAATCTGACTTTTGGCACATCACTCAAAAATGGTGCCAAACGCATGCAAAAGCTCCCCTGAAAGCTTTGGCAGTCGAAAAAGTGGGCTTTTTAGCACAGGAGAAGAAATCAGCCCTCAACAACTAAACCGGCGGAAAAAGATTTTTTTGAAAAAATCCCTAAGCCCCGGGGTCACAATTTCAGCAAAAATCTGACTTTTGGCAAATCACTCAAAAATTGTGCCAACCGGTTGCAAACGCTCCCCTGAAAGCTTTGGCAGTCGAAACAGAAAGCTTTTTATCACAGGAGAAGAAATCAGCCCTCAATCACTTAACTGGCGGAAAAAGATTTTTTTCAGCAAAAATCTGACTTTTGGCAAATCACTCAAAAATGGTGCCAAACGCTTGCAAATGATCCCCTGAAAGGTTTGGCAGTCGAAACAGAGGGCTTTTTATCACAGGACAAGAAATCAGCCTTCAACAACTTAACCGTCGGACAAAGTTTTTCTGAAAAAATCCCTAAGCCCCGGGGTCACAATTTCAGCAAAAATCTGACTTTTGGCAAATCACTCAAAAATGGTGCCAAACGCATGCAAATGCTCCCCTGAACGTTTTGGCAGTCGAAAAAGAGGGCTTTTTATCACAGGACAAGAAATCAGCCTTCAACAACTTAACCGGCGGACAAAGTTTTTTTGAAAAAATCCCTAAGCCCCGGGGTCACAATTTCAGCAAAAATCTGACTTTTGGCAATTCACTCAAAAATGGTGCCAACCGGTTGCAAATGCTCCCCTGAAATCTTTGGCAGTCGAAACAGAAGGCTTTTTATCACAGGAGAAGAAATCAGCCCTCAATAACTTAACTGGCGGAAAAAGATTTTTTTCAGCAAAAATCTGGCTTTTGCCAATTCACTCAAAAATGGTGTCAAACGCTTGCAAATGCTCCCCTGAAAGGTTTTGCAGTCGAAACAGAAGGCTTTTTATCATAGGAGAAGAAATCAGCCCTCAACAACTTAACCGACGGAAAAAGATTTTTTTGAAAAAATCCCTAAGCCCCGGGGTCACAATTTCAGCAAAAATCTGACTTTTGGCAAATCACTCAAAAATGGTGCCAAACGCTTGCAAATGATCCCCTGAAAGGTTTGGCAGTCGAAAAAGAGGGCTTTTTATCACAGGACAAGAAATCAGCCTTCAACAACTTAACCGGCGGACAAAGTTTTTTTGAAAAAATCCCTAAGCCCCGGGGTCACAATTTCAGCAAAAATCTGACTTTTGGCAATTCACTCAAAAATGGTGCCAACCGGTTGCAAATGCTCCCCTGAAATCTTTGGCAGTCGAAACAGAAGGCTTTTTATCACAGGAGAAGAAATCAGCCCTCAATAACTTAACTGGCGGAAAAAAGTTTTTTTTCAGCAAAAATCTGACTTTTGCCAATTCACTCAAAAATGGTGCCAAACGCTTGCAAATGCTCCCCTGAAAGGTTTTGCAGTCGAAACAGAAGGCTTTTTATCACAGGACAAGAAATCAGCCCTCAACAACTTAACCGTCGGACAAAGTTTTTCTTAAAAAATCCCTAAGCCCCGGGGTCACAATTTCAGCAAAAATCTGACTTTTGGCAATTCACTCAAAAATGGTGCCAACCGGTTGCAAATGATCCCCTGAATGGTTTTGCAGTCGAAACAGAAGGCTTTTTATCACAGGACAAGAAATCAGCCTTCAACAACTTAACCGGCGGACAAAGTTTTTTTGAAAAAATCCCTAAGCCCCGGGGTCACAATTTCAGCAAAAATCTCACTTTTGGCAATTCACTCAAAAATGGTGCCAACCGGTTGCAAATGCTCCCCTGAAATCTTTGGCAGTCGAAACAGAAGGCTTTTTATCACAGGAGAAGAAATCAGCCCTCAATAACTTAACTGGCGGAAAAAAGTTTTTTTTCAGCAAAAATCTGACTTTTGCCAATTCACTCAAAAATGGTGCCAAACGCTTGCAAATGCTCCCCTGAAAGGTTTTGCAGTCGAAACAGAAGGCTTTTTATCACAGGACAAGAAATCAGCCCTCAACAACTTAACCGTCGGACAAAGTTTTTCTTAAAAAATCCCTAAGCCCCGGGGTCACAATTTCAGCAAAAATCTGACTTTTGGCAATTCACTCAAAAATGGTGCCAACCGGTTGCAAATGATCCCCTGAATGGTTTTGCAGTCGAAACAGAAGGCTTTTTATCACAGGACAAGAAATCAGCCTTCAACAACTTAACCGGCGGACAAAGTTTTTTTGAAAAAATCCCTAAGCCCCGGGGTCACAATTTCAGCAAAAATCTGACTTTTGGCAAATCACTCAAAAATGGTGCCAAACGCTTCCAAATGATCCCCTGAAAGGTTTTGCAGTCGAAACAGAAGGCTTTTTATCACAGGAGAAGAAATCAACCCTCAACAACTTAACTGGCGGAAAAAAGTTTTTTTTCAGCAAAAATCTGACTTTTGCCAATTCACTCAAAAATGGTGCCAAACGCTTGCAAATGCTCCCCTGAAAGGTTTTGCAGTCGAAACAGAAGGCTTTTTATCACAGGACAAGAAATCAGCCCTCAACAACTTAACCGTCGGACAAAGTTTTTCTGAAAAAATCCCTAAGCCCCGGGGTCACAATTTCAGCAAAAATCTGACTTTTGGCAATTCACTCAAAAATGGTGCCAACCGGTTGCAAATGATCCCCTGAATGGTTTTGCAGTCGAAACAGAAGGCTTTTTATCACAGGACAAGAAATCAGCCTTCAACAACTTAACCGGCGGACAAAGTTTTTTTGAAAAAATCCCTAAGCCCCGGGGTCACAATTTCAGCAAAAATCTGACTTTTGGCAAATCACTCAAAAATGGTGCCAAACGCTTCCAAATGATCCCCTGAAAGGTTTTGCAGTCGAAACAGAAGGCTTTTTATCACAGGAGAAGAAATCAACCCTCAACAACTTAACCGGCGGAAAAAGATTTTTTTGAAAAAATCCCTAAGCCCCGGGGTCACAATTTCAGCAAAAATCTGACTTTTGGCAATTCACTCAAAAATGGTGCCAACCGGTTGCAAATGATCCCCTGAATGGTTTTGCAGTCGAAACAGAAGGCTTTTTATCACAGGACAAGAAATCAGCCTTCAACAACTTAACCGGCGGACAAAGTTTTTTTGAAAAAATCCCTAAGCCCCGGGGTCACAATTTCAGCAAAAATCTGACTTTTGGCTATTCACTCAAAAATGGTGCCAACCGGTTGCAAATGCTCCCCTGAAATCTTTGGCAGTCGAAACAGAAGGCTTTTTATCACAGGAGAAGAAATCAGCCCTCGACAACTTAACCGGTGGAAAAAGATTTTTTTGAAAAAAATCCCTAAGCCGGGGTCACAATTTCAGCAAAAATCTGACTTTTGGCAATTCACTCAAAAATGGTGCCAACCGGTTGCAAATGCTCCCCTGAAAGCCTTGGCAGTCAAAACAGAAGGCTTTTTATCACAGGAGAAGAAATCAGCCCTCAATAACTTAACTGGCGGAAAAAGGTTTTTTTCAGCAAAAATCTGACTTTTGGCAATTCACTCAAAAATGGTGCCAACCGGTTGCAAATGCTCCCCTGAAAGCTTTGGCAGTTGAAAAAGAGGGCTTTTTATCACAGGACAAGAAATCAGCCCTCAACAACTTAACCGTCGGACAAAGTTTTTCTGAAAAAATCCCTAAGCCCCGGGGTCACAATTTCAGCAAAAATCTGACTTTTAGCAATTCACTCAAAAATGGTGCCAAACGCTTGCAAATGCTCCCCTGAAAGCTTTGGCAGTCAAAACAGAAGGCTTTTTATCACAGGAGAAGAAATCAGCCCTCAATAACTTAACTGGCGGAAAAAGATTTTTTTCAGCAAAAATCTGACTTTTGGCACATCACTCAAAAATGGTGCCAAACGCATGCAAATGCTCCCCTGAAAGCTTTGGCAGTCGAAAAAGTGGGCTTTTTAGCACAGGAGAAGAAATCAGCCCTCAACAACTTAACCGGCGGAAAAAGATTTTTTTGAAAAAATCCCTAAGCCCCGGGGTCACAATTTCAGCAAAAATCTGACTTTTGGCAAATCACTCAAAAATTGTGCCAACCGGTTGCAAACGCTCCCCTGAAAGCTTTGGCAGTCGAAACAGAAAGCTTTTTATCACAGGAGAAGAAATCAGCCCTCAATCACTTAACTGGCGGAAAAAGATTTTTTTCAGCAAAAATCTGACTTTTGGCAAATCACTCAAAAATGGTGCCAAACGCTTGCAAATGATCCCCTGAAAGGTTTGGCAGTCGAAACAGAGGGCTTTTTATCACAGGACAAGAAATCAGCCTTCAACAACTTAACCGTCGGACAAAGTTTTTCTGAAAAAATCCCTAAGCCCCGGGGTCACAATTTCAGCAAAAATCTGACTTTTGGCAAATCACTCAAAAATGGTGCCAAACGCATGCAAATGCTCCCCTGAACGTTTTGGCAGTCGAAAAAGAGGGCTTTTTATCACAGGACAAGAAATCAGCCTTCAACAACTTAACCGGCGGACAAAGTTTTTTTGAAAAAATCCCTAAGCCCCGGGGTCACAATTTCAGCAAAAATCTGACTTTTGGCAATTCACTCAAAAATGGTGCCAACCGGTTGCAAATGCTCCCCTGAAATCTTTGGCAGTCGAAACAGAAGGCTTTTTATCACAGGAGAAGAAATCAACCCTCAATAACTTAACTGGCGGAAAAAGATTTTTTTCAGCAAAAATCTGGCTTTTGCCAATTCACTCAAAAATGGTGTCAAACGCTTGCAAATGCTCCCCTGAAAGGTTTTGCAGTCGAAACAGAAGGCTTTTTATCATAGGAGAAGAAATCAGCCCTCAACAACTTAACCGACGGAAAAAGATTTTTTTGAAAAAATCCCTAAGCCCCGGGGTCACAATTTCAGCAAAAATCTGACTTTTGGCAAATCACTCAAAAATGGTGCCAAACGCTTGCAAATGATCCCCTGAAAGGTTTGGCAGTCGAAAAAGAGGGCTTTTTATCACAGGACAAGAAATCAGCCTTCAACAACTTAACCGGCGGACAAAGTTTTTTTGAAAAAATCCCTAAGCCCCGGGGTCACAATTTCAGCAAAAATCTGACTTTTGGCAATTCACTCAAAAATGGTGCCAACCGGTTGCAAATGCTCCCCTGAAAGGTTTTGCAGTCGAAACAGAAGGCTTTTTATCACAGGAGAAGAAATCAGCCCTCAACAACTTAACCGGCGGAAAAAGATTTTTTTGAAAAAATCCCTAAGCCCCGGGGTCACAATTTCAGCAAAAATCTGACTTTTGGCAAATCACTCAAAAATTGTGCCAACCGGTTGCAAACGCTCCCCTGAAAGCTTTGGCAGTCGAAACAGAAAGCTTTTTATCACAGGAGAAGACATCAGCCCTCAATCACTTAACTGGCGGAAAAAGATTTTTTTCAGCAAAAATCTGACTTTTGGCAAATCACTCAAAAATGGTGCCAAACGCTTGCAAATGCTCCCCTGAAAGGTTTGGCAGTCGAAACAGAGGGCTTTTTATCACAGGACAAGAAATCAGCCCTCAACAACTTAACCGTCGGACAAAGTTTTTCTGAAAAAATCCCTAAGCCCCGGGGTCACAATTTCAGCAAAAATCTGACTTTTGGCATTTCACTCAAAAATGGTGCCAACCGGTTGCAAATGCTCCCCTGAAAGCTTTGGCAGTCAAAACAGAAGGCTTTTTATCACAGGACAAGAAATCAGCCTTCAACAACTTAACCGGCGGACAAAGTTTTTCTGAAAAAATCCCTAAGCCCCGGGGTCACAATTTCAGCAAAAATCTGACTTTTGGCAATTCACTCAAAAATGGTGCCAACCGGTTGCAAATGCTCCCCTGAAATCTTTGGCAGTCGAAACAGAAGGCTTTTTATCACAGGAGAAGAAATCAGCCCTCAATAACTTAACTGGCGGAAAAAGGTTTTTTTCAGCAAAAATCTGACTTTTGGCAATTCACTCAAAAATGGTGCCAACCGGTTGCAAATGCTCCCCTGAAAGCTTTGGCAGTTGAAAAAGAGGGCTTTTTATCACAGGACAAGAAATCAGCCCTCAACAACTTAACCGTCGGACAAAGTTTTTCTGAAAAAATCCCTAAGCCCCGGGGTCACAATTTCAGCAAAAATCTGACTTTTGGCAATTCACTCAAAAATGGTGCCAAACGCTTGCAAATGCTCCCCTGAAAGCTTTGGCAGTCAAAACAGAAGGCTTTTTATCACAGGAGAAGAAATCAGCCCTCAATAACTTAACTGGCGGAAAAAGATTTTTTTCAGCAAAAATCTGACTTTTGGCACATCACTCAAAAATGGTGCCAAACGCATGCAAAAGCTCCCCTGAAAGCTTTGGCAGTCAAAAAAGTGGGCTTTTTAGCACAGGAGAAGAAATCAGCCCTCAACAACTTAACCGGCGGAAAAAGATTTTTTTGAAAAAATCCCTAAGCCCCGGGGTCACAATTTCAGCAAAAATCTGACTTTTGGCAAATCACTCAAAAATTGTGCCAACCGGTTGCAAACGCTCCCCTGAAAGCTTTGGCAGTCGAAACAGAAAGCTTTTTATCACAGGAGAAGAAATCAGCCCTCAATCACTTAACTGGCGGAAAAAGATTTTTTTCAGCAAAAATCTGACTTTTGGCAATTCACTCAAAAATGGTGCCAAACGCTTGCAAATGATCCCCTGAAAGGTTTGGCAGTCGAAACAGAGGGCTTTTTATCACAGGACAAGAAATCAGCCTTCAACAACTTAACCGTCGGACAAAGTTTTTCTGAAAAAATCCCTAAGCCCCGGGGTCACAATTTCAGCAAAAATCTGACTTTTGGCAAATCACTCAAAAATGGTGCCAAACGCATGCAAATGCTCCCCTGAACGTTTTGGCAGTCGAAAAAGAGGGCTTTTTATCACAGGACAAGAAATCAGCCTTCAACAACTTAACCGGCGGACAAAGTTTTTTTGAAAAAATCCCTAAGCCCCGGGGTCACAATTTCAGCAAAAATCTGACTTTTGGCAATTCACTCAAAAATGGTGCCAACCGGTTGCAAATGCTCCCCTGAAATCTTTGGCAGTCGAAACAGAAGGCTTTTTATCACAGGAGAAGAAATCAGCCCTCAATAACTTAACTGGCGGAAAAAGATTTTTTTCAGCAAAAATCTGGCTTTTGCCAATTCACTCAAAAATGGTGTCAAACGCTTGCAAATGCTCCCCTGAAAGGTTTTGCAGTCGAAACAGAAGGCTTTTTATCATAGGAGAAGAAATCAGCCCTCAACAACTTAACCGACGGAAAAAGATTTTTTTGAAAAAATCCCTAAGCCCCGGGGTCACAATTTCAGCAAAAATCTGACTTTTGGCAAATCACTCAAAAATGGTGCCAAACGCTTGCAAATGATCCCCTGAAAGGTTTGGCAGTCGAAAAAGAGGGCTTTTTATCACAGGACAAGAAATCAGCCTTCAACAACTTAACCGGCGGACAAAGTTTTTTTGAAAAAATCCCTAAGCCCCGGGGTCACAATTTCAGCAAAAATCTGACTTTTGGCAATTCACTCAAAAATGGTGCCAACCGGTTGCAAATGCTCCCCTGAAATCTTTGGCAGTCGAAACAGAAGGCTTTTTATCACAGGAGAAGAAATCAGCCCTCAATAACTTAACTGGCGGAAAAAAGTTTTTTTTCAGCAAAAATCTGACTTTTGCCAATTCACTCAAAAATGGTGCCAAACGCTTGCAAATGCTCCCCTGAAAGGTTTTGCAGTCGAAACAGAAGGCTTTTTATCACAGGACAAGAAATCAGCCCTCAACAACTTAACCGTCGGACAAAGTTTTTCTTAAAAAATCCCTAAGCCCCGGGGTCACAATTTCAGCAAAAATCTGACTTTTGGCAATTCACTCAAAAATGGTGCCAACCGGTTGCAAATGATCCCCTGAATGGTTTTGCAGTCGAAACAGAAGGCTTTTTATCACAGGACAAGAAATCAGCCTTCAACAACTTAACCGGCGGACAAAGTTTTTTTGAAAAAATCCCTAAGCCCCGGGGTCACAATTTCAGCAAAAATCTCACTTTTGGCAATTCACTCAAAAATGGTGCCAACCGGTTGCAAATGCTCCCCTGAAATCTTTGGCAGTCGAAACAGAAGGCTTTTTATCACAGGAGAAGAAATCAGCCCTCAATAACTTAACTGGCGGAAAAAAGTTTTTTTTCAGCAAAAATCTGACTTTTGCCAATTCACTCAAAAATGGTGCCAAACGCTTGCAAATGCTCCCCTGAAAGGTTTTGCAGTCGAAACAGAAGGCTTTTTATCACAGGACAAGAAATCAGCCCTCAACAACTTAACCGTCGGACAAAGTTTTTCTTAAAAAATCCCTAAGCCCCGGGGTCACAATTTCAGCAAAAATCTGACTTTTGGCAATTCACTCAAAAATGGTGCCAACCGGTTGCAAATGATCCCCTGAATGGTTTTGCAGTCGAAACAGAAGGCTTTTTATCACAGGACAAGAAATCAGCCTTCAACAACTTAACCGGCGGACAAAGTTTTTTTGAAAAAATCCCTAAGCCCCGGGGTCACAATTTCAGCAAAAATCTGACTTTTGGCAAATCACTCAAAAATGGTGCCAAACGCTTCCAAATGATCCCCTGAAAGGTTTTGCAGTCGAAACAGAAGGCTTTTTATCACAGGAGAAGAAATCAACCCTCAACAACTTAACTGGCGGAAAAAAGTTTTTTTTCAGCAAAAATCTGACTTTTGCCAATTCACTCAAAAATGGTGCCAAACGCTTGCAAATGCTCCCCTGAAAGGTTTTGCAGTCGAAACAGAAGGCTTTTT